>NC_056517.1:6436553-6467985 GCF_014905685.2 Nematolebias whitei | reverse complement strand
CTGACCCCATTAAAAAAAAGACAAGTACCCATAATTCATAGCGTGAATGGAAGAGGGACAAAAAGCACACAGAACCCAGTCAGGGCATCATACTGATCAGGATCTGTGAGTTTGGTGCTCCAACGACCTTGTTCACCAGATGCCACAGCCACTAACTGTGAAAACTTTCTAAAATTCTTCCAGGATAAAGTGGCCTCAGTCAGACAGGTCACTAGTTCTGTTGCTCCTGACTCCTCTGCTGTCTCTGTAGCTCCAGTCGTGTTTGAACACTTTCAACCAGTGTCCCTTGCCACTCTCACTGATGTTGTTCAACACATGAAGCTCACTAATTGCCCACTGGACGTTCTTCCCTCCAAGTTCTTGAAAGAGGTTTTTAATTCTGTGGGTTTCTGTATTTTAACATTTTTAAACTCCTGCCTTCGTCTAGGAATTGTCCCTGCTGCATTTAAACATGCTCTGGTTAGGCCCCTTCTTAAAAAACCTCACCTAGACCCATCACTTTTATCAAATTTTAGACCTATTTCGCATCTGCCTTTTTTATCTAAAGTCTTAGAAAAAGTTGTTTTTATGCAGTTACAACTTGTTTTAGAAAACCATGGTATCTATGAAACATTTCAGTCTGGATTTAGAACCAGTCATTCTACCGAATCAGCCCAGTTAAAAGTCCATAATGACATTTCCATGTCCATGGATGTCAAGTGTCCCGTTGCTCTGGTGCTGCTGGACCTTACAGCTGCGTTTGATACAGTGGACCACGCTGTCCTGTTGTCTCGTCTCCAACATTACGTTGGAATTTCTGGTACAGCTCTCAAGTGGTTCACTGCTTATTTGACCAACAGAACGTTCTCTGTCATGCTGAATAATCTGTCTTCCTTCACTGCCCCTCTCTCTTGTGGTGTGCCACAGGGTTCTATTCTTGGTCCTGTCCTCTTCACATTGTACATGCTGCCCCTTGGATCAGTGATAGCCAAACATAATTTTTCTTTTCACTGCTATGCTGATGATGTACAAATTTATTTACCAATGAAACCTAAAAACAGTAACCTTCTCACACCTTTCGTTGATTGTATTGCCAACATTAAACAGTGGCTTCATCTTAATTTTTTGTTTTTAAACGAAGGAAAGACAGAATGCATTTTCTTTGGTGATGATGCTCCCTGTAACTTTGGTGCTCTGACATCCAAGTTCAGATCCACAGTTAAAAACTTGGGAGTGACATTTGATAAAGACTTAAAGTTTGACAAACAAATATCCTCTGTAGTCAAGGCCTGTTTTTATCAGTTACGTCTTTTATCCAAAGTTAAGCCTTTTTTAAATCATTCTGACATGGAAAAGGCCATCCATGCTTTTATAACTTCAAGGCTCGACTACTGCAATTCTCTATATGCAGGAATCTCCCAATCCTCCATTAGACGACTGCAATTGGTCCAAAATGTTGCAGCTCGACTTTTAACCAACACCTCCAGACGTGAGCACATCACGCCTGTTTTATTTTCTTTCCAATGGCTTCCAGTCGATTTTAGAATTAAATTTAAAAATTTATTATTCACTTTTAAAGCTCTCAATGGTCTTGCCCCGCTATATTTGTCTAATCTTGTAGCTGTCCGTGAATATAGGAGAACACTGAGATCTTCTAATACATTTCTACTTTCTGTCCCAAAATCCAACTACAAACGATGGGGTGACCGGGCCTTTTTGGTTGTCGCACCCAGACTCTGGAACCAGCTACCTCAGGACTTGTGCACCATCACTGACATGGAGCATTTTAAATCTAAACTTAAAACCTTTTAATTCAGGCAGGCTTTTAATACCTAGTAGGTCTTTGACAATTTTGCTATGTTTTAATTGTAATTGTTTTAGTTTTTAACTGGCTGATTTTTTATTCTTGTTTGTTTTTAATTTCTGTACTGTGCAACACTTTGTGCACCTTTTGGCTGCTGGAAAGGGCTCTATAAATAAAGTTTGATTGATTTGATTGATTGATTGTTCAGGTGGGTAACGAGTACCCTCATTGCCCAGCGGACCACTACCCAGAATTCCTATCTGGAACATGCCAGCTCAAAAAATCCTTGTGGGCTTGATCAGGGCCTCAGGCTGGTGGGACTCTGTGATTTTGGCACTTCTACGACCTTGTTTAGTGACCTAACAAAACACCCATATTTGCCTTGTACATCATTACCCACAATTCCACACTGAAACAAGTTAGTGACACCAAACTTTAAAATCCAGTACTTTCCACCAGGCTGAACCTAAGCTGTGAATTTAGATCTTGTAGGTGGTTCCTAAGGTGTCAAAATGTCACATGAGCATTTTGGCGGGAAACTGCAAATTTGAACCAAAAAATATAATAAAAGAATGCAACTGCATCAAAAACTGCGGTTCGAGACTGAAAGCACTCAGAAAGTGTCAAGGATTGGCACATTGTCTCACTGGAGCTTCTGGTTTGAGTTTTGAACTCATTGTTCCACATACAACACATTTCTAATGATCGCAATGTAACTTCTGACAGCAAGTAACCAGGACCACAAAACTTTCAGAGGATATAACTGGAGACATGCTGATTGCACCTTGTGAGTTTGAACCCTTTGGGAGGTTCCTAAGGGGTCAACAGGCCCTCCAAATGTCAAAAGGTCAGGCCTTTTTGTAAGGATGGTACCATTTGGTGGGCTCTGTTTGTGTCTGTGTTTCCCTTGTGTGTTCCTCTTCAGTTTAATTGGTGTCACCCTTGTCTCGTCACAGCTGTTTGTAATCACGTCTCGTCCTGTCCTTGTATATAAGCCGTCTGTTCAGTCTTGTCCCTCGTTGCGTCGTATTCGTTGGGTATCTAGTGTTCTCCTGCGTCTCCTGAGTTTTCCTGAGCTTCCTGAGTCCCTTCTGAGTTTCCCTCCTGAGTCTTCTAGTTTATGTAAGTGTTGCTGCCACATCAGCTTATTGTTTTGTTACTTTTTTATTCGTCATTAAAGTATTTAGTTTTTTAATCTGCCGAGTTGAGTCCTGTCTGCACTACTGGGTTTGTTCCTGTCCACCAAACCCTGACACTTTTTAATTAATACAAGTGATGGATGGTCCATAATTCCTAGAAAATAGGAGCTAGAGACACAAAATTTTCTGGGTTAGAGAGCAGCTCTCAGCTGATGACACCCTAGAAATTTGAAACAGATTGCATTGTCCTAGGGCAAGCTGTAAGGCCCTAAAGTTCAAGGCCTGTCATGTGATTTTGGCTTTTGTGCTTCCTATAGGAGTAACTGAGGAAGATGAGCCTGTACCATTGTAAAGATCTGGTTAATAGAAATCTATCAAGCCCGCTCTCATCTCTGCGAGCTTCCTAGAAGTCGCAGAGCAGCCCAGAGTGTGTGAATGGAGGCCTCACACACAACAGTGCAAATAGACATGGCCTCTGTGCATGATGTCGTGCATGTGCAGGCCTGAAACTCTCCAGGCTCCTTCATATGTTTATGTTTAATGTATCCTGTACATTTTAGGATATTGGTTTATTCCTTAAGGAAGTTAAAGCTTTGAATGTGAAGCTTGCTTTATTTTTCTGTAAGCACTTAGGGAAGAAGGATGTTTCTTGCATACGAGAACATTTTGGGTCACAGCTTCCCGTAACAATGTCCTACAAAGATGATCTTGTACCATTGTAAATACCTGGTTAATAGAAATCCAACAAGCCTTCTCTCATCTCAGTGCATGTTTTCTACAACCCTTAAAATGCCGTAGAGTGTTCTAATCATGGGTTTCCTTAGCCTTAACATGGGACATTTAAGTGTCCCCCATGCATGCTGTAGTGAATGCACAGACATGAAACTGTGTAGGCCCCTTCATGTATTCAAGCTTAATATACTATGTAGATTTGAAGCAGTTGAGTTATTCTAGAAGGAAGTTATACCACTTTGAATTTTGTAGCTCTTACTGCGTTTTTCAGACTACAAAGCACACTGAATTACAAGGCGCAATATGAATAAACCGGTCTGTTTTCATATCTAAGGTGATAAGACTCACTGTTGATTTTCAAAAAATTAAAGGATTGTAAATGCTAGGTTTAAGACTACTAGGTTTAACACTTTCCTTTTTGATAAATCGTATAGTTAGGGTTGGTTTCTTATGCCACTATAGGCTTAAACTCAGGGCTTAATTTGTAAATTGATTGATGCCAGAACAGCGGGTGGGCCGCAGTGTGTGTGGGGCTCATTTGGGGGGTGGGGATCTGTGGGTTCTCCCACAGAAAATTTTGAATAACAGAGATACCATTTCCTGGAATCTGGTGTATTTCAACAGGTTGTTAAACATCAATATTTGCCTACAGTTGTAAACACTAGGTTAAATTACTGTTTTGGAGAGCAACAGTAGGTTGTGTGTGAATAGAGCAACTCTGATTCTGTCAGATGTCCTAACCCCCTCCCCTCACATCATGGTTCTGAGCTGAACTCTTCTCTGCTAAATCCAGTCCTGGTTGTTGCTCCTGCTCCATTCTCAAAGTGGCACCTTTTGAAGCACCTGAAGGCTTCTATTCTTGGTTGTTGGACAGTCCATCTATCCATCCATTTATTTTATCAAAGTAAATTGGACTGTCTTTGACATTTTGATCACTGTTTTTATTTTGACAAATAAGTGCCGTTGTTTTAAAACGTGATGTAATGTGAATAACATATCAAACATTTCTCGTGTTGTATTTTTTATTTATTTTACAGTAAGCTTTTAAATTTTTTTTATGTCTGAAATATATGCAGGAGTTCAGACACCAGTAGTTGTGCAGGTGTTGTATAGAGCTGTCTGGAGATGCTGCACATAACGTGCACTGTCTGCAGGGCGTGACGCAGAATGTGTTGGTTGAAGACACTTAAATCCTTGTGGGACATGCTACAAGGGGTGTTTTTCAGTGCACAACACTGCTGAGGAGGGACAATGAGAGGAAGAATAGAGAAGGATTCTACGTAGCACCTCTGTGTATCTGTGTATAAATGTGACCATCCTGTCACTCCGTCCTCACACCCCCTGCCTCCTCTCCTGCTCTCCTCCCAGCCTGGAGCTGAGTGAAATGGGTGGAGTGTCGGCTTCACCCAGCACCAGCCTGGGCAGGAGCGTGTGAGCGAGCCCGGTGTGCTGTGGCTGGAACATCCACTTCACAGACTGGATAACATTTTCTCTCGTATTTTTAATTAATAATCAAAATAAAAATTACTTTTAGGGGCAGAGATTTGAGTTGCCAAAGTCGATCAAACAAACAGTTACTGGAACATAGCATATTGCAATAATGTGGGAAGTGTTTATAAAGCCTTAATGTAGATATATAAATACTAAAATAAACTACTACTTACTACAACGACTACTACTTGTTCTACTATCTCTACTTTGTGTTTTTTTTCACTTATTGTGTGTGTGTGAGAGTGTGTGGGGATCTGGGAATGGAACCTCCACAATATACAAGGGACTATTGTATATGAATAAAATGAATTGTATTGAAGTGAACTAGGCAGAAAAATTAAACTTTAGAATTGCATTCTTGGAGTCAGGTCGCACTTATACCCTGTGAGCTTGGTACAGACTGGTGCATTATAAGGGGGATCAAAGGAGCCTTCAAATGTGCTGTGGGACTTTGTTGCTGGTGATAGGAAGTAGCTAAAGCTACAAAATTTGAACTGGGGTATGTTGGAAGCACATCTAACACATATCCAGTGTGAAATGTGATGGAAAAGCATGTGAAAATGTTGGAGTTACAATTGGTCCTTTTCAACATTGTACGCAGAGAGTCCTTGGACTCTGGGTGGCAGCTGCAGAGTGTGATTTCCTGTCCGGAGTGACACAAATTTCCCTTTGTTGGATAGGAGTAGGACCCTCATGGAGCCAAATAGTGCCTCGAGATGTGTCCTGTGCTTATTTTTTCACAATATTGCACATCCAACTGGCTTTTGAGTGTGCTTTGAATAGCCACAAGCATTTTATTCATTTTTTTGGTGTCCTTAGGGTCAAAAGTCATTAGGTAGCACCCTGGGTCTTGTATTATTACAAAAACCAGGGTATGACAAGAAATAACTTTGGACATGGAACACCCAGACACATTAACATTTAATGTGACATAGTTTGGTGGAAATGATGGAATCCCAGTGAATGTGAAGGTTCTAGGTGCTTGCTAAGGGCTTAAAGGGCCATCTGAATATTTTTGTGTGAATGTTTGTGTTATTCCTGTTTCTGCCAGGATCACTTACAAAATTTATCTGCTCACCTTCCAATGCTTATATGGTAATGCACCATCTTATTTAAAAGAACTTCTCACCCCTCATTGTCCTTCACACACTCTGCTCTTCCAACACTCATCTTCTTCTCACTCCCAGGTCTCGATCCTGCACAACAGGAGACCAGGCTTTCTCCTGCGCTGCCCCTCGGCTGTTGAACGCCCTGCCTTCATATCTGAGGGCTCCACAGACCGTGACATGTTTTAAAAAGGGTCTTAAAACCTTTCTTTTTACCCAGTTTTTTAATTCATTTTACTGTACTTTTTTTAAATTCACCCATAGTTCCTTTTTGATTATTTCATCAGCATTTTGTGCATTTTAAGTTTTTTTTTTATGTGTTCATTCTGAGGCGTTATCCTCCTGGTTGTTTTGCTCTCGGTTGCTTTTATGGTTGCTTTTATCCTGCTGCTATCTGATGTTCACTTTTTGTGACACTTTGAGATTCACTGTGAATGTGAAGTGCATTATAAATAAAAGTTATTATTATTATTATTTATTACAAAATCCACTGTATAAACAGTCATATTAATTAACATGAAACACCCAGACACACCAAAAAAATAACAATATAATTTATATTTGATTATATTTTGAATACATTGTATCAAGTGAAGACCTACCACATGGGCTGTCATGCAACTAGGAAGCTGAAATTCACCAAGCAACTTCATCTATAGGAGCTTAAAAGACCTTGTAAATTTCAAGCATTTACCTTATTGTAGCGGGACGTTGTTAGTTTTTTTTAATTTGAAGGTCAATTTTTATTTTTTTAGCTGCCTAAAATGTATTGCATACACACCAAATTGTAATCAAAATTCCAACAAGAAAAAAGGCTGATGATTTCCTGTATGTTTCACAAAGATTTGTTCAGTGGTTCAAGTGATAATTTTTAAAAGGTACAAAGATTTATTTGGCTTAAGCTGAACATTTAGGACTGACGTGCACCAAACTTTTACCTGTTCTAGAAGCAAATGATATGATGATTTCCTGAAACCCATGTTGTTCATTTGAACTGAAACTAATTGAGCCCCATAGGCAGAGTCCCATTCACCAGACACTTGCTGATGACCCCCTCTCCCAGGCCTGGCTCCAGAGTGGGATCCCAGTAATCCACATTCAGCAATCTCCTTGATTTTGTCTGTCCAAACAATTTTTTTTTACCAAAGTTGTTGATCATTTGAACAAATAAATTATTTGGATGTTTGCTAAGAAATAAATTAGCATTGGTAGCAATACAATGGCACAACTGGTAAGGCTGCTACCTCTCAGTGAGCAGGTTACCCTAGTTTAAATCCTCATCCAGGGGCCTTTCTGGGTGGAGTTTGCATGTTCACTCCATGCATGTGTGGGTTTTATCTGGGTACTCCGGTTTCTTCCCACAGACTAAAAACACGTATGTTATGCTAATTGGTAACAATTATTATCCCTGTTAGTGAGTGAGTGAATGGTTGTTTGTCTTGTTTGTCTCTATGTGGCCCTATGATGGGCTTGTGACCTGTCCAGGGTGTATCCCGCCTCTTGCACAGAGATTGCTGTTTATAGGCACCAGCAACCCCACGACCCATAATGGAAGACGCGAGTAAAAGATAATGGATGGATAAAATAAATTGTCAGTGGTGTCCTGAAGTAGGTCAGCTATTGTTAGACTGACTGACTGTGGGCTGGAGAGTAAGTCAGAGGCATTGATGCTATGAATATAACAGATGGTCTGTACACAATCAGTGTTGGATTTGGACTTGTGCAATTATTTATAGATTAAAACCCTTGTGAATAAATTTACTAGCTAAATAAAAGAAATAATTAACTTTAAAAATATATACTATGATGAAGTCCAAATGCCAATGGTCAATATATTCATTCAATTGTCTAACTCTGTTCTGCTATTTTTCTCATGAAATAAATTTGACAGCTTAAATTTATCAAAATGTAGTGGGACATAAGTGATAATGTACTGTGCATCACCACTGTCATATTTTTTATTTGTATTTCTTGTTAGTTTCTTTTACTGTGTTGTAGTCCAGGTTCTCAAATGGTAAACCTAATAATGAGGTTACCTTGGTAATTAAGGCACAATTTTGTGAGAAAAGGGACTAGATGAATAAGCAAGATAAGAAACTATCCCATGACATTCCTTTAATTTAGACCATACACAATATTCCACTGGACATATATCTTTTTTGTTTGAATGTAATTTAATTTAATTGGCTTTTTTGTGGTGCTATATAAAATTTTATCAAGGTCAAGTTGTCTTTTTTGTCATTTTTTGTCATTCATTTATGGTTTTGTTATTGTTTTAAACATTTTCTTTTAGATATTTAATACATAGACAACAGCTGATTTTTCATTGTACTCATAAAGAATTAAAGCAACTATAAATCACCTGTAAAATTTGTATTTGGAATAAATTAGTAATTGGATATTCTAATGTTAATGACATGCAGCAAATGCATATTGATCAATTCAAGGAGTTCAGTTAATTTACTTTTTGTAGCATAATTACTTAAATGCACATTGCTATACAGACCATGATAGGTGGAGATATGGAAATAGGAATATATTTTAATAAACTGTAAGCAAACAAGTCCAAAAAGTTAATGTAAATCACTAGAGTATTTAGTATACAATGCTTTTGACATGTTAAAATAGTATTTGAAAATATAGTGCTGCTAATTTGCTGACACTAAGATTATAACTTTCAAAAGACAATATTTTTTATCAGTTTTTTAGAACAGTTTTCATTTTTGCTTAATCCATGTGCCCATTCATTTGTTTAAATTTTTTACATCAGGCAAAACATGGGCTACTATGTGGTCCTACTTATAGTTTAAGTTTCTATTTTATGATTCTTTATCATCAGGCATTACATAGGCCACCTATGAAGTTTAATGCAGTTCTACACACTCCCACTAGGGACAACATTGAGGTATACACAGATTTTGTGGGGAGGCGAGGGGCGAAACCATACACATACACAAAAAAACCTATTTTAGTGACTTTTTGGGACGTTTGAGATTTTTGGATTAAAATACATTTTGGAGCGTGCTGAATGCGATTATAAGGTTCTCTAATTGGGGACCGTGGTTTTGGTCCCCACTTGCCAAGGTGTCCCCAAATGACTGGTGTGTAAACGTGTTCACGACCCCAAATATAACATAAGCAAACGCACACACACACACACACACACACACACACACACACACACACACACACATTTAGCTAGTTTCACTACTTCTAGCTTTTTGCTAACATTTTTCTGATATTTTACAGGTGATTTCCTAACTCTGGCTCTAAACTAGTTTTTTTGTTAAAGTTTTGATACTTCTGTATCTTTTATAAAGTTTTTATTTTATTTTTTGCTGCATTTTCCCAGTGTTTCAGTATTTCTGGGTTTAGCTAGTGTTGTCTTGCATTTTGCTTCTTCTGGCTCTTACATAGCATTTTCAAGCATTTTGTTAGCCATTCTTTACTTTTGGCTCTAACCTATAGCTTTTTCCTGGTTTTTGCTAATGTTTCGGGGTGCACCGATAAAGGCCCCAATTTCCTTAATTTTGGGAAATCGGAAATCGCCCGATACTTGCATGAGAAACCAATTTTACTGTTTTTGTTTGTTTGTTTTAACAATTGTTTGAACTTCATTTATATTTCATAGCACTACCTCATGGCCAGTTAAAACAAGTTTGTATTGTTTCTAGGATATTGTTCAAGGGTATGTTTTTCACTAAAATAATATTGGAAAAATGAAGGTGCACTGTGACCTTATAGCACCTGACAGTGTTGCTTATAAAACAAAATTAGTATCGGCCAAAATCGGAATCGGCAGGTCAGACTTTTCAGAAATCGGTGATCGGCCAGAAAACTGCAATCGGTGCACCCCTAGTTTCAATACTTCTGGCATCTGGCTAGCTTTTTGGGGAATTGTTCTTGCAATTAGCTACTTCTAGCTCTTAGCAAAGTGCTGGAAAGCAATGGCTAACATTTAGGTACTTCTGGCTCCAAGCTAGCTTTTTCTTGCATTTTGCTAAAGTTTTATTGGTTCTACCTGAATACCAGTGTTTTCTTGCATTTTGCCAGTGTTTTGGTAAATATGGTCAATTACTAGCATTTTTCTGCTATTTGCTAGTGTTTTGTTATATATAGCTCTTAGCTAACATTTTCCTTAATTAAGCTGGCATTTTGCTAGTTTTATCTTTTACGTAATAGTTTGCTAAGTTTACATTAAAGCTAACAATAGCCTTATTTAAGTTCAGCTTTTGTCTCAGTTTAAGCTTTTTTAAACAAATTTCAACAATATTTAAAATGCTAATGGGAAATCAACTGTTAAAAATTCATCTAGCATTTACAGTTGAGGTTTTGGCTTTCAGCAAAATGATTCAGCAATTAGCATTCACTTTGCATTTTGCAGGAAAGGCAAATTTCACTATAGCTTAATTTAATTTAGGGTTCCCATTTCCTGAATAACTAAGAATCTACATGAGTTTACTGCTACAGCTTAGACTTACTGCTGATATCCGGATTTTCAAAGTCCAGTCGGTTCGTCTGGGCCTCCAGAAATAATTGGAGGGTTATCCCGCTTGCCTGTGACTGATATCTGAGAAAGCGAACTGGAATCCTTCCAGAGAGGTCAGGCTCATCAAGGCCAAAGCCGAGTTCCAAGAGAGCCTCTTCTGGGTCATCATTCCACAGATTGGACATATCCATCCTGCTAATATCAGCAAAAGTAAAGGCAAAAAAAAAAGCTCAGATTTATGTGTTACTAACATTTACTTAGTTTGTTTCAGGTTGTTTACATTTACATAAACACATAAGAGACACAGACTTTGAAGGTACAGATACAGTAGGGTCATGTGAAGACTCACTTCTTTTAGCTGCATAAAAGTTGCCTCAGGTTTTTCAACAAACTGGACAGTTCAAAAGTTTCTCATCTCTTGAGGAATGAAAAGGTCTTTATGTTTGAAAAAAGAAAAAACATCCATGTCTATGATATATTTTCAAACAATGTGTTGGAGAACATGTTCAAGCTCGTACACTCTGAACAAAGTCTGCCAGACCGAGTGGACCCCTAAAGACAAATAACAACAAAATGTTAAAAATAATTTATTACAGTGAATTATTGTAATTAATGAGGTTTCATCTTGTTTGACTCTGAGAAAGAAAATGAAACTGTGTGCGTGCAAAGTTATACAACACAATGAAGGAAAAAGACAGATGTTTTACCAGTGTGTGATTCTTGTTGCTTAGTCCTCTATGATGATGGAGGAGGGGAGACCTCTGATGTCAGGTTTCTGAGGGAACCCAGGAGAAGCAGGTGTAAGGCAAGTGGAAATTATCCCAAGGTAAGTAGTATAATCCTCCAACAGAGGAACAGGTAATCCACAGGTAGGATACCAGGAGGTGAGGAACAGGTGAGTAGAAAACAAAAAGATTTAATTGGCAGGTCTTGTTGACAGACAGGTTGGAGAGTCAGGTGAGTTTCTTCTTGTGTATTTTGCAGGTGAGCAAAGAGGAGAAAAAAACAAGTTCAGATCTCTGGAAATGGCCAGAAGTCTAACCAAATCCACCAGAGGCAGGTTGACGTAAGCCACTAGACCAGACTGCAGAGAGAAATGATGTTGTTCCTTGTTGACAAATATTTATCCTTCTCCTGTGAGGAATTAACCAGGTGACTGATTGGAGACAAGGCAGATGGTAACAGGTTAAGGCAAACATTACAGGTATTTTCCTTAATAATAATTAAAAAAAAAACACAATCCAGAAATTCAGTGTTAATCAGACAAGAGTCAAGGCACAAAAAAGAAGAGTTAGACTTACAGAGATGATGGGGGTTGGGCAGAGGCAGGAACGAGGGACAGGTACAGGACTGCTTGAAGGTTGGCAGCAGGATGACGTCAGAAAACCTGGCAGGAACCATATTCAGAGTCAGTCAGAGATTCTTTATTGTCATTCGCACCACATCTGGTACATGTGGTACATGTGGTGGAGCAAAATTATGTACACAGGGTCCCAGTTACATCCAACAATAAAATGTATAAGAAAAACAGTAATAACATCTAAGATATGAACTAAGAAACACATCAACTAAAATACACTAAGCACTAATAGCATAAAAACATTACGTCGAACAGCAGCACAAACATGAACATGAGTCTGTGTGAGAAGATGAGCACGCATGAACACATCAACATGAAACAGATCAGCAGCAACATGAAACAGATCAGCAGCAACATGATGTGATTTTTCACAGTGATTATTCTGGTTAGAGATTCATGAGTCTAACAGCCTCAGGGTAGAAGCTGTTCCTCAGTCTAGTTGTTTTACACTTAATGCTCCTCAACCTCCTTCCTGAGGGGAGCAGGGCAAAAAGTGCAAAAGTGTGTGTGCTGGGTGAGTGAGGTCCTTCATGATGCAGGTGGCCCTTTTCCTGCATCTGGAGGTGTAGATGTCTGAGATGGTGGGGAGACTGACTACAACATCTTCTGTGCAGCCTTCACAATCATACCTGAGCAGAGTAAACAGGAGGGGACTCAACACACACTCCTGAGGAGAGCCAGTGCTGAGGATTATGGTGGAGGAGGAGAAGTTGTGGATCCTCACTAAATGTGGTCTGTTTGTTAAAAAGTCTAGTACCCAGTTGCAAATGGAGGGGCTTAGTCCTAGTGTGGATAGTTTGTCCATCAGGGTTTGGTGGATCATGGTGTTGAAGGCGAATGTGAAGTCCACAAAGAGCATACGGACATAAGTCTTTCTGCTCAGGTGGTTGAGTGCAGTGTGGACCACAGAGGAGACGGCATCCTCTGTTGATTGGTTCTCACGGTATGCATACTGGTGAGGGTCCTCGTTGATTTTGATGGTTGTTTTGATGTGAATCATGACCAGTTTTTCGAAGAATTTAGTGACTATCGGGGTGAGAGCCACTGGCCGATAGTCATTCAGCCCAGTCACTGTAGAGCTTTTTGGGACTGGGATGATGGTGGCAGTCTTCAGGCAGGTGAGAACTGTCTCCAGGGTAAGTGAGGTGTTAAAGATTTCAGCCAGCACCTCGCAGAGTTGATCGGCACATTCTTTCAACACTTTTCCGGGGATGTTGTCAGGGCCGGTTGCTTTGTGCGGATTAATCCTCCTGAAAGTACTCCTTACTTCGGCTGAGGTCACGCTGAGATGCTCTTCATCTGATGGTGAGGTGAGTCTGGCGCTGGATGGTCTGTTCGGGTCTTTAAAGAGTGCATAGAACTTGTTGAGGGCACGCTTTGAAGTTGATGAGGAATGGACAAGGGGTGTAAGAGACCAGCACGCTGATGACAAGAGGTTTTAGTGCGAGCGTATACAGGACAGACTGAAACTCATTCTTTTTTCATGAGTCACCAGAGGTCAGCTTGAACCAGTAGAGGTGGTCTTAGTAATGTAGGGTGCTAAAACAGTTTTGAGCCTATCAAAATCTTGGAGATGTGGATAACATAAAGACAACACAATCTCAGGGCCGAGATGGTGTAGGGGCAAGGCAGCCGACTCGGGCCCAGGTTCAATCCCTGGTCATTGCACATCCTGTGGTGTTTCTGAGCAGGACACCAAATCCTGAATTGCTCCCTGGGCTTTTACATAGCTGGGTGTATCCCAGGTGCAATGGGTTAAATGCAGAGAGCCAATTTCATCTTTGTATGGGACCATACAATGATGACAACACATAGCACTTTATTTTATTATTATTACAAGCAGTTGGGCCAGTGCTGGGAAATTGAAAGTTTATTCGTATTAGCTCCATTTCTAATCTCTGAGTAACACAGCCTGACTAATGGGAGTTTCATGTATTTGTTGTCTTCCCTGTTGTCAGATTACATGGCTGCAGAATAAAACTCTGACATGTCATCTGGTTGGATGTTTTCTGAACCTGGAACAGTCAATGGACAAAAAAGAAAACAAGAGGTCATCTGGTCTCTTTCTGGCACTTCTGAGATATTCTAGCTTATTGTAGTTTGTTCAAATGACAAAAGAACATTCAACAACCACTAGCCAATGGTGCCATACCTCCAGGGCCAGTTTGGCATTAGATGCTCTCTGTTACAATCTTGGACCTGTGGTTGCCCCGTGCACACAGGATAATTTTTTGTCACTTTTGGCCTTTTGTCTAGGTTTTCATAAAAATAAATACATAAATGAACAAACGAACCACACCAATATTGTTCTACATCAAGATTCAAGGATGTAAGGTTCTTTATTTGTCATTCCACCAAACGTGGTGCATGTGGTGGAATGAAATTGTAGGGTCCCATTTACATCCAACAAAAGTATAACATTTAAAGGAAAACGGTAATAAGATCTAAGATTTGAACTAAGAAAAACATTAACTAAAAACACACTAAGTGCTAAGATTTGACCCATTATTTCACCTGTCCTTCCTCCTTCTACCTCACCCCACATTCCAGCTCACCGTCTGGCCTTATCACTTCTCAAACAAACCTTTCTTCTAAATTAAATCACCAATGTCTGTGGAAACACATATTGTACATCTGCTGATGTTATCGCTGGAGGTAAAAGACCTGCTGGAAGTCCAATGATCACGCATTCATGGATTTAACCCTGACAGTCTTCTTCTTCTTCTTGGTACCTGGCAGACTTCCTGACACTGAAAACAGATGTTAAATAATTTACCCTCCCAGAGACTCTGTTTTCTTTCACACATGGTCATAAAACTGGTTTTCAAACAACAAAAGTAACCTAGGTGTGATCCTTCATTTCTCAGGTAGATCCACAGCTCTCCCTACAGGCTGAGATAAGAACCACTGTTTCACTTTTTCATGGACTAAGTCAAATATAATGTTTTATTAGTTAATCTGTTGAAAAGAAAATCTTTCATCTTTTAAAGTCTGTTTTATTCTGAAAATGTGTTTTAGAAATATCTTATTTCAGCTACAAAACTACTCCATACCTCATGAAATTTATTACAGTTTAACACGTTTAAGTTTAAGTCTCTTCAGAGGTGTGTTTTCCTTTTACCCACAGTTCTCATATTGCTCTGTTTTTCTTTTAACCTAAACATTTTATTTTCTGGTTTATTATTGCAATGTTGTGGAAACCATTTTCTTTTTTCCATACTCATAGTATGGTTTTACATATTTTAGATGGGATTTAACTTAGGATAAAGAACGTTTAGTATGTTTAAAAAAAATCTGTAAATCATGTGCAACATAATCTCTTTAATAACTTTGGACCATTTGATTTATAAAGGTTTAAGTTAATTTAATGCACAGGTTAAAACAATCATTAAACCTTTCTGTTTTCCTCTTAAATAACAACCTAATGGTCCACAGTTTCAATGTAACATCCCTTTCTTCAGCTAAGCTTTTTGAAACCCAACCTTTAAATCACTTAATTTTTAATGGATGAATGCCATTTAAACGTTTGCCTTCCTTTATTTAAATACAGATGTTCTGACTGGACATTAATGAATTCTTCCTTGAACAAAACTGGACCGCGCCGAACTTCTCAAGTCGAATAGAGATAACTTCCTTCACCTGACCACCCAACCAAGCTGAGTGTACTACTGAGATGCTCCTCATCTGACACCTGGACCAGTAGAACAGAAAGTGATCAACCAGACTTAGCTACGGCTAATTGTCAGTGTCTCCTGATTATGATGCTTTGTTCAGCTCAGAAACAAGTGATGCAAATTGGCTCAACAGCACTACCTATTTTGGTAGTTATAGTGAAACTTGGAGGTTTGAAGTTTAGTACACACATAGAACTCACAAAGGTACACAAAAATGTCACATGGTGTGACCTTAACCCAACAGGAAATTGCTATTTTGGATGAAAATACCACATTAATTGTCATATTTGAACAACGTCTTTCTAAAAGCTTGTGCGAATCAGCTTCATATAGGGTCAGTATACTAATAAGACATACAGTAGTGGATTAAAAGTTATCAAAGCTTGAGTTTTCATCATGAGGTGTGGGCATGTCTACACCTCAAACTGACTTCTTGCCATGAAACAAAGTACTGTTATAAAAAACACATACAACATGATCTTCATGAATACACATTAATCACAGTCCAGTCCTTAACACCTCTACATGGTAATATGCCACCGTTGTGAACAGGTAGTCACATGTCATTCTTCTACCCACTTGACAAAAACAACTACCGTATTTTATGGCATATAAGTCGCTCTGGAGTATAAGTCGCATCAGTCATGAATAAGTATCATGAAGAGGAAAAAACATATACAAGTCGCTTCAGTGTATAAGTCGCATTTATTATGTGTCACTGCTGACCCGTCACGTTTATTATGCATTTTTTTAATAGTCAAAACAGCTTTATTTCCCCTGGGTGGCGCCATCCATCCATCGCAGCTGGAGCTGCTAGCTCTCTTGCGTTCCTCCACTTGCACCAGCTGAGTGAAGTGAGCGTGCACGGGAGGACTCGCTGTTGCAGTTCTTAGAAATTTAAAGCGTCAGTCAAAAATTACGTTATGAATATGGAAAAAAACTTACGTAAGTCACTTCGGCATTCAAGTCACAGGACTGAGAAATCTATGCAAAAAACTGCGACTTATATGCTGGAAAATACGGTACAAACTGTGTCAGATGAAGTGACAATACTTTGTTGTTAAAACTGTGACTTTTCACCAGAGGGTGTGGTCTTGGAGGCAGAGTAAATATGATCTTGATTATATTCTTGTGATTTCAACAGATTTCATCTCATCTGCACCAAAATACCCAGGAATATTACAGTAGTTGTGCAATACTGAAAATTTGTGGTTGGTAGCAAAATGACTAAACAGCACCCCCTAGAAATCTTCAAACATTTTACTTTCATGTACAAGTATATACTTTGATCAAATTAGTATTCTTACCAAGCACTACAAAAAGATTTTTTTTTTATTTTCCATTTTCATTAATAATTTCAGATGTATTAAAAATGAAACAACCATGGAAATGTGCTCACCTCCATGCCCACTTTATGGCTGGAATATGCACGTTTCTATTGTATTTGTCCCATTGGTGACACTTAGAGGTGACACTGGGAAACTGTTAATAATGTGAAAACAGTTATTGTACACACAATATTCACATGGTGAACAATTAATACATCTACATATACAAAGTATGAAATTAGATGAGTGGATATAGAAGCATGTGCAAAATGATGCAGAAAATACCTTTATCAACAATGGGTTTAGTCTTATTAAAAGATATAGCAAATAGTGCAATATGCATGAGTGTGTATTTAGAGACAGAAAGGATTTTCTAGCCCAAAATGACGACTGGCCCATCAGCCATTTTAGTCTTCCAAGGTCAATCCTTTTTGAACTGTTCTTGGAGCTGCAGCCGGACTTAGAGCTCGACACAGCGAGGAGACGTGCACTGCCCGTACATATACAGCTGCTGACCACACAGGGGTTCTTAGCAACGGACATTCCAGAGGGAGCTGGCAGATCGATCGGGACTGTACCAGTAGACCCTGAGCTGAGCCATACAAGCTGTGTGGGTTGGAGTTATCTGCATGTCAACCAGGTATATCAAATTCTCTACGGTGCAGCTGGACAGGTCAACAGTAAAGCACAATTTGCAGTGGCAGCTGGTTTTTCTATTGTAATTGGATCTATCAAATGCACACACACTGCTATAAAATCACCATCACAGGATGAATATGTTTATGTTAACAGGAAACATTTTCATTTAATCAACGTGCAAAATTGATGTGATGTGCAAAAGCAGCTAACCAATACAATGGCAAGGTGGACACTTGTTAATTTCTGTGGGTGTACGCTGCTCTGACTACACAGCATTCACAGCTTCGAACACACTGTCCCACTCACTCCTCTTGCAGTTGGAACTAATGCCAGAGGACAACGTGCCAAACAGAATGTTTTTACGTGCCTCTGCCTCATTTAGAAATGTCTCCAACTCACATCCTGTGAAGGTCCTCTGTTTTTGGATGTAGACATGCTTTGTGATAGTGCAGAGAGGAGATACCTCAAGTAACCAGTAAGGAAGTAACTCACTAATGAAGTGACCACAATAGCAAACACACAGCCACAGCCATTCCTAAACATCAAAGTCTATACAATTCATGTAAATGATGTACACCTACACTGCTGTGGAAAAATGAAACAAAATGTCGTACAATGTTGCAAGGTGGACTGTACAGTTTTGAATGACTATAAAGTATTTATTAATTTTTATACTGTATGTGCATAGCATATTTAAATCTATTTGCCTTTTTAATTGTAGGCGTGTCAAGGGAGGAGTTGGTATTTCCTCATGTGCGCTCAATTCCACATTAATTGGGATGCACAAAGGTAGTGTGCTTGGATTCATGAATATGCACAGTTTCATACATCTGGATTTATTAGTGCGTACGCTGTTTTCTCTAATTAAGCATATTTCATGTTTCACTAGGAAATCCACACTAGTCTTTGTTCATGAGGCCTCAGGTAACAGTCCCTGTAGGCTGAAGGTGACTATTTTTCCTCAGAAGACCCATGTCAGTCTCTACAACATACAGTTTTGGAGTGTGGGCACGTCTAACACCTGAAATGGCCATTCTCTATGTAGTAATCTAAACTTTTTTTCTCAGATGTGAGTTCTGATAGAGGTCAAGAGTGGTGTCAGCAGTTGTTTTGCCTGCCTTCACCTTCTCTTCTCATCTGTTTTGCAAAATGCTTTCAAATCCAGCCACTTAGGATCAAACTTGATTGTGGGTTGGGGTAGGGAGGTGTGTGGGTTTCTCTTCATTAACACTTTTGGAGAGCTCAGTAGCCCTTTCACCATCTGTAAAGCTGTTTCCTGGGGCTCTGCCCATATCTGTTTTTCTCTTTCTGCATTTCTGTCAGTGGCATGGTTATTGTGGCCAGCTGTGGCATAAACTTTGTGAGGTAGTTGGCCATACCCATAAAACGGAGCACATCTTCCATGCATCTTCCAACACAGTTACTAATGGAAAATCAGCCACTTCACTTAATAATTAAACTTCTACAAATCAAATCCCTCCTACAAGTCACATCTTCAATCTCTCCATAAGCCAAAACTCCATTCCAGATGCTTGGAAAACAGCCTTTGTTCTTCCTTTGCTGAAGGGAGGTGACCCCACCTCACTGAACAACTATCAACCAATCTCTAAACTCTGTATTTTAGCCAAGGTTCTAGAAAAACTGATAAACTCTCAAATCAAAAAATTACCTGGACTCATTTAACATCTTACCTCCACATCAACCTGGTTTCAGGAAACAACACAGCACAACCACTGCTTCACTGAAGGTTGTTAATGACATCGTTGAAGCACTGGATGCTAAGGATTATTGTGCTTCACTTTTCTTAGACCTGTCTAAAGTTTTTGACACTGTGGATCATAACGTCTTGTGTCATAAGCTCTCAGAAATTGGTTTCTCAGAACACACTATTGGTTGGTTCTCTAACTATCTTTCAGACCGGAGGCAATGTGTTCAACATAATGGTACTTCCTCCATTTAAACAGTCAACAATGGTGTACCACAAGGCTCAGTCTTAGGACATACCCTCTTTACAATCTACATACGTAATGTAGGTAAAAACATCCCTAATGCATCCATACATTTCTATACTGATGACACAGTTGTTTATTGTTGAGCTAAAACAGTTGAAAAGGCTTTCCAGCTTTTGAAATCTGCATTCAAGATCATCCAGACTGATTTGTTCCACCTCAAACTTGTCCTAAATGCCAACAAAACCAAAGGAATGCTTTTTTCAAATAGGAAGTTGGTCCCAGCAGTTCTTCCTCTGATTTCATCCTCAAATGGTGTCCGCATTGAGTTTGTTGATTACTATAAATATTTGGGTATCTCGGTCGACTCGCATCTCTCGTTTAAGCTCCATGTGGAAAACTTGGTAAAGAAACTGAAAGTTAAACTGGGTTTATTTTTCAGAAACAGATCCTGTCTAACCCTGAATGTTAGGAAATGCCTTGTATCTGTGACCTTTCTTCCCTCCATTGATTACGGTGACATTATTTACATGAACACTCCTACAAGAACCCTGCAGATGTTGGATGCTGTCTATCACGGTGCACTAAGATTCATAACTGGCTGTGATTATCGTACCCACCACTGCACCCTGTATTCACTGGTTAACTGGGCATCATTAACTTCACGCAGACTCTCTCACTGGTACATTTTCATCTTTAAATCACTTCTTGGTCTGCTGCCTTCATACATCTCCTCCTACATGTCTCTGCATGAGTGCAGCTACAGCGTGCGCTCTCAGGACATTATTACCTGCAGTGTTCCCTCAGTGTGAACTGAACTAGGCAAAAGGACCTTCTTCTACTCTGCTCCTGTTTCCTGGAATATCTTACAAAAAGATCTGAAGCTCTCGACCTTGACCTCTCTAAGTGGCTTTAAGAATCTGTTGGACTCCTGGCAGGGTCCAATGCAGACATGTTCCTGTTTTTAGTTTTCTACATTCGCCTTAGAATCAAGCTGTTTTTTGTTACTTTTCTTTTTTTTGCCATCCTATTTGTTAAAAAAAAATATGTATGACTTTTTATAACTGTTTATTGTTGTCGCTGTTGTCCATTATTGTCATCATTCTTTGTTGAAATCAGGTCTCTCTTGTAAATGAGTCCTCGAGGCTCAATGGGATTTACCTGTCTAAATAAAGGTTGAATGAATGTAGGCTGAGGCAGCTGCTGTATTACTTTTACTGTGTTCAGGTCTGGCTGTATGTCCATTTTGGAAACTTTGTGGCCCACAAACATGGTTTCTGTCTTTTTTGATTCAGAGCAGGACCATCGAGCCGTAACTTCTGGAGGACTGGGTGCAGTCTCTGGTCATGCTCCTGTCGGTCTCTGCCATGCATCAGAATATCAGCAGCATAACATATGGCTCCCACAGTATCCTCCAGCATCTGTGACATTCTCCTCTGAAAATATTCTGTGGCTGAAGCAAAGTCAAATGTGAGTCTGTTGAACTGCTATCTCCCAAAAGATGTGATAACTGTTTTAAGGGGTCGCGACTCTGGTGTGAGGGAGATTTGACAAAATCCTGATTGAGCATCAAGCTTTGTAAACACTTTAGCATCTTACATCATAGCTAATGTTTGATCCATTATAGGAGGGATGTGGTGTTTTCTTTTCACAACAGCTTTCAGGGGTGTGAGATCATCACAAAGCTTGGGTGGCTTTTTTCCAGATTTTGGGATGCCAACCATACCTGAACACCACATTGTCAGCTCTGTGACTTTTGAAATGACTCCCCTCTCCTCCATTCTGCTCAGCTCTGCTTGCACTGCATCTCTAAGGAGAAGAGGGATAAGTCTTGGGGCAGAGAGGGTAACCAGCGTTGCTCCTTGTTTTATCTCTATGTGATTTGACTCTCAGCGTGACTAAACCCTGAAAAACATATGAATAATCTGTTTTGGCTCCTGTGACTGTGTCTACTCTTTACACTAGTCCTAAAGTGACACAAGTTGGTCTGCTTAACAGCAGCTATTAGCCATGATGCAACTTAAAATTTTATGCAAAGTAGTGCGTACTTTAACTGTCATTTCTGCTCTAAAACAGACTTATTTTCAATGGGTACCTACTCAGGCCTAGCTGTTTATTCTGCGGTTTGTAGCTTTCCATCTCGGCATGGTTTGTGTAGCCTCTCTGGTATAGATGTAACACCTGTGTCTAGTTTGAAATCAACATTTTCCCCATTTATTTTAACCTTTACTATCCATGGATCTGCTGTCTCTGTTCCTATTTCTCCCAGAAAACACAGTCCTTGCTATGTGGTCTTGGTTTTCTGTGACTTCACGAAGCCCTGCAGTTTCATTCGAATGACAAACTACAGTAAAATGTCCCCTTTTTAGGCATTTTCAACATTCTACATCTCTATCTGTTTTTCCTTGAATGCTTGTTATTTCAATCTCCAGGCCATATCCTTAATCAGCTTGACTTTCAGGCTTCTGTCTCGTCTTCATCACTGGCATTCTTTTGCCAAGTTTTTTGATAATTTGTTTATGGCATCCATCCGTCCGTTCATTATCTTTACTCACTTCTTCCTTTTTGGGTTGTGCGGGTCAGTGGTGTGCATGTCCAGCCATCACTGTGCGAGAGGTGGGGGACACACTGGACAGGTCTCCAATTCATCGCAGGGACACAGAGACAAATGAGACAACCATTCACTCTCTCACTCACACCTAGGGACAATTTAGAGTTACCAGTCAGTCTAACATGCATGTTTTTGGTCTGTGGGAGGAAACTAGAGTACCCGGAGAAAACTCACACATGCACAGAGAGAACATGCAAACCCAGAAGGGTCTCTTGTCGGGATTTGAACCGGGGCGACCTGCTCGCTGAGAGGTGGCAGTTCTCCCAACTGCACCACTGTGCTGCCACTTTATAGCATCTGTGATTTGTCTTCTGCAACACTGATGTGCAGTAAACTTTACTGTTTCTTCACAGTTTCACTTTGTCTGTTTATGCGAGGGTCATCTCAGAGTCCATTTGTATTGTGCTGACATATTTTGTCCTTTATCCCAAAAATTCTGTCTCGCATAAGTTCCTCTTTAAGTACGCCAATGCCACAGATTTTTGCAAGTTTGTGGACAGCTGTGATGCATGCTACACTTTCACTATTGTTTTGATGTCTGGAATTAAACTTTACTTTTTCAAACATTATGTTATGTTTTCCTATGTAGCACTGTTCACTGTTATATTTTCTTATGTAGCACTGTTTTACAGCCTCACATTTCTTTTTATCTCCGTCGGTCAATGGTACAACTTATTATACATTGCCATATGTGTCTCCCATTACATTTAAGAGATAATTCACTTTTTATCTAAAGCAGTTTCTATATGAAACCTCTCAAAACATCTGATCCACTTCCGCCATTCAGCCAGGCTTAAAAAGTCAAATGATTATGGAGAGCTTATTTCTACATTTGTTGCCATCATTGCTTCTTTTATTTTTCCATCCAGGAACAAATGCTATGATGTATCATATCTCTGCACTTCTCTCCACCTGCCTGTGCCATGTGGGACCATATCCTTGCAACACTCCTTAGCAGGTGGTCGTTGTAATTTTCCTTCTTTTCTGTGCTTTACTGTCAGGATGGTATTTTCAGACCTTTTTCCCCAAAAGTGACAATGGTCATTCTGTCCAAACAGTTCAGTTTAAGTTTCATCAGGCCACGGGGCATGTCTCCAAACATTAACGTCTTTGTCTCTGTGTGGACAAACTGTAATCTGTCATTTTATGTTGTTTTGGTGTGATCTCTTCATCCTTCCTGAGTGTCCTTTTAGTGTCACGTTGGTCCAGAACTTGTTTCACAGTCACTGACTCGCTCTTACCACATATACACATACACTGCACTCACCCAGCACTAAAACTCATTCATTTCAGAAACATTGACTTTGCTGAGCATTATATCAGACCATTCCTATGGCTTTTACTTGTTTATAATTGTTTTAACAGATTCAATTTCAATCTTCTGTAAATTGGATCCAACAATGAACCAGAGTTGTGGAGGTCAACAGTTCTCTTCCTGAGATCTTGGCTGATTTATTTAAATATTCCCATGATGCAACACAAGGAAGCAGAGTGTTAGAGGTGTACCTTAGAATAAGGTAATCCAACTAACTCAAAAGTTGTCAACTAACCAATCAAAATTTCCAAAGCCATGACATGATTATGGGCTATTCCCAACTGTTTAAAATCATATTGATCTTAGTGTATGTAAACTTGTCACTTTGAAGAAAGAAATATCATAAATCTCTAAAAAATGCCTCTTTTTATTTCAACATGTGAATATAAAGAGTCTGAAAACTGTTCCTGCGTCTTAATACCATGTATGTAAACATTTAGTTTCAGTTGTATTTATAAAAAATCCATTGCCTTTCTTTATTCGGCTGAATCTTTTATACTGAGAGATCAAACATCATCTATATTTTAGCTGAAAAAGGCAGAGAGCCAGTTTGCATGTTCCATCATTTCTAAACCACCATTTGCCTGATTTTTGAATAAACTTGAGTTGGGATGGTGTTTGGCCAGAGACCTGACTGCTCACTGACTGAAAAAAATCAGGAGGACACGAAGGGTGAGCCTTAATTACACTTCACTATTTTTAACGTCATTAGCTCAAAAGTAAGATTTAAATTTATTTGAAGGTAACGTTAAATCCATGTTTCCAGCTGTGGTAACTGCCGTGCAGACATAACCCTTCCAAGGTGTTTTAGAGAAGATATTATAAAATCAGATATGGTGAGGGATAAAACAAACTTTCACTCATAACAAGTCCATAATTCTAATAGTAATAAAATTTAAAAAAGCAAGAGTGGTGTTTGCGGGAGGCAGAAAGGGCACAGGTCATACTGAAAACTTTTTACATCTATAAAATCTTCAGAAGTAGACATTTTACTCACCATCATCGTAGAAGTGAAGACAAAAACTCCTCGCTAAGTTTTTGTTCAGAAAAATAAATCAAACGATCCTTTCCGCAGGTAAAACAAAAAGACATTCCCTTAGTCTTACCTCTGAGCTTGTGGGTTTGTCAATGCTTTGCATCTTTTGTTTGCACATCTACATGCATGCGCACATGCACACCCACACGTTTGTATTTATGTCCTTATTAGGACATTTTTATCAGTTCTATTCTTTCTTGTAGCCTAACCCTGCTACCACCTATAATCCTTGGCCCTTCTGATTCAGTCCAATAGTCCCTTCATCCTCTTCTCAGTAAAGATCGTTTCAGGCTACATGGTTTCAGCTGCACACATATCTTTATACGCATCTCCAAACATCTTGTCTTTCAAGAAGCAGGCCTGTTGTTTTATTTGGCAGGTTTTGATAAAGGAAAGAAGCATTTACTTTGACTAGAATGAAAAATAAAACAAAGCACAACCAGATAAATATCTTAAAATTACAAAGCTAAACCAACAATCCAAGGGGCGACACTGTGGTGCCGTTCGTAGAGCTGTGGCCTTTCAGCGAAAAGGTCGTTGGATCAAATTCCGGCTAGGAGGGGCATTTCTGGGTGGAATTTGTATGTTCTCTCCGCGCATGTTTGAGTTTTCTCCCACAAACCAAAAACATGCATGTTAGGCTGACTGGTGACTCTAAATTGTCTCTAGGTGAGAGTGAGAGAGTGAATGGATGTTTGTCTCATTTGTCCCTATGTGTCCCTATGATGGACTTATGACCTGCCAAGGGTGTCCCCCCCCCCCCACCTCTCCCACAGTCATAGCTGGATATGGACACTAGTGACACCCCCCCCCCCCCCCGCCCCCAAGACAAAAAGGAAGAAGTGGGAAAAAGAATGGATGGATAAACCAACAATTCTTAGATAGGTGATTTAATTCAGTGGTTCTCAAACTGGGGTCCCCGTAGCCCCCGAGGGTTCGCGGGCCAGTGCCCAAAAAAATTAATTAAAAAAATTTTTTTTAGAAGCTGGTAGATGTTTAAAAACCTGTTAAAATAAACCAAAATGCAGGAAATCACATCTACTTTATTCAGAATTTTCTGGGGGAGGACCCCGAGACCCCCCGCACCAATAGTAAATGCAACATGAATAAAAACAATACAACAGAACAACAATACTGCTACATTCATTATTACATATATACATATATTATTGTTCTAGAATTGCGCCGCTCAAGGTGGCTTCATGTTGGAGCAGCTCCGTTACTTTCATTCTGAGATTTTGCTTTTGGAAACTTTAATTCCTCTTTTTCTGGATGTAAATCACATTTTTTTGATGATTGTTTCGTCTGGTACCAGATGCTGTTCAGATGAAAGGATTTTTACTGAAACTTTTATAGTTTTGGACATTTGTTATGATGCTTAACCATGGCAACAAGGCAGTTTTCTACAACAACAGCAGCTGATTAACATCTTAAAAGCTCAAATGATATCTCAACTACAGCCCCAAATCTCAAATGAGTTGAAAGGATGTTCTGTGGACGCATTCTCATCTACCTGCCAGCTGTGCTCGAGTGCCTGACCACTGAGATCCTGAAAATAGCAGGAAACACGGCTCACGACAGCTGAAGGACACGATCGTCCCTCGGCACCTACAGTTGGCTGTCCGCAGTGATGAGGAGCTCAGCAGACTGCTAGGAGGAGTGGTCATCGCTCTGGGAGGAGTTCTGCCCGGCATTCGGGCGGTCCTACAGACCGGGGAAACCAAGAGGCCAGCTGAGTCTGGGTGGATGGATCGGACAGCATCTGCAGCCAGTTTCTTAGGATCCACTGTGGGATGGACCTTTACAAGAGATCCTTCCTGCCTACAGCATCAGTATCTATAACATCTCTTAATGAATAGATATAGCTTTTCTTTAGTTTACACATTTCCCAGGAGAAATTTTGATAAGCCAGCCTGCTTCGAGGCCAACCGGAGGAGTCAGATTCAGATAAGCCACAATTGTTATTTTTTTCAGGCAGACTGTTTTTTTCTTGTCAGCCTTGAGTCCAGCGGGTACTTTCAAGATCCAAAATGGCTAGATTTGTGGGCATTCCACTGGTCTGTGCTTATGAGCCCCCTCCAAGGTTGTCCCCAACATGCTGGCAAGTCCAAGAAACCGCAGGCAGCCTGCAATTCTCACAAATCACTTCCATCTTGCACTTTAGGTCGTAAATCAGCTGGTTTTGAGCCCTCGAAGCACGAACCAAACCATCACACAGACTTAGCAGTTTTGCCATGGCCAAAACTGCAGACGCCGTCTTCTTTAATAGCTGATAACATAGGAATCTGCCGATGCCAAAAAGCAGAAACCCTGCTATCATGGTTCCAATTATATAAACATCTTTGGTGTCCTCCTGAGACAATACGGAAAGACATCAAATCCCAAACTCCCCACGGATCCATGACATTTCCTGCTGCGTGCGTCTCAAAGGGGCATGAGGGCTCTCCAGGACCCTGTCGCTTTGTTGAAAAGATTTTATAGATTACGTAGAAAGTCCAGCTGACCAGATCCATGACAGTAGTTTTAGTTTTGGAAGATGTGTAAAATAGGAGCTCTGATACATGGACAGAGAGCAAAAAAAAAAAAAAAAAAAAAAAGCAGGAGGAGGACAAGAGAGCAGGAGGAGGAGGAAAAAATGTCCGCCTTGCACAAGAGCGAGTGAGGAAAGCCTCATCAAGTGAACTTGTTTTTGTTATAGAGGGTTTGCAGTAGCTTGGTGGTCAGTGTTGTGGTTTTTAAAATCCTGAGGCAGCAGGTTTTAGCTCAATTGAGTCAGGAAGGGCATCCAACGTAAAACAGTTGGTAAATCTTTCATGAGTTTGTTCACTGTGGCGACACCTGCAGCAGGGAGCAGCTGCTTCCCAGTGGAAATGAGTTTTTTAAGAGGGAAGATGTGAGGACCTACCAGTAAAGGTCTACCTTTGCTTTGTAGTGTGTTTCAGGTAGACCAGATGATTGGTGGTGATGTGACACACGTGGACAGGATGTGCTGATGTCCTGATTTTATACCTGCTCTTGCTTGTTTCTTTGGTGGGTTCATCCTGGTTGTCTCTGAGCCCTCCACCTCATTTTGCCTCTCTTTGTGATATTGAGTTGGGTAAAAGTCTGCTCCCATTGTATGGGAAGGTCAAGCCATCTTCCTCAAAGAGGATTGGATTGAAGCTGTTGCGTGTATTACTGCTTCATTTTTTCTTGTGTTGAGTTCTGGTAAAATCCATTTGATCATTTGTCTTATCCCCATCTTCATTGGTTTTACAATGTTACGCCTATTAATCATCAAGTGAACTGGCTTTTGTTACTTATCTAGTTTGGCTGGAAGGTTTTGTTAAACCAGTGTGATGTGACTTGCCGTCTCTCCTACTCAACTATGTCCGAGCAGTCCTTCAGCTTGCTTTAAAGAGGATTTAAGTCCAGTCTGGGACCTCATGACTTAACTCTGCCAAGGACAGGCTATTGTTTCGCTGGCCAACTCAATGTTCTTCTTACAACTCAGCAAATCCATGAGACCAGCAGCTGACCCGCCTTGTGTTCGCTCAGAGGGACAGTTCTGATGCTGTATCTGTGGACTCTGTTCAAGTTCTAGTGTTTTTACTTTCTCCACTCTCTTCATGTTTGAGTCATAGCTGACACCAAGGAGAGTCTAGCTTCTGTTGGGTTTTAGTCAAGCACTCATGGTAGCAACTGTTAACAAAAGATTTTAATTATTTTTGTACTTGTCACTTCATTTCTATCAGGGAGATGTTATTCTTTAAAGCCTTCCCTCTCACATCACTGTAGTGTTTGGTGGAGATATTATCTGTTTTCTTTTTTATCATTTACAAGCCTTGTAATTGGATCCCAGAGCCCATCTGCTCACTGTAGCCTGGTTCTGTCTTCCGTCTTCATCTTGTAGCAGACAGAACAGGTGCTACGTGAAACAAACAAAGATTTTCTGAGAGGATTAGTAAATGATCTGTTTACAGAAATGTTTCCAAAGCCAAGCAAACAGACTGCTTAGGTCCTATTAATTCAGTCAGTACAGGTTTTCAGACTGCACTGCTGCGTCTCTTGCAGAGGAGGCGGTGCTGGTACCAACAGGACTCCCAGGATTCATCTCTGCCCACTCACAGCAGACATCAAACTCACATCAAAACAACCATCAACATCAACGAGGACCCTCATCAGTACGCATACCGTGAGAACCGATCAACAGAGGATGCAATCTCCTCTGTGGTCCACACTGCACTCAACCACCTGGAGCAGAAAAACTCTTACGTCCGTATGCTCTTTGTGGACTTCACATCCGCCTTCAACACCATGATCCCCCAAACCCTGATGGACAAACTATCCACACTAGGACTAAGCCCCTCCATCTGCAACTGGGTACTAGACTTTTTAACAAACAGACCACAGTTAGTGAGGATCCACAACCTCTCCTCCTCCACCATAACCCTCAGCACTGGCTCTCCTCAGGGATGTGTGTTGAGCCCCCTCCTGTTTACTCTGCTCACATATGATTGTGCAGCTACCCATCCAGGCTGTCACATTGTAAAGTTTGCAGATGATACAGCGGTGGTGGGATGCATCACAAACAATGATGAGTCCAGCTACAGGCAGGAGGTGGAACACCTGGAGAGCTGGTGCAGAGAGAATAACCTTCACATCAATGTGAAGAAGACAAAGGAGATGATTGTGGACTTCAGAAGGAACAAAAACACCTACACCCCCCTGAACATAAGAGGATCTGCGGTGGAAGTGGTCTCCAGCTACAAGTACTTGGGTGTACACATGAATGACAACCTCAGCTGGAGCAACAACACCACCAGCCTGATCAAGAAAGCTCATCAGAGACTCTACTTCCTCAGACGGCTGAGGCGAGCTGGTCTGGGAAGCTCAGTCCTCACCTCCTTCTACAGGTGTGCAGTGGAGAGCATCCTGTGCTCCAGCATCAATGTGTGGCATGGAGGCTGCACAGCTGCAGAAAGAAAAGCTTTGCAGAGAGTGGTGAAGGCTGCACAGAAATCTGTTGGAATCAGTCTCCCCACCATCACAGACATCTACACCTCCAGATGCAGGAAGAGGGCCACCTGCATCATGAAGGACCCCACCCACCCAGCACACACACTTTTTGCCCCACTCCCCTCAGGAAGGAGGTTAAGGAGCATTAAGTGTAGAACCACTAGACTGAGGAACAGCTTCTACCCTGAGGCTGTTAGACTCATGAATCTCTAACTAGAATAATCACTGTGAAAAACCATATCATTTTGCTGCTGATCTGTTTCATGTTGCTGCTGATCTGTTTCAATGTTGATGTGTTCATGCGTGCACATCTGCTCACAGACTCATGTTCATGTTTGTGGTGATGTTCAATGTTTTATGTTATGAGTGCTTAGTGTATATTTAGTTGATGTTTTTCTTAGTTCATATCTTAGATGTTATTACTGTTTTTCTTATACATTTTATTGTTGGATGTAACTGGGACCCTGTGTACATAATTTCGCTCCACCACATGTACCACATGAGGTGCGAATGACAATAAAGAAACTCTGACTCTGACTCTGACTGACTCTGACATGCAAGGAATACAAACACTGTGGAGAAAGATCCAGTATTTGAAAGCTGCTACACCTTCAGAGGGGAAATGACTCTGGAAAGTGTTAGTATCACACATTTATGTTTTTATTATGTGATCAGCTGTAAGTTAAACAGGATTTTAGTGCTTTAGTAGTAATTTACTGAATCACAGAAAATAGCAAACATTTGTAATAATGTTTTGAACTAAGGTCCCTGGCACTGAGGCAAAAAGATCCAAAAGACAACAAGTGAGTGAGGCTTGATTTAGTCAGAAACTGGCAGCACCATCCAGTGGAGAACCCATTCTCTGAAACTCATCCTGGAAAGTCAAATAATTAGACAAGAACAGAATGAAACCAGAACTCTTGATAAAACTGAAGACAAGCTTCAGGTGACAGTGGGAAGAAAAAACTGCTTTCAGCATGAACAACTGAAGCATGCATCAGATTTTATGACCTCCCCAAACAGGTATACAGTAGTCCCTCGCTACTTTATGGTTAGTTTTTGCAGCCTTGCTGTATCGCAATTTTTCAAAGTAGGATTGGACATGACATACAATTGGCTGATTGATGGATGAGACACACGCTCGGCATGGAATTGTTATTTAAAATAATTTAAAATGATTTAGCCCCAGCTGCACCTTTGTGCAGCCCACATGTGTAGGGAGAAGCTTCCTCCTGCAGCATGTCATATCTCTGCTCTGCAGCAAAGAAGTGAGTGTGTCCGAGAGCACTGTCAGGTGGCAGAGAGCAGCAGAGGGAGCTGAAATCATGACATGCTGTGCTCTTTTAGAGTGTTTAGAGTTTATAAACATTATTTAGAATATTGCAAGAGTGTGGGAAGGGTTTAAAACACCTTTATTTATATGGGGCGGCTGTGGCTGAGTGGTTAGAGCAGTCGTCCTTCAATGGAAGAGCTGGGGGTTCGAATCCACCAGCAGTCACATGCTGAAGTGTCCTTGGGCATGACACTGAACCCCTCGTTGCCTCTGATGTGTGTCCCATGGGTGTATGAATGTGATAAAACTCTGATTAGTCTCTTTAGAATGATTTGTTCAATTAGCTTTGTAGAGATCTAGTAGAGTGCTGTATGAATGGGTGAATGAGGACACAGATTGTAGTGTAAAGTGCTTTGAGTATCTCGATAAGACAGAAAGGCGCTATATAAGTACAGTCCATCCACCATTCCATTTAGTACAACTTGTTCAAACTGTTGTGAAACAATCTT
>NC_056517.1:6376661-6436453 GCF_014905685.2 Nematolebias whitei | reverse complement strand
CCCCCCCCCCCACACACACACACACACATAAAGATTTTTTTTTGTTATTATTATTTAACCTTTATTTATACAGGTAGTTTCATTGAGTCAGAAGGACTCATTTTCAAGAGAGACCTGTTTGGGAGCAGATGGCGGGGTTAAGGGCCTTGCTCAAGGGTTCAGTGTGGGGCAAATGAGGGTGGAGGCCAAGGGCGTCAGAAGCATCTGTAATGTGGGAGGGACACAATGATGTGTGTAGGCGTGCATGTGTGCACGCGTGCGTGCATGTGCACATAAATGTGCACACACACGTGCATGTGCGCATGCGTTTAAAAAAAAGGTGTTCACTAGTGTACAAAAAAGCAACATTTCACCTAGATTTCCTTTAATACCACACATTTAAAGCATGTTTCTCACCAAGTTTGTTTGTAAATTCAGCTGTGGAAGACATTTCAACTTTAATACACTTTAATACAGAGAGTCAGGTCGACACTATTTGTGTTTATTGTGAAATAAAAAACATCACCACTGGACTTTTTTACTTGTGTTCAACACTACGCATCTAAATGATGTTTCTCGTTAAGCTTGAGGACAATAAGGTGTGAGGTTTTAAAGACATTTCAACTTTAATGTACCTGAACACACTACGTTTTTTACTCCTGCAGCATCTTACAGCGTCACAGTTACTGCCAAGCTAAGATGCTACAGACGTAGCGCTCCACTTCTCTCCTCCTAACATGTATATATGTTTATGATCAACCCCCTGGTCAACAACTGCCCACACTAAGCTGCTAAACTGGTGAGCGAGTAACACAAAGGTGTCTCCATCTCCTCCACCTGTGAGCGTTTTATGCCGAGACAGGAGGAGACGCACAGAAACACTGCAGATGTTACACCATATTCTTTGACCACCTTATATTGTGACTGTGGCAACAGGCTGCTGTGTTTAGAGTTGGAGGTAACCAGGAAAACCTGGAGTGGAGTTTTAGTGGTTTGAGTATTCTCCCATTAATCAAGTGGAATGGATTCGTACAGGAAAAAAGAGAAACTGCGCAGACTGAACTAATGTTTCATAGTAAAAGTGTGTGTGTGTGTGTGTGGGTGGGTGGGTGTGGGGGGGGGTGGATTGTCCCCTTCACATATAATGGTTTTGACGCACATGGTGGAGGCAGTTGTGGGTGCTTCACCTTTTCCACCCACATTTTGATGTTGTTGGTCCGGGATTTCGAACTATCTATATCTTTTTTTTCTTTCTTCTTTTGGCTGCTCCCTTCTTCAGGGGTCGCCACAGCGAACTAATTCGCACGAAGACTTGGCAATTATTTTTATGCTGGATGCCCTTCCTGACGCAACCACAGATCACCGAGCTATCACAGCCCTCTGTGTGGAGCAGAGAGCTGATATCTAGGACACCCGGAGGAGCAGATGGTGAGGATTAAGGGCCTTGCTCAAGGGCCCAGAGTGGGACGAATGAGGGTGGGGGCAGGTGTGGGTGCTTCACCTACCCCGCCCACATTTTTGATGTTGTCGGTACCGGGGTTTGAACAGGTGATCTTCCGATCACAGGCCCACCTTCTCTAAACTCTGCGCCGCCACTCCCCTATCTCCCTCTCCTTTCTATATCTATATTATCTTTTTTAATTACAGTATCTCGTTTGACTTGGCTTTAGCAAAAATTGACTCCGAGCAAAATCTATCTATCTTTTCTCAGGAGTAACAAAGGTACAACACAGAAACACTTCAGGAGATGGAGAATGGCAGAAGACAGAACTGAACACTGAACGGGTCTAACAACTGAGAGCCTCAAAAACACTCCACTGACAACAGCCAGAACCAAGGACACCCTGGAATCATCAGGAGGTTGCATGGCATTCACCGAGACTGTCTGCCTTCTGCAGTTGTCAGCATAATTCTTATTTAAACATGTTGTGAATAAAAATAAACATTAAGAATATGTTTTATATTTTACACTACTTCTACGTCCTCAGATGGCTGAGACGAGCTGGTCTGGGAAGCTCAGTCCTCACCTCCTTCTACAGGTGTGCAGTGGAGAGCATCCTGTGCTCCAGCATCAAGATGTGGCATGGAGGCTGCACAGCTGCAGAAAGAAAAGCTTTGCAGAGAGTGGTGAAGGCTGCACAGAAGATGTTGGAGTCAGCCTCCCCACCATCACAGACATCTACATCTCCAGATGCAGGAAGAGGGCCACCTGCATCATGAAGGACCCCCCTCACCCAGCACACACACTTTTTGCCTCGCTCCCCTCAGGAAGGAGGTTAGGAAGCATTAACTGTAGAACCACCAGACTGAGGAACAGCTTCTACCCTGAGGCTGTTAGACTCATGAATCTCTAACCAGAATAATCACTGTGAAAAATCACATCATGTTGCTGCTGATCTGTTTCATGTTGCTGCTGATCTGTTTCATGCTGCTGCTGATCTGTTTTATGTTGTGGTGTTCATTCGTGCTCATCTGCTCACACAGACTCGTACACTGAGCACTAGTAGCAAAAAAAATTATGTCGAACAGCAGCACAAACATATTTAGTTAATGTTTTTCTTAGTTCATATCTTGGATCTTATCACTGTTTTTCTTTTAGATTTTATTGTTGGATGTAACTGGGACCCTGTGTACATAATTTCGTTCCACCACATGTACCACATGGGCGCGAATGACAAATAAAGAATCTTGAATCCTTGTATATTTGATCAAAAGCTTGAAATAAATGTGTAAGCATTTATCACTCTGAAGGTGACTAGGTATCCAGGATAGTGAATGTGCAGAAACAATTATTCAGGTGACAAGTAACTTCAATGGAAACCACTTCAGCGTTGGTAGGATAGAGAGACGACCTGGGGTTCAGAGGTTATTTAGGAGATGCCTTCCTCATCCTACACCAGTCTAGAAGAGAGAAATGCATGGAGCAGTTTTTCTTTATCATTTTGGAACCAGATGTTTCTAATTTTAGTAATGTTGTTCAGGTGGAAGAAAGAGGTCCAGGTCATATTTTTAATGTGGGGGTTAAATGACACTGTGATCCAAAAGAGCACCATGGTTCTTTACATCACAACTGGAGGACAAATTAAAGACATCCAAAGGAAGAAAAAGGTTAGTTAGTTTGTGAGATGTTCAGGTCCAAAACCATCACCTGTCTGACTTTAATCACAGAAAACGAAGAGTCATCCTGGCCTTTAACACACGATTGTAATGTCAGGATCTATGTGTTTTAAGTCTTTTCAGTTTCACGTGTTCCTCGGTTTTTCAGTCGGTCAGCCTTCTGTCTTTACCTGTTCTCATGTCACAGCTGCAGCTGCAGTGTTAATCCCAGTTTTCATATTTAGTTAGTTTCTATTTCTACTCCAGCAGAGAACTGTTAGTTTATTGTCACAATCTCAGTTGCCCTTGTGTTTTTTCCTGTTCCTTGTACTTTTATAGATCTCTCCTGGTTTCTGTAAGCATTCTGCTGCCACATTAGCATTTTGATTTAGTCTTTCATTTTTCATTTCAGGTGAAGCCTCATGAAGCTTTGAGACTTTTTCTTTAGTTGTACCCCCCACAAATAAATAAATAAACCACTCAAAGGTTTGAGGCTTCAGTCAGATTCAGAACAGGGACACCTGGTGGCCAACTAAAGCTCTGACATGGTTTCTGTAGGCAACAGAAGTTGGAAAAGACTGTGGTCTTTCTATTCTGCTATTTTTGCTGGTTTGTTGTGGTGAAGAGGGAGCTGAGTGAGGAGAAGCTCTCTGTTTAAATGTCGGTCTATGTTACTACCTTCACCTCTGGTCATGAACACTAGGTAGTAAGAACCAGATCATGGATCCAGGAGGTTTAAATGAGTTTTCTTTGCATAGTAGCAGGACTTTCCCTTAGAGATAGGGTGAGAAGTTTAGTTATCCAGGAGAGACACGGAGTATAGCCATGGCTCCTCCACATTGAGAGGAACCAGTTGACATGGTTCAGACATCTGGTAAAGATGGTGCTGTTGATATGTCCAACTGGGAGGAGATCCCGGAGAAGGCTCAGGACATGCTGGAGAGACCACTGACACGTTGCCACTGTTTCAACTCTCAGTGGTTCTGCACCACGCTGCACCAGATAAGGGCCTGCCCACCCGCACTCAGCTCAGTTTATGGAATCGTCTTGGTCGCGGTTCCAAGCGAACTGATACGATGTGATTTTGACAGAAGCAGACAGCAGCCATTGATTGGTCAACAAAGCTTCGTCACCAGATGACCCACCCAGCAAAACTGAAAAACTACATCTGACCTTCTGTTTCTTCTCTGGTCGTGTTGTGTGTTGCTTTTGCTAGTTACTGGTATGGAAGCTCTAAAAACAGTGTTGTGGACCAGTGATGAGGTACACACATTCCTAACTTTATGCTCAACATTAGGATTGGATGTGATCTGCAAGAAGCATCACAGTTGATAAATGTATCATATTTTGGTGTAATGTTTTTCTTTAATGAAATATTGCAGCATATTAGCACTCTCACACTAAAGGAAATGTGTTGCTCTTGTTGTGGCTCAGGGATCAGCCACTAGAAAACATTTTATAAGCTTTATTTTCAACACACAGACCGAGTGAACACCACAGGTCTTTGTAAGAGCTACCTCCCTCACTCATGGTTACTCTACCACTAACAAGCCTAACACAACTAACACTTAATGAACACAAACTAAGCCATCAAGAGAAGACTAATCACTAAAAGGACACGCTAAACAACTAACCAAAATGAAAAACAATGAATATAAATTCTACCCATATTCCCTCACTGATGTCATGTGACCAACAGTCAACCACAGCAGAATGCTACAATATATACATGATTTTCCAAAGCCAACCCTTCAGTCTGACAGTGGCTGAAATAAGACATTTATATTTTAGGATTCTAACAAGTTTTCTGGATAAACCTAAAAAAAAAAAAAGAAGCTGGAATTAACAATATTTCAATGGAATTAGAATTAGAAATAAGTCATTTTACCTAATTTCCAACACAAATATTTTACTTAAACAGCATTTACAATACAGCTTTACATGATTATCCTGTTAGGATTCTGTGTTTCTGGCTCATCCATCTTCTATCTTCATCTTTGCAGATGCTGTGAGCAGACAGAGCATCTGGAGTACCAGATGTTTTCAACAGCAGCTGATTACCATCCTTCTTAAGGCTGAGTCTTTCCACTAGTTTTTGTTGGACCGTTAGTTACAAAATGGTGATTGACAACTTCTTGTGCACTCCTTGTTTTTTTTTTTTTCTTCCCTTCTTCAGGGGTCACCACAGCAAACTAGGTCGCACGAAGACTTGACAATTGTTTTTACGCCGGATGCACTTTCTGACGCAACCACAGACCACCGAGCTACCACAGCCCTCTATGTGAAGCAGAGAGCTGCTATCTAGGTCACCTGGGGAAGCAGATGGTGGGGGTTAAGGACCTTGCTCAAGGACCCAGAGTGGGGCAAATCAATGTGGAGGCAGGTGTGGGTGCTGCTGTGGGTTCTGCTTCACCTTTCCCACCCACTTTTTTTGTTGTCAGTATCAGGAGTTGAACTGGTGATCTTCCGATCACAGGCCTACCTTCTCTAACCTCTGCGACACCACTCCCATTTCGTGCACTCCTTGTGACTCATCAAAAATAATCTAAGCTTCTGTGAGACTCATCTTATGCTCCACAGAAATCCTTGTGGACTTCTTGAGAGTCCCCTGCTCTGGAAAATCTGTCTCCCCTGCACCAGAGAAATGATCCTGGTGAATTTGACTCAACCTATCACAAGGGTGACACTAGCGTCTCAGAGTTCACGCAGTTACCCTCCAAGTCTCGAAAATACATCAAGTGAAAGACTCTCCACCACTTCTTAACAGACTATCCATCTGGATAACCTGTACTCACCTCTTATTGTCCTAATCAGATCCCCCTTTCTCTGGTTACGTCCTCTCCGTGCAATTAAACCTACTTAACTTTTTTACCATTGTCCTGTTCAGTTGTCTGTACTTTGAGTTCTGGTTCAAAATATTAGTTACAAACTGACATATACAAACCACTGTGTCTTTATGACTCTTTGTTCAAATATCTATGTGAAACTAAAATCTTTAAATTTAGAAAACAAAATACAACTTTAAAGTTAGAGAGCTTTATTTTCTCTTTTGTTCATTCTGTCTGAAGACATTGTTCTTTCACATTCATTGATGTGTCATCATGAGGGGACCATGCAGTGTACACTATAATCAATACTTGTCTTGTACAGGGTTTCCAGTGAATGCACGAAGATCTCTGAGCTCAGTGAAAATGTCCTCAAGGAATCAATATAAAACTGTTTTCTTTAAATCATGCTGGAGCTGTTCTAGCACAAAACGACCCCTTTCTTTCTTTGAGAGCTGAGCATTGTGTAGATCGCTGACTCAGCTCCATCTGTGCAAAGTAATGTGAAAGGAAACCAATGGACTGAAAGCTGCGGGAACTTTATGCAAACTAGTGTATTGCTTTGTTAGAGTGAAATTGAGCCTTTGACAAACAAAAGCTGTGAAGCTTGAGACTCAGTGAGGACGTCCTTTCAACTAAAGAGGAAACATTTAGCTGCAGAAATGTTTAATTCACTTGGACGAGAATTACAAGGAGTGTCAGGTGGGGCAGACTTCCTGACTGCATCTAAACTCAGTTTGGACTTTGTGAAACTTTTACTTGTCCTTAAAAAGTGTCAAATCACTATGATTTGGTTTTTGGGAAAACTTTAAAACTGGTCCAGTTTTAATACTTTAATTAACTACTGGACTAAATTGGATTAAATTATTGAAGATCAAAAACATGAATCAAACAGCTTGTGATTTGTGAGAATACAAAGGTCCAAAATGTCCTGGTCCAGTTCATGGCCTACAATAACTACTATACTCGTCAAACCTGGACTAAACTATTCTAGTCTAAAATCAGATTTAAAAAGTCCGGGATTTATGTTTGTTGTTTTTTTTGGTGAGTTTAAGAAAAGGTGATTTTAATTCTGTTGACATCTTACCCACATTGCAACTGGTGCACGTGAATGACCACATCGTGTTTGATAAATTATTTTCTCAGGGTTCAGAGTAGCAAATAAAAAACAAACACAGAAAAGAGTAATGAAAATTAAATGTTTTTATTTTGACAGACAGGAAGTGGAACCAGTGAGCATCTTCTGAGTAGGATGGTAGATGGGTCAGAGGTTCTCAGTTAGGTATTCTCATTCTAAGGTTTAAGGATTAGGTACAAGTCTGTATTTGTTGCTGTCTTTGTTAGTTCACAGAGTCTCAAGGGGAAGATCATGGTTCCAGTGAATATGTGAGTGATACATTTATGGAGATCCAGTATGATGAGTATTTTGTTGAAGGATGTGGGGGAGAATGGGCAAGCAACAACATGGAGGCTGTGTTGACCTCTCTTTTGTTTACTTGGGCAGAGAAGGCTACGAAGAAGCATCTCGGGTGTCCCTGATGGGATTCATGGTAAAGATCAGGAGGCATATGAGAGATTCTGCAAGGTAACACAGTCATGTCATTCCCCTATCTGTTACGGAAGCACAATCGGTAGTGCACTTCTGGGTCACACGGATCGCCGTCTTTGTTATGAATAAAAACCGTCTTAATTTACTTACAAAGTATGTGCTCTATCTCCACCGATCTTCATGTAGCTAATTTACACCACTTGTATTTCCATTACAAATCATTGGTTAAGATGATATGCGACACATTAGACCTGGCCCCCAGCCTGGGCTGAATGAGGATAAACCCTGCAAGATACAGAATGAAATGTTTCCATGGTGAAACAGCACTGCTCAGTGGTAAAGCGTTGGTTACATACTGTAACCCCAGATTCTATGAGTATAAGCACAGCCCTTTAAGACTATCGCTAGTGGGTTTATCCCTTCGCGCGCAGCGCAGTACTGAAAACTTTAGCCCACGCCCATCTGAAGTGTGGGCCAAATCCCCGGTCCGTATAAATTACGGTGAGATCGGGCAATCGTCTTCCAAATAGCTTTTTTCTTCAGCCATTTAGGAACCAGTGAGGCCCAGAGCTTAAAGGGCTGCACCTGTACTCATAGAATCTGGGGTTACAGTACGTAACCAACGTTCTATTTCGTATAGGCTTTGCCCTTTAAGGCTATCGCTAGCGGGTTAAAGGTGAAGCAGGATGTAGTCTATACCTCAATGGGTCCATTCAGACACAATATGAAGCACCCGCTTGCACCAAAAAACATTTAATCACTCAGCCTTCTGTGTGCGTAATTACATGCTGCATAATTACATGCTGCGTAATTACGCGTTCCATGCACAAGAGCGCCCCGGAGAGAAAAGGTCTCCGATGGGGAAAAAAGGACGGCTGAAACGCAGTCCTGCTGCTGAAAATGGAAAAAACAGAGGTTACTAATTGTAACCGTGTAACGATGAACAGAGCAGGTTAACGGCTCTTCAATATGAACTGATTAATAACAAAATGAACTGATTAGTAACCAAATGAACTGATTGGTAACAGCAGTCATGAACTGATTAGCAACAATAAAAAACAGCAGTCATGAACTTGTGATTGATAATAAATGTCTCACACTGTAACTGCATGCAGTCAAATGTGAGCTTAAAACAAAATTCCATGAAACAAGTAAAAATCATTCTGTTAGAACGCTGAGAACAGAATGAGTCATGGAGAAGGCAGAGACATCACGTAGATAGAAGTGAACAAATGAACAAGGCAATGACCAAGCAGCCACCGTACAAATGTTCTCCACTGTCATCCCTCCATGCAAAGCTGTAGAGGATGAAATCCCTCTGGTGGAATGAGCTCTGAGATTCTCTGGAGGGTCCAGTCCTGATGCTCTGTAAGCTTCAGAAATAGCCTCACACAGCCAAGTTGAGAGGCGCTGAGTGGATAAAGGATGACCTGCAGAGGTGTCCCTGGAATGCACAAACAAACGCTGATAATAACGCAGTGGGGCCGTGCGTTGTATACAACATGCAAGCGCGTGCACATGACAGAGGAGGTGAGATGATGCTTCCTCTTCTAAATTGTGAGGAGGATAAAACCCCATCCAAGGTTATCATTCTCGATTTAAATGAGTTTGTGATGTTTTTTGGTATGAAAGCTGGGATAGGTCTCAGCACAGCTGAGCTGCCATCAGCTTGAATCCTGAGGCATGATGGGGCAGCAGAGAGCGTAGATAAATCGCTCACTCTCTTTGCTGATGTCAAAGCCAACAGCAGGGCTGTTTTAAGTGACAGGAATTTAAGTGAAACCTGATCTAAAGGCTCAAAAGGAACTTTGATCAGAGTGCGCAGAACCATCGTTAGGTCTCACTGTGGAGTTAGTGGGCGTGACACCGGTCTGTGTCTCCATACACCTTTCAGGAAATGCTTAATCAGCGGGTGATTAAAAACTGTTCAGTCACCGAAGCCCTCGTGACAGGCAGAAATAGCTGCAGCATAAGTCTTAATTGTGCTGAATGCTAGATTTATGTCCATCAGCTGCTGCAGAAAGGACAACATGCCACCTAGTGGGCATGAGATGGCCTCTACACCTTTCTCCGTGCACCAGCGCTGAAAAGCTGTCCACTTTGATATAAGCGCATAAAGGAGCATTTTTGGCCACGGGCTGTGAGCGAAGGCGTCCACTCCTAACGGTGAGTCGTCTTGTGGGCTCAGTGAGAACCATAATTGACACTGGGCGTTCTCCCGTGCGGCGGACAGATCCACTGCTGCTCAGCCAAACCTGCTCCAAATCCGAGAGATCAGCTCGGGATGGAGGCTCCAGTCTCTGTGGAGTGGACCGCCCCTCGACATGATATCCACTCCCCTGTTCAGGATGCTGGGAATGTACACTGTTCTGATGGAGAGCAGGTTTTTGTGTGCCCAACACAACAGCTGTTTCGCGGTGCGTAACAGGTGGGCTAAGCGCACGCCTCCTTGACGGTTTATGTAAACAGCTGTCACTTTGTTGTCTATGAGGATCAGAAAATGCTGATGCCACAGCAGGGAACAAAATTCTGAGTCACGTTTCAGTCCGTAAAAACATTCAAGCACATTTATGTGAAGCGACATGTGGTCCAGCCAATGTGCTCCCACTGCCTGGGACAGACTCATTCCTTCCAGCTTGACAGAAACACGTCTGTGAAAACTGAGACGTGGGACGTAGGCCTGATGATGGGAATTCCCTCTGACAGAATGAGGGGGTTTCCCCAATGATTCTGATCGGTTCTCACGGAGGGGGGCACAAAGATAATCCGCCTCTTCTGGCGCACAGGATCTATGCGCAGGCGGGCAAACCATCTCTGAATGCGTTTCATGTGAAGTAGGCCCAGCAGAACCACGATGTGGGCTGCTGACATCATCCCAGGAGTCGCATGACAGGCGGCATAGCTGAGCTGACAGAGCTTCGGCTCTCAGCTGTGATAAACGGGCTCTCATTGTGGTTGAGTTTAGCTCCACTTCCAGATAAACAATCATCTGGGACGGATGAATGGAACTTTTTCCCAGTTTATAGTAATTTTGAGCAGGTGTAACACTAGCGTTTTGGTCTGTGTGACTGCTTCCTATCTGGACCGAGCTAATTAGAGCAGATCGTCCAGATAAAAATAATTCTCATTCCTGCCACGTGTAACAACTGTAGAGCCGTCTCCACGCATTTTGAGAACGTGTGTGGGGTGTTTCAGAATGATGGAAAATGTGAAAATATGCGCTCTTCAGATCTATGGAGGTGAAAACCAGTCGTTCTGGTGAAGTTCTCCAGCAGCTGTTTGCCAGCATGTGGAATTGTCTCCCCATGATCGAATTGCTGAACATGAACAGGTCGAGAATGGGTCTCATCCCGGCGTTTTTTTTTCTTTTCTTCAGAACCAGGATGTAGTAGGAGGAAAAAAAACAGTATTTTCCTCTCCATTGGGAACTCTGGAAATCACGTTTTTCGTCAGAAATTCCTGAACTTCTGACTGGAGAGACAAGCTCTGTTCTGGAGAAGACAGCACTGTCTCTATAATCCCTCTGAACGGTGGGGGTTGAGCTGTGAACGGCAGCGTGTAACCCCTGCTGATCAGAGGGGGCCAGCGGAGGAGCGGAGCGTGAAGCCGCTGTTGTAGCTGTGGAGCTCCTCTGCTGCTGTTGCTGGCCAAGGCGGTCCCTCCAGTGGCTGGAGGTGCGGGAGGAGGACTGTGACGTCACCAGATGGTGTACAGTCTATGAGACCTCCTCGGACCTCTGCGATTTCTCAAGGATGGTTCTGAAGTTGGCCCCAAACAGCGCCCCTGGGGCGATGGGGCCCTCCAGCAGGTCTTTCTGCAGCTTCTCGGAAATGGATGGCGAGAGGCAGAGCCAGGTGGTCCTCTGGATCATGGTCATCCGGGCGGCAATGCATATATTTGTACAAATTGTACTTGAGAGGAGATTATTGCAGCCTCATATAAAGTCACTAATGATGATGATATCGGAACTGGATCGGTATCGGCCGATATTTAGAATTAGGTATCGGGATCGGATCAGAAGTAAAAAAATGTGGATCAGTGCAACCCTACTTCTTTACAAACCTGTTGTGAGGATACTGTATTTTCTGTTGTATAAGTCTCAGTGTTTTGCATAGATTTGTCAGTCCTGCAACTTATACGCCAAAGCGACTCATATACATTTGTTTTCCATATTCATAATGCAATTTTTGACTGACTCTTTAAATTTTGAAGAACTGCAATAGCGCGTCCTCCCGTGCACGCTCGCTTCACTCAGCTAGTGCAGGCGGAGGAACGCTGGAGAGCTAGCGACTCCAGCCGTGATGGATGGATGGTGCTGTGCCGCCCAGGAGAAATGAAGCTGTTTTGACCATTAAATAAATGCATAATAAATGCAACGTGTCTGCGGTGATGCATAATAAATGCGACCTATATGCCAAAGCGAATTATATATGTTGTTTTCCTCTTCATGATGCTTTTTTTGACTGATGCGACTTATACTCCAGAGCGACTTATACTCGGGAGTGACTTATACGACGGAAATAGTTCAACTAAACTATTCTGCAGTAAATGATGAATAAATCAATCACGGTTTGTGAATATTTTATTCTCCTTTTCAAAAATCCAAAAGAGAGAACTTTCGATGTTTTTTTTTTTTTGGGCATTTGGACACCTTTAGAACTGGTCCAAAATCATACATATATGATACTTGTACACTTATACACTTGTATACTGAGTCAGTGGTGGTGAATGAGAAACTACAGTGACAAATATATAAACCAATTTTATTGTAGACTGTTTGATGTTTGTGGCAACTATTCTAAATTTGTTTTCTCCAGAAGTTAATGAGATGTAGACTGACATCCTAGGATTATTTTCTGGGAGTTGTATTTAATTTTAGCACTGATCCCAAAGATTTATTAAAATGTGCACACTGGTCCAGAAAATATTTAGATAAAAATAGACAAAGTCAATTCTAATAGTTGATCTAAAGTTATAAACACTTCTGTATTGTATTTACTTAACACTAATAGTATAAGCCTCTCAGATACTCAGACGTCATATTTTTTTCTCAGTATCATATTGCGGTAAAGCCATTTTTCAAAATAAACAAAGATCATTTATGGAGGGCACGGTGGCACAGATGGTAGAGCTCCCACCTCTCATCAAGAAGGTCGCTGGGTGGAATCCCGACCAGGAGACCATTCTGAGTGGAGTTTGCATGTTCTCTCCTTGCATGCGTGGGTTTTCTATGGGTACTCCAGTTTCCTCTCAAAGACTAAAATCATGCATGTTAGCCTGACTGGTAACTCAAAAGCCCTTTACTTTGTGTTCAACAAAGAAATGACTCAAATGGCACTGAATCTTGTTAATGTCAAAATATTCCTACAGTTCAATTGAATAAATGTATTTTAAATTAAACAGAAACATCATACAGCTCAGATAACTGACAAAACGCAAAATATTTTCATAAACATGTTTTAGTGAACACATTTTACTACCAAATCTGAAGAGAAGTTTTAGAGGTGATCACAAGCACTGAGATTGTTTTTATCAAAACCAAACGTGAATAATAGTATTTTTGAAATAATGCATTTGTTTAATGCTGAATATTAGAAGAAGATTGGAGGACAGAGCTGCTGCATGAACAACCAACCACTCTCAGGTTGAGTTTTAGGTCAGCCCTCTCCTTATGCAGCAATTTGTTGTCCCCATCTCTACATCCATGAGAAAACAGTTCTACAGAAGGACACAAGAAAACTAATGGAACTATCAACAACTGTTTTCCTATTTCTTCCTGCTACAGTGCAGAAAAGTAGTGATTATAGGAGGTGCAGAGAAGGAGGTGGGGGGTGGAGGGTGTCAGAAGTCAGGGCATGTTGAGTGGGACATAGTGTATGTGTATGACACTGGTAATGATGCTGTGATTGTAATGGGACAGGGGGTTAGCATTAATGCATTAATGGAGCTTTTGGATGACCTCATTGGGTTTGTACACAGCCTGAGGGTTTCATTAAAACACCAACTGAGAGATCAGGAAACATGGGACGTGTCTTATTGATGGGGACAGTTATGTCTCCAGCTTTCTTTCTTATTGGTAAGGTCTCCTAATTTAAGCCCCTCATCTATCAGCGTAAAGCTTGGGCTGCCAGTGATCGACTCTTTATGTATTCTCGACTCTAAGCTAGACTCAGACTCCATGAACCTGTAGATTTGCCCAAAGCTTTGCTGTTAGTTTAAAACAAATATGTTAAAAATGCGCATGTATACCACTGAGGGCATGATGGGAAGTGAGACCAAAGGTGGCATGTACCACATTTTGTCTTATTGTGGAGCAATTGATGGCCAGAAAACTACTGGGGGTTAGTGATTTAGATCTAGTTCAGCCCTCCTATGGCTCTTCTAGACCCTTTGTGCAGACACTCATGTCTGATTCACCATAAGTGCCTTAATCAATCACCTAAAACCTCCCCTTCTCTGTCGCCTCCTCACTCTCAGCTCTTAGTTTGCTGCCCTTTGAAGAATTAAAGAAATAAGAAGCTCAGCAACCTAAAATCTGAGATCAAACATGGGACAACCTTCAGGTTTTCATTTCCTAATTCATTTTATTGTTGCTTTTACTGTCAAATATTTTATGTTTTGCCAAGGAACAAGGCAAAAGACATAATTAACACCTTCTCAAAACTCTGTAAATGTGATATTTAAGCAGAACAATAAAATGTAGGTAATACTTATCACATGCTGCACTTTGGATTTGAATTGGTGCGCTTCTTCAAAAACAGGAAACATGACCTAGAGCATCCACATAAAACTTACATCAAGTGTAAAAATATTCAGAGGAAGATAAGGATGGTGAACACAGCAACCAAAACCAAACTGCTTTTCTGGTCTGATCACAAAGTGGAACTTTTACTTTGTGTCACATTAATTTACACCACAAAAGTGGTTCAAATACATGGACACAATGGAAGCAGATTAAAAAGCATGAATTCATTTTGTCAGTGTTTCACTTTTTTTTTCTTCCAAATGTCTATTTCATTGTAGATCTTTTTCTGTAACATTTCTCCAGCTCCATTTTCTACCACTCATTCATAGATGGGATGTGGAGGCAACACGTCCAGGAGAGAAACCCAGACATTCCACACACTGGTGACACTCTTCAGCTCCTCCTTGGAGATCCAGAGGGATTCTCAGGCAAGACAGAATATCTATTTCCTCCAATGAATTCTGGGTCTGCCCTGGGTTTGTTCATTATGGGACATGCTCAGAAAAACTCAAGCACAAAGTCAAAACAAGCAGAATTTAATGTGATAACGGGCTGAGTTTTGATAGTTCTTACGTCTTTTTTGTTTGTAGGTCTTCATGAGGAGGAGAAGTATTCCAGGATTTCCAGGGGATGGGTAGTTATGGGGGCGGCGCAGTTGGTAGAGCTGCCGACTCTCAGAGAGAAAGTCACTGGATCGAATTCCAGCAGGGGGCCTTTCTGGGTGGAGTTTACATGTTCTCTCCGTGCATGCGTGGGTTTTCTTCGGGTACTCCAGTTTCCTCTCACAGACTAAAAACATGCATCTCTAAATTGTCCCTAGGTGTGAGTGAGAGAGTGAATGGTTGTTTGTCTCTAATACCCCTTTTTCATTAGTACCCGTACAGCACGACTCGACTTGACTCAGCTCGGTTCCAAGGCTTTTCCATTAGTAACGGAACGTAGAACCGGTCCCTTTTTCAGAACCCTTTTCTCGGTGGTACCAACTGGGCCAAGCAAGTACCAAAATGTGATGTCAGAACACTGTCGGTCACTGATTGGTCAGGGGGGGAAGTCACTGGCTGAAACCTGTTTCAGGGTCTTACCGCCAGCATTACTGCCACCAGCTGGTAAGGTGTGTGATGTCAATTTGAACCCGCCCACTGGAACCGGTACTGAAAGCATAATGGAAACACAACGAGTACCATACCGAGCTGAGTAGAACTGTGCTGTGCCGGTACTAAAGGTACTAATGGAAAAGTGGCATATGTGGTTCTGTGATGAAATTGAGGCCTGTCCAGGGTGTCCCCCGCCTCTTACACAGTGACTGCTGTATACACCAGTGACACCCGTGACCTGAAAAGCAATAAACTGGTAAATAAGGTAATGGATGAATGAATGGATGGATGGATGGATGCATAGTTATGGGGGACAGGAGAGATCGAGTGGAGCTGGCAGGCAGGTGAAAGGAAGACAGAACTGATGTCTCCTGTTTGGTTTGCTGGAAGCGTTCTAGGCAGCAGACCGAGCTTGGCTAATGCTAAACAGCACAAAACAGGATGATGACTGGGAATAAAGAGCCAGGACAAACTCAAGATAATCTAGAGACAAAGGATGTTTTCACAGCTGATAGTCCGGCAGACTCGGTTCAATTGGGGACCAAAATTCAGAACATTTGTTTACATTTTCAGCTGGTGCGGTTCACATTCACACTACACAGAGTCATTCGAGCCAAACTGTTCACCCCCCCATCACCTGTGGTGGTGCTGCACCAAGAACTACTGAAGGAAGCGACACAAAAACCTCTGAAGAAGACACTTCTTCTTCTCCTTCTTCTGAAAATAAAAGCAAAAACGGAGTGGCGTCAAATTTTAGTGGTTTTAGGATTTCTGTTTTGTCATTTTTCAACAATGGACTCAGCAGGAGCAGAAGATGAGTCAGAAGACCATGGAGAACGTTGTTTTTCACACAAGGTGGCTGATGGCTCTGTACAAGGTAAGAGAAATGCATGTTTGTTTGCCCTTCGCTGTACTCCACTTCCTGCTTTTGGAGCAGACTCCGGTCTGCTTGCATTCACAATGCATTTGGACCGCACCAGAGTTAACTTCAACCGAACCGAGACCTAGGTACTTAGGTGGACCATAGTTCGTTTTTTTTTTTTTGGTCCATATCAGAGTTTGATTGCACATTCACACCTCCCCAAACGAACCAGACTTTCTAGGTAAATGGACTAGAGTTAGATTAAAGCGGACTCAACAGGGCTGGTGTGAATGCACCCAAATACAGGTACGTATTAGTTTTCACTCAGAAGTTTAAATTCAATCAGAAAAATGTTTCAAAGCAGGGAGCTGAGCTGGAATGTCACCGTTAGACTAACATACTAACTGAAGAATCCTGGCTCAGCTAAGCCTTAAAAAGCCCTGATGGTAATCAGCTATAAAGAGAAACAATTGAGCAGGAGCTGTCAACAAATACAACCCCACCTAGCTTTCTTCAGCTCGCCTGTAAAACAAAAAGGGATTAAAAAAAGAATGCAGAATCCTCCCTGACATAGGACTGTGATAATGTTTTTTTTTTTTTTTTTTCAAAATATAGAACTCTTTGATGAGGATATTTGAATAAAGTCTGTATTTCAGAAATATTTATCCAAAGGTTTGATAGTTTAGACAGTTTAAATAGTTTCCTTAAGAAATTGGATCAGAGGAATGTTAATAATTCATCCAGATGAAACAGAAAATGTCACGTTGTAAATAAAAATGATTGCATCATCTTGAAAATTTAATAACCAGGCGTGCTATTGTACTTCTCAGCAGGTAACAAGAGGAGGGGTGTCTTACTGTAATACTGCTGGATTAAAGGTAAGCCTGTCTTGGAGATGATGCAGTGCAAGTCAGTGTTCTTTAGCTGGCCCATGGGAGGACAGCAGAACCAGAGACTTATCTGAGAACCTGGTAATGTCAACAGCTGGTCCCAAAGGTCACCTGGGAGGGTTAAGGTGTTAAAACTGTTCATGAAACAGACATCAGCAGGTGACTTGCAGACTGACATAATGAGTTATCTGCCTTAACTCTTGGGGTACAAACATTACTTTTCTACTTAGTTATGTTCTTTTTTACTTTGTCTTTCTCTTGTCTGCTGGACTTACACAAACAACCCTAAGCAAAGATGCTTTTTAAATTAGGTAAAAGTTATGTGTATAGAAGATGAGGGGAGCATCAAAACAGGACAAACACTAAAACACACTGAGGACTCAAGACCCACTGCACTGCAGCCACCTGCTGAAGTTTTTGTCTTTAATGTCTTATCAACTGAAAATTTAATACCATGACCAGACACTCAGGTGGCTGATGCTCCAGTGATCTTGGATTATTTAGACAGAATATTCTCTGTCAGAAGTTCTCTTACAAAATCATTTCTGTCATGGTCTGAGGTGTATGGAATCCAGAAAGCATGCAGACAAGACAAAATATAGTTGTTGTTAGCATCCTCTCTTACATAGATATATACTTAGGTAAAAATGTCTGAACACCTTGTAACAGGTGTTTACGCTAACTTTTCAAAAGTTATGTAATAAATGTGGACCGACCTCAGCCAAAGGAATAATGGTGAATTTTTCGCAATGTTTATCTAAAAAAGTTAAATCTGGTCCTCTGGACATTCAAAAAACAAACAAACAAAGCAAAACAACAAAAAAAACATAGAAACGTTTCGTCTCTCATCCGAAAGACTTCCTCAGTCTGAGGTGCTGTATTCAGCTCAGTCTCTTAAATAGCACCTTCTCAGAGTGGATCAACCAGTTTGCTGCTGACAACCAAAACCAGCTGATCACATGCTCAAGAAGGACCATCAGCCTAACAATGGATCATTAGCACACTGATGGCTGTTTACTGTTCACAGAGGGCTGAGTGATACTAGCAATCACGGCATTGTAAGAGGGGGACAATTGAACATGTAGGCCTCCACCCCTGTTTAACGATGGACGATTTCTTTTCACAAAGATGGCCTCCTTTACTCCTCTCTCAAACCATCGTTCCTCTCTATCCAGGATGTGCACATCTTCATCCCTGAAAGAGTGACCGTTGGCCTGGAGATGAGTGTAGACCGCAGAGTCCTGGCCTGATGATGTTGATCTTCTGTGCTGGGCCATCCTTTTGGCCAGTGGCTGTTTAGTTTCCCCGATGTAAGACTGATCACAGCCCTCCTGACACTGAACAGCATACACAACATTACTCTGTTTGTGCCAGGACACTGGATCTTTGGGATGAACCAGTCTTTGCCATAATGTATTTTCGGGTTTAAAAGCCACTGGGACGTTATGTTTAGAAAATAAACGTCTCAGTTTCTCTGATACTCCCTCAACATATGGAATGACCACTGGTCTGGGTTTGGGTTCCTCCTTTTCACCTGTTGGCTGACTGGAGTCCTGTTTGGGTTTCTTCTCTGCTTTCAGGAAGGCCCAGTTAGGATATCCACATTGCTCTAGAGCCTGTTTTGTGTGGGATTTCTCCTTCTGCCTGGCTCCTGAGTTAGTGGGGATGCTGTCTGCTCTGTGATACAGAGTCCTGATGACTCCTAACTTGTGCTCCAAAGGGTGATGGGAGTCAAACTGCAAATACTGGTCTGTGTGGGTGGGTTTGCGGTACACCTCAGTTTGCAAAAGTCCTCTATCAGAGACTGAGACCTGCTGGACTTAGAGTTTTTTGAGAGCTCCTGAGAACGCTCTTGAGAGTTTTTTGAATGTCCAGAGGACCAGATTTAACTTTTTTTAGATTTTTCTACCTGGATTATTGAGCATGCATCAGGATCTTCGCAATGTTGTTATCCACCTCACTCAAATAAAATACGCAAAAATCGATCAGTTAAATCACAATTCTATAACGTTTATTTTCAGTTTGTAAGCAATAAACAACAGTGTGAAATTATAGTAAATATGGAATATGGATGAATAACCAATAGCATTATTTCAGAAGGTGAATGAGGCAAATAATAATAATAATAATAATAATGTCATCACAATGTCAGCACTGTATGTTTCCATACAATGGCGAAATTAGTCTCTGCATTTAACCCATCCACCACCAGGTGGTGCAGTGGGAAGCTATTGAAAGCGCCCGGGGGACATTTTGGGGATTAGACGTGCTGCCCAGAGACGCCACGTGATGTGCAGTGACTGGGGATCGAACCTGGGACTCTCGGGTCCCAAGCCGGCTGCCCTGCCTCTACGCCATCTCGGTTATCTGGAATTTAGGGCTAAAGTTAAAATTTAGGTAAACTTTATCTCAGATTTGTGAACTAAATTAAAAGTCTAGGAAACCTCATTGGCACTGAGACATTATTTTCCATCAGAAGAAAGATGTTTAATCCTACCGGAGAGCTGTCCATCTCATTACCACAATGGTTACGATGAGCGGAGGCTGGTATTTGTCGTTCCAGAAAGTGCTGGACTCCTCCAGAACTTCATTCGGCCAGACAGCACCATTGCTCCGGGGTGTCTGAGCTAGTTAAGGACTTCTCTCCATTTCTCAGCTGACTAGCTCCGTCCAAGATGAAACTGGATCGGAGCCTCGCGGACTTCTGGACCTGGCTCAAAGTCAACTCTCAGCCAAGACGTTACACTTCTGCCAACTCTGGATGACTTCTTCCAACTGGCATCTCATGTCAGCATTACCTGATATTAGGAAGTGACCATGCCTCTCCATTTAACCAAGCATTGCAGCTTACCAAAGGTGGGTGTAAACAAAAGCTACATAAATTAATTTTAATTATAACCTACCATGCCTCTCTGTTTAACCAATCATTGCAGCTTACCAATGGTGGGTGTAAACAAAAGCTACATAAATTACTTTAAATTATAACCCCTCCTCTCAAAGTTTCACAGGGAAATGATGGCTTTTTGTTTAAATGATAACACCTTGTTTTTAGATAAACACCATTCTCTTCACAGATGCCAATTTTAGTTTCTTCACACAAGATTGAAAACACCAGAGGGTCCTTTTTGAAGCTTTGTGTTCCAGTGTGTTAACTTTCTGGTTGTCATGGCAACCAAAGTTTGGGGTGGCTGTGGCTGAGTGGTTAGAGAGGTTTCCCCTCATAGCCATGTGTGTCTCATCAGTGTATGAATGTGATCTAAAGCACTGATTAGTCTCATTAGAATGATTTGTTCATTCAGCTTTGTAGAGATCTAGTAGAGTGCTGTATGAATGGGTAAATGAGAACACAAATTGTAGTGTAAAGTGCTTTGAGTATCTTGAAATAAGATAGAAAGGCGCTATATTCTTGTTCTAGAATTGCGCCGCTCAAGGTGGCTGCATGTTGGAGCAGCTTTGTTACTTTCATTCTGAGATTTTGCTTGTGGAAACTTTAATTCCTCTTTTTCTGGATGTAAATCAAATTTTTTGGATGATTGTTTCCTCTGGTATCCGATGCTGTGCAGCTGGAAGAATTTTTACTGAAACTTTTTTAGTTTTGTACATTTGTTATGATGCATAACCATGGCAACAAGCCAGTTTTCTACAACCAACAGCAGCTGATTAACATCTCAAAAGCTCAAATAATATCTCAACTACAACACCAAATCTCAAACGAGTTGAAAAGGATGTTCTGTGGACACATTCTCATCTACCTGCCGGCTGTGCTCGAGTGCCTGACCACTGAGATCCTGGAACTAACAGGAAACATGGCTCATGACAGCGGAAGGACAGGATCGGCTTTTATTTGGCTGTCCACAGCAACGAGGAGCTCTGCAGACTGCTGGGAGGAGTGGCCGTTGCTCTGGGAGGAGTTCTGCCCGGCATTCGGGCGGTCCTGCAACCTGGGGGAACCGAGAGGCCAGCCGAGTCTGGGACGGATCAGACGGCATCTGCAGCCAGTTTCTCAGGATCCACTGTGGGAAGGACCTTTACAAGAGATCCTTCCTGCCTACAGCCATCAGCATCTACAGTATAACAGCTCTTAATGAAACGAGGTTAACGAGTTACAACAACAAATAATTTCCCTTTGGGATTATTAAAGTATTTTTGAATTTGAATTTGAATATAAGTACAGTCCATTTACCATTTACCATCTTCAGAGACACAAACCTGTCTCCTCAGGAAGGACAGTTGATTAGCACCAGGAATATAACAAAGATGATTCATCTTGTCTGAACCAGGATGAGGATTAGTGAGTAAAAGGGGGTTTAATTACTATACAGTCGGTATGGAGTCAAGGTGGTCAGGATGTGCTGGCTCACAGAATAGCACACAGAGAGGGTGGAAGGAACAAGTCCTGTCTCTGAGGACATAATGCCTTCTGAGGGACGTTAGACACTACACTTGTGAAGTTGATTATGTTGTCTATGGAGTTGATTTGTCAACTGATGGTGAACTCTTCTATTTCTATCATTTGGATCTTGACCCAGTGACTGATAAGAATGTGTCTGTATCAATATATACCAGTTTAAAGTGACTGTCCTAATTCAACTCAGAGAAAAGATTATTAAAAAATTCAAAACGGAGATGGAAAAAAAAACAAGTTTCAAGGTCAAGAACCTCTCAGGAGTTCATCATCAAGAAATGGAAGGGATATGGGACCAGTGGCGGCGCCAGGGGGACGCTAGGGGGCGCTATAGCTACCCCTAGAAAAGTTATAGCACCTCCATAGCACCCCCAGGAAATATTTAGATTTTTTTCTTCATCTAATTTAATATTTTAAATATGTAGTTGTGGCATTTTCTTCTAAAGACAAATATATATAAAAAGAATCAACCATTCTAATTTCAGTAAAAAATAAAAATAAAAAAAATAATTCAACCTGATTTGAACTTTGCGTATTATTACTTCCGGGAAGCAATTGAGAGGAACACGCTGCGCAAATATGGATCGTTTTTTGCAACCAAAAGTTCCACGGATGGAATTTGAGAAGGATGCATTTTTGGAAGCAGAGTCCGACCAACAAAGAAATATTAATCTGGATGAAGAAGATAAACTGTGCAGTTATCCTTCCACTGCTGCTGAGAATGCTAACAGTGTTAGCACTGGACAGCTAGAAGATCTAAGCAGAAGTCCTCAAGATGGACCAAGACGACCACTTCTGCAAAAATACCCATCACGCTTGTTTGGAGTGCAACAGAGAAGTTTTAGTAAAGGCTGGCTCGATCAATATTTGTGGTTAGAATACAGCGTGAGTAAAGATGCCGTGTTTTGTTTTGCTTGTCGGCATTTTCTAAAAGGAGGACACAGGTTCCATCTTGAGCCAGCATTTACCGCGCTCGGCTTTAACAACTGGCGGAAAGCAGCAGCGTCATTGAAGAGCCATCATGAAAGCGCCGGACACAAATTTGCAATGGAAGCGTGGAGTGAATTCAAGTTTAAACAAACGAGTGGATCAAAACTCCCCAACATGCTCGACAAAGGACATTCTGCATTGGTTCAGGAGAACCGGAGGTACATGATGGGTGTTGTAGAAAGTTTGCGCTACACAGCTTGTCAGGGAATCGCACAGCGCAGTCACAGTGAGAAACAGGATTCAGCTAACAAAGGTAATTTTCGTGAGATGCTTGATGTGATTGGAAAATTTGATCCCAATGTCCAAAAAAAGCTGACAATTAATCCATCTAATGCTAAGTATGTTCATCAGGACATACAGAACGAAATATTTAATGTTATGGCTGAAATGATAAGAAAACAAATCAGCAATGAAGTGAAAGAAGCTCAACACTTTGCTATTTTGGTGGATGAAAGTAAAGATATCAGCAAAAAAGAACAAATATCTGTTATTGTTCGTTATTTGCAGCCAGATTCAGAGAAGGTGGTGGAAGAATTTTTGCATTTCACCCCAGCAGAAGGATTAGATGCAGACTCACTTTTTGACTGTATCAAAATGACCCTCAGTCGTTGTAATATTGATATAAATTGCTGTGTCGGACAGTGCTATGACGGTGCTGCTGTTATGTCCGGGTGCAACAATGGAGTTCAAGAAAAGTTGAGAAAAGAGGTGCCGCAAGCTGTGTACATTCACTGCCATGCTCACAGGCTGAATCTTGTGTTAGTAGACTGTGTACATAATGTTGATGCTGCAGCCGATTTTTTTGAGATATTGCAAATGCTTTACAAGTTTTTTTCTGGGTCTGTTGTTCATGATCTTTTTTTGAAGAAGCAGGAAGAACTTGTGTCAGCTGTACAGCGCCTAGAACTTAAAAGACTCAGTGACACCCGCTGGGCGTGCCAGTATGATTCCATACGTGCTGTCAAAAAAACTCTCCCAGCTGTTATAGCTACGCTGCACGATGTTGTTGACCAGAAAAATGCTAAAAGGAGGACGGAGGCTAAAGCTCTCAGTGCACTTATAGATAAGAAGTTTGTTCTGCATCTTGTAATTTTTGAGGATATTTTCAGAACAACAAAATTCATGTCTGATCAGCTACAGTCTCCTAATTTAGATCTAGTAGCAGCAAATGACCTGGCTCATTCTGTAATAACTGCTTTAACAGAAAAACGCACAGATGACAAATGGGAGACACTCAGAAAAGAAGCAGAAGAACTTTGCAGCAACACAGGAATAGCAACAGAGACTGTACATCGGCAGAAAAGACAGACTCAAACAGCTAAACATCTAGAGCACTTTATTGTGGATGCCTCAATAGAAAGAAAAGGTGCAGACAGCACGGATGACCTAAAAACAAAATAATTCTATTCTGTTATAGACAGGATGCTAATGGAAATGAAACAGCGTTTTTCTTCAGAAACTAATGAAGTACTGAAAGGTTTGCCAGCTCTAAACCCCAAACACCCATCATTCCTTGACAAAAAATGGATACTGCCTATGGCCTGTCTTCATGGAGTTAACGAGGAGAACTTGTCAGCTGAGCTCCACCAGGTTCGCCGGCTGCTGAAAAGGAAAGAAGAACTGGGACTTATAATCAACAACACACAAGACTTCCTATCTGTGATGCGGCCCTACAAAGATGCATTCCTGGACTTGTATAAGCTGATATCCATATCTTTGACTCTTCCAGTAACATCAGTGAGCTGTGAGCGCAGTTTTTCTTGTTTGCGTCGTTTGAAGAACTACCTAAGAAACAGCAGCGGAGACAGTCGAACAAGTGACCTGGCACTTCTTGCTATCAATCCTTTAAGAACCAGGACCCTGGACAGTGACAGGATTATTGATGCTTTTGCCCTCAACCACAATAACAGGCGGATTGTCCTGTTATGAAGACTTCTGATGGTGAGTGAATGATTTCAATCTTCTCTGACTTTGTAATGCATTCAGCATTGTGGACTGAAATTGTTTATGTGATACATCTGGGGAAACAATGTGAATTTGTTGTAACAGTTTGCATACTAAGATCTATAAATATGGCAAGTGTGTCACGTTTGTATATGCTTTAAATTAATTGCAGAGTACCACATTATTCACTATCCACTGTATTGGTGACTGCTGATGTCAGAGTTTTCAGTGCACCTGTGTGTGTGTGTGTGTGTGTGCGTGCACGTGTGCTTGTGTTTGTGTTGATAACTCTAGGGAAGAAAAATAACCTTCATAGCACCCACAGTAAAATGCTTAGCCTCCCCTTAGCACCTGCTGAAAAAAATTTCTGGAGCCGCCACTGTATGGGACATACAGTATTTAGGAGCAGGCTGTCTTCACAGAGTGGCTGTGAAGAAGGAGAACAATGAGACCTCCAAGACACCTGAGACTACCAGTGTTGCCAACTTGACAACTTTATTGCTAGATTTAATGTTTTCAAACCCTTTTAATAACTTTTTATTTATATATTTTTAAAAACTAGTGCCAAATCTAGCCACTTTTCCGGATGTGTTTGGAGACTTTTGGCTGCTTTTAGAGACAGCACACAAAGGTATTAATCATTCTACAGTTACTGTACACAGTGCTGCCATAAGCCTAGCTCTTGTCCCAAAGCTCTGACAGGTAGTCAGTATCACTGTGTTCTCGTGCTGTAAAACCAGGTGCAGTCAGACTGTTAAGAAGCACTGTGTAACACAGACCAAAGTGGAGACTCACTCCATGTTCATACTGCAGAAAAACCACGCATGTGGATAATTTTCACGTGACGTCAGAGCTGATGGTAAACACCCACTTGGAGTACAAAAGACATCCAGTTCTCCTAGCCACTGAGCCGCAAGCCATACATTAAACATCTTAAAGGGTAGCTCAGCAAAAATGCTGGATAATTGCTGTGCTATCTGACACACTAATCAAGGTGGAGAAAAAACAGGTGTGCATTTACAGGTTTCCATCAGAAAAAGAAAATCCAGAGTGAAGGAGATTGTGGATCTGTGCTATGTGCTTTTCTAACTGAGGAGGGGAAACAACAATGACAACCATGGGAGCCATTCAACTTTGTATTCAACATTTTATCAAATGTAAGATTATCATACCTGCAAACTTGTCACTTTTCATTTAATGGAAAGTAAAATAGGTAAAATGAGTGTATGGGGAAGGAATAGTGGAAAGAAAAACCATGGGAGAAGGGGAATGGATGTTATTCCAAGTTGACTGCGAAGGAAAGAGGAATAAAAGTTATGAAGTGGTAGAAATTGTGGTAGCACCAAAGTAAGGAGGAACCTGTAAACCTATTTTGTTTTAATAAGTACATGCAAGTTGACAAAATGAACAAAAAAGTATACTTTTATTCTGTCTCCAGTTCTTGGCACAGTCAAATTGTGTGTTGCAAAAGCTGTATGATGAGTCTCTAGAGGTCCCCGAGTCTCCAGAGGTCCCCGAGTCTCCAGAGGTTCAGAGTCTCCAGAGGTCCCTGAGTCTGCAGAGGGTCCCACATCTCCCGAGGGTCCAAAAATTTCCAGGGGGTCCCACGCCTCCCTAGGGTTCCATGCCTCCAGAGTTTTTCCTGACCTCCAGAACCTGTTAAAATATACCAGAATACAGGAAATGGCATCTACTTTGTTAAAAAAAATTCTGGGGGAAGACCCCCAGACCCCTCAACCAGTGTGTCTCCCCACTTTACAAATGCTTCCAACACCAATGGGCACGACCAAGGCACATGGCCAAGCAGCAGAAAATGGGCCCTTGAATGTCTTGTCCAGGTCAAAAATGTTAAGAAATGAGTTCTTGCTTTTAGCAAAATGCTCTGCTATATTTGGTTTCTCTGGTTGGCTTGCTGCTGTTGTTGTTTATTTTTTAGTTAACTAGACATCTTTCTACTGTATGTCCTAATTAAATTAGGATATGCTAGTAAATGTCTTTTACCTGAAGCATGTTATCTTTTCCCTTAATTGTCTTCTTTGAGTATACCAGAATACTTAATTTACATGTTAAAAACCACAACATTTTCCGGGGAGTGGGAGTGCACAGTGATTCAAGTGATCAGAAGAATCAGAATCAGAATTAACTTTATTGTCATTGCACATGGCATTACATAACATTGCAACATTAACAGTGCATTTTTAAGCGCAGGAAAATACATTCCAGTGCAGCCATCCAACAAGGGTAGACAGAAGTGCACGGAGGCTGCAACTGTGTTGTGAAGCACTGCCCTTATTGCTTAGATAAGAAAAGGGAAGAAAAATATGAGAAAAGAAGGTATAAAAAAAAGATCTCTCACACTGTGTTCTTGACACACAGGGCACAATGTAAAGCCCCCAGTATATTCCTGTGTACGTCCATTCACACGTACGTACGCGTGTACTGTACGCAGAGGGTTCAGATTTCATACTCGAGCATACACCCTGAGCAGCTGCAGAGCAGCTTCACAGACAAGGGGTGTTTACCTTGGGACAAATTGAGTTTGCTGATTGGTCATTTGCTGACACGCCTACTGGATTGATTGACAGGTCGAAAAAAAATACAAGCGCTGGCAGCCTCAGCCGCAGCGGTGTTCTGTGTTTTATATGTTGTTAATAAAAAGATCTAAATTACAAAAAAACAAAAACAGGGAGCGCTGGCTCTGCAGCCCACACATCAGACCAGCCCACCAGGAAATCTCCAGACCCTCCTGCAGCCATGCTGGACCTGAGTTTAATTCGCTCGTGACAAATTCCTTCATTTTGTCATGCTTTTGCCCATCACAGCCTGTCATGTTTGTGTTTTTTCCTGCCAAGCTCTGTCTTTTCCTGTCACTCACTCTCACTCAGCAATCAAGCTCATGCTCTACACCTGTTCTCCATCCTACTTAAGCTCCCTGCATTCATTCAGTCAGTGACAGATTCTCGAACCTTTCACAAGCTGTAGAAATCCAGAATACCTGATCTTATCTCTCGCCATGACTCCTTGCCTGTTTTTGACTCCTCACCTTGCCTGTACCCTCTTAGATTTTGTCTGCCTATCTGCCCATGGTTTCTGACTCTGTACCTTCCCGTGTTGACCACGTCTTTTGGATCATTACTCAGCCCTGTTCTCGCTTCTCTTCTTCTATGGTTTTTGACCCCTGCAACGACTCACAGACCACGATTCTGGATATCCCTGTTCTGGACCTCAAGTCCTTTAATCTGCCCCGCTGCAGCAACCTGCTCTACTGGAGGAACGTCACCGGCTGCAGTGTGACTACAGAGTCGGCTGCAACATCAAGACAGAAGGTTAGTGCAGACACCAACATTCACCTGCATTTCCAGGACTTAGTCAAAGCCACTAATTCTTCTGTCTTGACAGATTGGACCTGGCCCAGTACCCAGAACTCCACCAGAGTTTTTCCTGTTCACAATAAAATTGTAAAAATGCTCTTGGGTTTCTTGTTGTTGTTGCTGATACAAAACCCAGATCTTGTCACATTTCTCACCATTTCAGTCATGGCATCAACGGAGGAGGAAGAGATCACTGCCTCTTGGCAAAAAAACAAAACAAAAAGCCAGATCAGGGATGAAGAAGGGGAATTTAATACACTGGTGTCGCATACAAAACAGTTGTCGCTGGGCGGCTTATTGTGCGACACCACATACGCGGTCATAAAAATTGAGCTTTGCACAGACATGCCCTAGGGGGTACGTGCGTACCTCCGTGTATGGACGTATGCGGGAGTATACTGGGGGCTTAAGGTAGCAAAAAACTACCTCAGCACAAAGGAACATAGATAGACATAAGACATTTTGCATGGGGTGGGGAGGGCTAACAAAGGCAGTGAGATTGTCCGTGAACGCTACCAGAAAGTTCTATAGTCCTGATAAAGATGGTACAATGTATATCAGCCAGTTCAGCTCTGATAAGGACCCACAGATGTTCTCTTGCATCTGAGTCTGAGCGCTCGAAGCATGGTGTACTCCTTCACATAAGACAGGCAGCCTCATCATTGCCAAAACTGCTGCTGACATCTTCCTAATTTGTCAATATCATTTCAATTTAATTCAGTTTATATATATATATATATATACTAAAGTTCTCTATCTAAAAAAGCCAGCAGACTCGTTGAATCTCCACTTTGTCGCAGTCTCCCATCCTGAGCAAGCACAATGGCAACAGTGGAAAGGAAAAAACTTCCTTTTAAAAGGAAGAAACCTCCAGCAGAACCAGGCTTGGGGCAAGCGGCCATCTGCTTTCACTGGTTTGGTTTGAGAGGACAGGAAGGAGAAACAAACGAACACAGAATGGCAGGTCCAGATGTAGATGCAGGTGTACCTGAAAGACAAAAACATGTTAAGGATAGAAAAAGTAATCACAAATACAAAACAGGTTGAGCAGCGTAAGTAAAGACATTTGCATAGTGAAGAAATTTTGCCAGTTTGTCTTCCAGCAGTCTAAGCCTATAAGAGCATAACTAAGGGATAGCTCAGGAAACCCAAGCAGACCATAACTATAGGATTTAGCAAAAAGGAAAGTCTTAATCCTAGTCTTAAAACTGTACAATGTGTCAGACTTACGGACAGAAACTTGAAGTTGGATCCACAAGCGAGGAGCCTGATAACTGAAAGTTCTGCCTCCCATTGTTTTTGGAAACTCTAGGAACTACAAGTAAACCTTCATTCTGAGAGCAAAGTGCTCTGTTGGGAAATATCAGGTACCCGCCTATTCCAAAAAGCAGAAACCCTGTATCATAAATTCAATTATCTAGGCGTCTTCAATGTCCTCAATGTCCTCAACATCCTCAACAGACAATACAGACAGGCACATCATCTTCCATTCACCCCAGGAATCCATGATATATTCAGCCACGTGTGTACCTTCAGGGCAAGAGGGTTCTCCTGCACCCTGTCTTCTCGTCGAGAAAATTTTATCAATTGCCTTGAGAGACCAGCTGACCAGAACTATAATAATTTATGATTCAGAAGATGTGTAAAGAGAGGCTCTGAGACAGATTCACAGGACATGAGAATAATAGTTATGTTGGTACGGTTTTATGTAATTGAGATTAATCGTTGTGTTATAACAACCTATGGTCAGACAGTGTTGAAAACAGCTAAAGCTAAGAGAACCTAAATGTTGTCAACTTGAACTACTATTTTTTTACATTAAGTCGTACCTTTTTGTGAAAGAGTTATGTAGCTGTGTTCAGAATCAAAATAAGCTTTATTGTCATTGCACAGTGAAGCACAACAATATTACATTCCGTACAGCCATCCTAAAGATGGACGGAAGTGTACAGGGCTGCAGCGTCTAAGAAGGGCTGCCCTTATCGCTTAGATAAGAAAAGGGGAAAAAACATGAGGAGAGAGGTATGAAAAAAAACCTTTCACACCCTGTCCTTAGCGCACGGTTTAAGGCATCAAAAAAATCTACCACAGCAAGCAATTTATATGGACACAATACATATGCATGGAGGACAACATGACGAGATTTGTCCATGAACACTTCCAGATAGTTTCCATAGTCCTGATAAGATGTTACAGTTTCTGTCAGCCTGTACAACTCTGATAAGCATTCATTTATTAGAAGTTAAAATAATTTCATAGAAGTTTTCTGAGGGGGGAAGGGGGTTGTAGGGGTGGACAGAGCCGAGCTTCTTGATTTATATATCACCAGGAGCAATTTGGGATAAGTTGGCCTATCCAAGGCCAAGCAGGGAGGCCAGATTCAGGAAAACAACAATCATTTTGGGCAGGCAGACTGGTTTCTGCTGGTACTCTCAATGGCAAATCCAAACAGCCAGATTTGTGGACATTCCGCTGGTCCGTACTTTGTTAGCCTTCTCCAAGGTCGAATCCTTCATGCCAGCGAGTCCCAGGAGCCGCAAGTGGCCTACTATTCTCAGAAATCAGGTCCAACTTACAGTTGAGCTCGCAACGCATATGAGTCTGAGAGCTTGAAACACAAATTAGTCCTTCACATAAGGCTGGCAGCTTTACCATGGCTGAAACTGCTGTCGTTGTCTTCCTAATTTGTCGATATCCTAGGTATCCGCCGATTCCAAAAAGCAGAAACCCTGTCATCATAAATCCAATAATGTTCTCTAGGGGAACACCACCTCAGAAAAAGAACACCTCAGCTCAAACAAACAAAAAGAGTTCACCTCATCCCAAACAAACATCATTCCTGTGTTTTGTGTTTTAAACTGTTAAAAATAAGATTCAGCTATTCCTTTTGGAATGAACAGACATTGTTTTACAAATATTCAGCTCAGCTTACAAACTTCTTAGTTGACACTAATGTAAATTTAATAAAAAAAAACTGTCACTGTGTTAACCTCACTGCCAATATGAACTCATTTCCCATGAAACGGACAGATCGTTTTAATGAGAGCTTCTGTTCAACTGACCTCGGAGTTTTTGAAACATCCGAACTCGCTACGTTGATATTGCTTCTTTATCAAAAAGGAGTATTTCTTCCAGACTCGTTTCCATGAACATAACACCATAAGAACCCTTTGTTTAATGACATTCCTTTTCAGGAGATGGACAGCGACACCTTTGGTAAAAATTGCATGTTATTAATTCAAAGATGTTGTTTCTGTTTTATTCCATGCTGAATGTTTATTCATGAAAATGTGTGTTTTAAGTAATCTTTCTTTAAGATAATACATTTGTCTTATTTTCTCTTTTAAAAGGAAAACTTTTAAGGCAGAGGAAAGGGACTCTTAGATTTATTTAATAGGAATTTATGAAAAAAAACATGGCTAAGAGTTAGGACCACCCCTCCTGAGGTGGATCTTCATCTCTGTTTTTCACGGACAGTTAAGTATCACTTCGACACACTTCACTGGAACTTCTTCTAAGAAAAAACTGCTGGAGAAAAGGCACGCTTTGAAGAGACGCTCCGAAGCAACATGCTTCTGCACAGAGAACTGGAGAGAGAAGAAACCCAACAGAACCAGAACCAGGCATTAACCTGAGAGCTGTCTACCAGGCAACCATCACACCGCAGAGTAGTAAATCCCAGTTGACTCCCATATGGACCATCGTCCCTCTAGATGACAGGTGAACTTTGAGGAGACTTCAGCCTCTTAGTAACTGGAATATCTGGGCTGGTACCATTTTAAGCAGCTGTCGGAACCATGCTCTGACCATCTCATCCTGGTAGGAGAGAGACTTTTCAATGCCTTTCTGGTGAACCTACATCACAACTTATCAGACAAACTTAGCTCACCTTAGACACAATTCTAACTACTTCACAAACAGAAACCAGTCCTAAGTTTGCCTTTTAATTTTCACTAATTTGAATAATCAATTAGACCTTTTTTTTTTTTTGTATTTTATACATTACATGGTAATACAATATATATTTGATGGCCACTACAACCCAACTTAGTGTGTATCTGATAAACACCTGAATCTAAACACCTGTGTGTGCATGCTTATCACTATAAGGTTTCTCATAAAAATGTTCAATAGTGGATGTGGGGACCCATAAACCCGTCCCCACAGGACACGAAGGTAACACAGGGAAGCCCGGAACTACAGACATACAGCGGCCCCCAAGCCCGGAACTCCGGTAGTCCCCCAACAGGGACACCCGCACCCCCCAGAGAAAGAAGCAAAGGGAAGCCCTGGGTGATCCCCAGCAACCACAATGCAGAAACCCCCAGGAGGCCGTAGCGACGAGTCAACAGGCCCCTCTGGCAACCCGCCCCTCCAGAGTGGATCCGGCCATGGACACCAAGCCCCGAGTCCCGAGGTCATACCACCCCCCAACAGAGGCCCGACAGAGCCAGGGCACCCAGGCCCCTGCAGGCAGCCACCAGGGTGGGCCTGCACACACCCCACCACCCAGCCCCAGCTGCTGAGAGCCGCCAATGCACCGGTGACAGGGGAGCCCACCACCGTGATGGAGCATGACCCACCAAATGGGGGGCCAAAACTGGTCCAAGAGAGGGGGGCCACCCAAAACCCAACCTGAGACAAACAGGCACACAGAGACAGCCCGACAGAGCCTCTGTTGGGCTGTCCATGCGCCCCACCTGCCCAACAGTGACCGCAAGCCGGCCCCAGGCCAGGGGCCAGAGCAGCAAGGAGCAGCAGCCGAGGAAGGCCGGCCCAGCGCACCAATGCATCCCTAAAGCCCCACACCACAGGCCCGGAGAAGCCCCGGCATGCCACCCATGCAACCCCCCCCCCGACACACACACAGCACCCCGCATAGTGAATGTCACATCAGGCCGACCAGCCAGCACTTCATTGAAGTGAAGGCACACCCACGACCGCCGCCATGCACTACCAACAACCACACACACACAACCACAGCTGACCTCCCGCCAGAACCCGGCAGCCACCCCAGCCAAAGGGCTGGCCATCAGAACCAGGATCCCTCATCCAAGGATCCAAACAATCCAGGGAGAACCGGAGCACCAGCCCCACCCCCAATCGCCCCCAAAGGCCCAATACCCACCCACAACCCAGATCCCAACCAGGCAGCCTACACCCCTCCCCCCGCCCCCGCCCCCAAATGTCATACGGAGAATGAGGGTTTAAGAAAAGACTGATTTTCCTCTCCAAGAGAGAGGTGGTGCCCAAACAACGAGGTTATTTGCATAATACATGCATAGTTTATGAGCTTAACTCATAACTGATAATTAACAGTATATATCCAGCCCCATATCGCTCTATAGTACACATCTTCTACGTCCTCCATGGACAGTACAGACAGGCACATCATCTTTCACTGCCCCCAGGAATCCATGACATACCCAGCTGCGTGTGTCCGTTCAGGGCATGAGGGCTCTCCAGCACACAGTCTCTTGGTTGAAAAAAAATTATCAGTTGCGCTGAGAGACCAGCTGACTAGATCTATAAGAATAATTTACGATTCAGAAGATGTGTAAAGAGAGTCCTGATATACAGGACAAAGAGCAAAAGCAGGAGGAAGGCAGGGGATGGAAGAAAAGTGTCCGTCTTCGTCCATGGCAAGTGAGAAAAAAGATTTATGTTTGCATCAATCATAGTTATATAAACATTTAAATGATTCATGAATACACAACTACCATCACCAATCAGATAGAAAACGAGTCTATAGTTTTACACTCATCATCACTGATAAAAAGAATCTGATATAAAGTTTTTGACTATCTGACAAAAGGAGTTTTGAACTCAGAATAAAAAGCTTTCCTCCTGATACGCCTTTCTCTTTGGTTACTTCTGTCCATGCAAACAGGTGATTTAAAATGTTGTCAAAGTTTGGTTGCTGACAGGTGAACCAGTTCAGTGTGAACTGAACCAGTGTGTTCGTTCACACAACCACATGTTAATACTTTGACATTTAAAATATTGCACTTTTTATTATTTGTGAACAAGTGCTGACAACCCTCTGACTGGTGTCCTTCATCTTTTCACACACACCAGTGATCAAGAAGAGAACGAGGGACATGCACAGGTACGAGCAGCTCAGCAGAAGAAGAAGAGGATGGAGGAAAAGATGAAAGATGGAGTGGAAGTCAACGTTGCCTCAGCTGTGGCAAGACTCCCACCTGCTCAGGATAAGCAACAGAGCAACAATCACAGATGCAAGTATCATAATCTGTGTTGTATGTTTAGTTTTTTCTGTATTCTTTCTGTGTTACTTGTGTTTTAGTTTCTACTGTCAACCCGGGTGTTCATCATTCTGTCTCACTGTGTCTCGTCAGTGTCCCGTTCTCCTTTTTTTTTTTACCTCTGAATTCCTCCAACTTTGTCTGCACCCTGGGTTCAACAAACTCCACAGAACATGATAGCAAAGACACAACTGAAAGTTTAAAAAAGGAATAACATAAATTGAGAGAGAAAAATTGTAAGCTTAAAGAAATTATCAGATCAGGAATATTTGATGAATCTGCATTTCAAAAACTGGATGATAAAGTCAATTTCTGCCAACTATAATAAACGTGTCCTCTTTTCAACAAGAAAGATGAAGATCCCAGCTTTCATTAAAGGTCTTACACCTCTGGATAAAATAGTGCACCACTAAACCTGGCTCCCTCTGTTCTTCCTTCAGGTTTAAACATCATAAATCATAAACAAGGGGATATTGTACAGTTAATATTTTCATTAAAGAAATGGATGACAATAATGATGCATCAGTTATGCAAAAAGTTTTCATTAAATGTTAATTTGATATTTTTGTGAATAAAATAATGAACTAATATTGTGCAGCCTAAAATATTAGTGCTTCTATCATCATCTGAGGAGCTCTTGACTTCAGGTACTGATGATGAGGCCTCCTCTCCTGACAGGGAGCTCAGGTTGGTGGCTCTCCATCATCTTGGTGTCATTTAAAATGTTACAGTACCCATCCAGAAAAAGAAAGAAAAAAAATCTTAGTTTTGATGGCTTTAACGTCAGTGTATGGAAGTTTTTCCAATGTATATTTTTGCATCATCAAAGTCCATGCTCAATAATTCAGGTATACAATCCAACATTTTTCAGTCAGGTCATCTGGACAGTTTCTTTTTTTTTTTTTTTTTTTTTGTGCTGAAACGTTTCATCTTCGATCCAGAAGGCTTCATCAGTCAAGGAAACGCGCATCAAAACTGATTCTTCCCCCAACAGCTTACTCCAAAGTGGAACAAACCAGTTCTGCTTGTGATTAGATGGTCTCTTTGGTACGACCCCTCCTCCATTGCCGGCCCTCTTCCTTGTTGACAGTCTTGTCAAACTGGTTGAAAACAACAAAGTCCATGCTCAATAATCCAGGTATACAATCCAACATTTTTCAGTCAGGTTATCTGGACAGTTTATTTTTTTTTTTTGTGCTGAAACGTTTCGCCTTCGGTCCGGAAGGCTTGATCAGTCAAGGAAACACGCAACAAAAAAAATCTGCTGTTGAGACGTGGAGAGGAGCCAGTTGAGGTGGCCCGGGCATCTGTTAGGATGCCTCCTGGATGCCTACCTGGTGAGATGTTCTGGACACTTCCCAACGGAAAGTTTTTTTTCTTTTCTCTCTGTACTCTGGTGAAGACAGACGTGTCTCCATGAGTCCCCCCTGCTTGCACTCTTTCGTCCTGTGAACCCTTAAAAAGCCTCTTTTTTATTTCTGCATACCTCCTAATTCGAAGGTTCAGCTGGTCTCTCAACAAATTGATCAACTTCTCCCAACAGCAGTCAGGGTAAGCAGGACCCTCTTACCTCGACGGAAACAAATTGGATGCACGATGACTGTTTATTTTCGTGGTTTGGCTGGTGAAATCTAGATTGTCTATAAATTTGTGTGGATGTGTCGAAACTCGACAGCGCTCAGACTGAATTTGCGGAATGTGCCAGAGAACTGGAGCAGCTGTCATCAGGACTGTGAACGCTCAGCACACATGAAAAAGGGAAATAATCTTGGAGAAGCTGTGAGCTTGACTTTTGGCGTAAAGGATCAATTCGGCTGTTTTGGAGTTTCCATCAGAGGAATATACCATCGAGACTTTTAAGGCAGAAAACAGCAAATCACGAGTTCTGCCTGACCCAAACTGTGGCCTTGACGCCTGGACGTATCTCAACTCCTCCTGGCATGTTATGAAAACAACAAAGATGCTTCGTCTGTCTCCTCACCCCTCCCTCCCCCAAGGCCGTGGACATGTGACAGAACCTCAACTGAGCTGATGATGAATTACACCTCTTATCTGGACAATGGCTGGGGGGGGGGGGGGGACTCTGGACTATGCTACGACTTTCCCTTAAAAATTCAATGTTTTCACCGCCTATATGTAAATGTATAACGTCTGTTTATGTTGCTTTGCTGTGGTAGGTTTTTTTGATGCCTCAAATCATGCTCTGTCTAGGACACGGCGTGAGAGATCTTTTTTTTATACCGTCTCTCCTCATGTTTTCTTCCCTTTTCTCATCTAAGCAAAATATTATTCTGAATAAGAATAAGAGAGCCACGCTTTTTATAGTAGCAGCTTTGTGCACTCAGTCCATCTTTTGGACGACTGTACATACATGTTCTCGTTGCATCTTGGTGCAGTGATAATAAAGTTTATTCTGATTCTGACACTCTGGAGGGAATATGTTTCTTGTCTGGCCTGGGAACATCTCCTTTTTTGAATAAAGTAGATGTTATTTCCTGTATTTTGGTGTCGCCTGATTTAACGGGTTGTTAAACATCTACGTTTACCTACATTTGTAAACATTTGATCCAATAACTATTGTAGAGAGCAACAGCAGGTTGCTGCTGATTTCATTCTTGTGCATTGTTGCTCCTGCTGCTCCAACCTCAATTACGACTGCCTTCTCAGTTGTACAACTAAGGACCATCCATCCATTTATTTAATGAAAGTAAACTGGACAGACTTTCCAACATTTCGATCACTGTTATTTTGACAAATTAACGCCGTTGTTTTGATACATGATTAAAGTGAATAATACACATCAAACATTGCTCTCATTGTATTTTTTTTAACTGTAGCTAAGCTTTTTTATTTATTATATCAAACATATCCGTGAGTTCACATCAGCAGTTGTGCGCCCTCTGGAGAAGCTCCTATGCGTAAGGTATGGCAAGCCAAGTGGCCCATTAATAGCCACTTTTACAACATATCTGGTTATTAATTGGCCACTTAAATTGCCATAATGATGAAGACACTTCGTCCCTGTGGGACATGTCGTCCACGTCTCTGCTGGGCAGGAGCGTGTGAACGAGCTGGTGCACCTGCTGCAGATGTAACATCCACTCTACAGACTGGGCAACATCTCCTCTCTTTGTAATTTTAATAAATAATCAAAATAAAAATGCTCAATGACTTTGGACTTTTAGGGGCGAAGATTTGAGTTGCTGGATCCAAACAAACAGGTGCCAGAACACACCCAGTTAAAATGAAAAAGTTCCCGGATCTAGTTCTGGCAGGATCTGGCTCAAATAAAGCGCTGGATTCATCCTTTCCAAAGGATCATTATAATCTCTATAATCTCTCCATCCTCCGGTACAGTCTCGGCACTTCCTGTGAGCCCGTAAATCAGGAAGTGCAACAGCTCTGTTGCCACCATGTTGAATGTCTGTTCTCTGAAGCTCCTCAGACCCCCACCTCACTCACCTGTGTTTGGAACCTGTCCTTTGTAATCCTGGGGTTTGGCCACCTGGATTACAAAGGAGAGGTTCCTTTGTAATCCAGGTGTAATCCAGACATTTAACTTGTCCCTGGAGGACATTTAACAGAATCCAAACCACTCAGATCTCTGTTCAACTTTGGTAATTCGTGTGGATCATCTTATCGTTCTTCCCCTCTGGAGACTTTCACTATCCAGATCTTTAGTCCATTTTTTCTGTAAATAAAACCACTTTGTTTTTTCATTCCCCGCCTGTGACATTTCACTTTTTATTGTTTTATGTCACTGAACTCTGGGTCAAAAACCATTAATTAAATATGACAATACTCAGTAAATTTCAACAAAAGGCAAGTTTTACTTTAGAGGCATGAATTACGGTACATGTCATGCCTTTAGGTCATAGAAAAGATTTCAACAAAAGGCAAGTTTTACTTTAGAGGCATGAATTACGGTACATGTCATGCCTTGAGGTCATAGAAAAGATTTCAAACGTTAGTTTGTAGACTTTGGGAACCCGCTTCTCAGCAGACCCTTTTATTGCTTCATAATCCTGTGTGTGAAAACTTTGGATCAATAATTTATTCTCCTTTTAGCTGGAATTGTGCTGATAAATATTTAACTATGGGAGAAAAGGATGACCAGGATTATAGCATTTGTTATGAGGTCCAGAAGTGTGTGGGTGTTGCACCATGTGACCTTTCCCTTCCTCCTCAGCTGCATTTTATATGTGCAGCTACCAATCTTTGATAGCAGAGCAGTTATAGTTTTCTGCCCAGACTGCTGTGCAGAGTCCACCCCTCCATCTCCATCACTAAGCGTCTCTCCTGCAGACAACAGCTCCACCTCCCCTATAACACTTTTCAATTAAATCGCTTCCATTTGTCAACTCGGAGATGCCATCTTTCAGTGACTTATGGGGTAAAATGGAGACTGATAAGAGAGTTGGGGAGGGTCTGTCTGAGTGCCATGTGCGTACTCTCAGCACCGAAAGGAGTACAATGTATGGATGGAAGAAAAAACAATTCAGGAGACAGAGTAGAGTGGTGGAGGGGGGAGCAGCAGTGATGCACGACCCCCAATTTTTCAAGGTGTTATAATAAAAGGCTGCTGAGTGGTGCTTTCTGTCTCTGTCACAATTAAAGTAAATAAGACTAATGGCATGGAGCTGGAAACTCCACAGAACTTCACAGGCCCTGAGGGATATTTATGTGCAGAAGCTTCACTGGTTGTGCTGCTGTGAGACGTAGCATCAAGGTACTGGGTTCATAACACATTCAGCAGTTGGACTCACTTCCTTCATGAGACAGGCACTGAAGTCTGGGATGGTTGAGAGTTTAAAGAAATCAGTCTAACTGTGATGCACTTCCCTCAGCTTGAACCCTGCACTGTGACTAATTTATCTGAGATTTGACTCAAACCACTGGAAACAGCTCAGGTTATAAATAAAACAGAAGAAAATACGTCTTCGGTTAGATTAAGCAGATGTCAGGTTTTTATTATGTGTAGTTGCAAAACATTTATTCAGATTGATGTCTGTTTGGAAAGTCTGGGAGCATTTCTGACTGTTGATCATCCTCATTCATAACTAACCTAAACACACACACACACACACACACACACACGCACGCACGCACGCACGCACGCACGCACGCACGCACGCACGCACGCACGCACGCACGCACACACACACACACACACACACACACACACACACACAAAATCAACATTTGAATCAGTTATCAGCCGCCAGCAAAGGCAAGAGTGAAAATGTTTTTGCTCTTGTCCATGTGTCTGTTTGTTAGCAAAATATATCATAAATCTTTGAGAGTGTAGCATGAAGATGCACTCTGCTGTCCATGACCTCTGACCCTCCTCTCTCGTAATAACCCTGAACTGGTTTCCTTTAAATTACTTGGATCTGAATAATGTCTGATGTTTTTATACATTTGTTGTCCTACAACACATATTCACTTAAAGTTTGATATATACTAACACATTTATTTTAAGCTTTTCATAAAAACATATTCAGGAATGAAGTTTGTTTTATTTGAGTATATGTTTAAAACATGAATGATGTTGATTATTTTCAATTGTCGGTATGAATTCATGTGAAATGGTTTAATGTGAGTAAAATTTTTTGTTTTCAGAAATAACTCAAGTTTGATACACCATAACTTTGTAGAGCTCTGGGGTCAGAAAGAAATCCTCAAACATCAGATGGTAGTCAGAACAGTCAGGAAATGCCAGCACTGTCCTCGGAGCTGAAGTCACACAAAAAGCTGGACTTTTATGCAACATGTTCAGTTCTGTCTTCCACCATTCCCCGTCCCGAAGTGTTTTCATGTTGTCCACCAGCTTCATTATTCCTGGGAAAAGAAACAAGTTTTGATCAGGAACTTTTTTTTTCTCCTTCTTTTGGCTGATCCCTTCTTCAGGTGTCGTCACAGTGAACTAACTCGCATGAAGACTTGGCACTTGTTTTACACAGGATGCTCTTCCTGACACAACCACAGACCACTGAGCTACCATAGTCCTCTGTGTGGGGCAGAGAGCTGCTATCTAGGGCACCAGGGAGAGAAGACGGTGGGGGTTAAGGGCCTTGATCAAGGGCCCAGTGTGGGGTAAAATGAGGGTGGAGGCAGGTATGGGTGTTTCACCTTTCCCACTCACATTTTTTATGTTGTCAGTTCGGGAGAGTTGAACCGGCAACCTTCCAATCACAGGCTCACCTTCTCCAACATCTGCACCACTACTCACACTAAGTTTTGCTCAGGAACAATTTTTGTTAAATCCAAGTCAAAAGAGATACAGTAATTATAGAAGAGAATATGTTTTTGCACTGCAAAGCTTATTTCACAGCTTTGGACTGCTTATCACGCTCCAAGTATTCTCATCAGCTGTCTTCCTGCTGACCCAGTTAATGTCTCACCTTGCAGATGTGGCTTTCAGGAGCTGTGGTGGATTCGCTTATACACCAGCAGTGACAAACGACATCAAGCTGAAGAAGGAGGCCTTCAGGGCTTGGCTGTTCTGGAGGACTCCTGAAGCAACTGACAGGTACAGGGTGGCTAAAAGTACTGCAGCGTATGTGGTTGTAGATGCAAAATTTCAGGTGTGGGAGGAATTTGAGAAGGCCATGGAGAATGATTTTGGCTTGCATCGACGAGATTTTGGCAAAATTTTCTGCTTTTCAGAAAAGGAAAGCAGGACTCATCCCAGTTTGTATTTGATTTGAGTGGGGAAATATCGATGCAGACTGAGGATAATGTTCTAGGCTTATCCCACTGGTAAGAGGGCCTGAGGCAGACCCAGAACTTGCTGGAGCGACAGTATATGATTTTTGACCTGGGAACTCCTCAGTGTCTCCCAGAAGTAGCTGGAGAATGTTGCTGGGGAGAAGGAGATCTGGATTCTTGCCTGGACTTGTTGCCTCTGTGACCTAACTCCTGATGAGCAGTAGAAAAATGGAGATGGAGATAAAATTTGTTGCCTTGAGGCAACATTGCACCATAATGGACAAATCAGTTTGATATTGCCATGCAAAGAATATATATTTATTATATTGGTGCAAGAAGAACAACCTCCACATCAATGTGAAGAAGACGAAGTAGATGATCATGAATTTCAGATGGATCAAACACAACTACACCCCCCTTGAATATAGGAGGATCTGTGGTGGAAGTGGTCTCCAACTACAAGTACTTAAGTGTGCACCTGAATGACAACCTCAGCTGGGGCAACAACACCACCAGCCTGATCAAGAAAGCTCATCAGAGACTCTACTTCCTCAGGTGGCTGAGGCGGGCTGGACTAGGGGGCTCAGTTCTTACCTCCTTCTACAGGTGTGCAGTGGAGAGCACCCTGTGCTCCAGCATCAACGTGTGGCATGGAGGCTGCACAGCTGCAGAAAGAAAAGCTTTGCAGAGAGTGGTGAAGGCTGCACAGAAGTCTGTTGGAGTCAGTCTCCCCACCATCACAGACATCTACACCTCTAGATGCAGGAAGAGGGACACCTGCATCATGAAGGACCCCACTCACCCAGCACACACACATTTTGCCCCACTCCCCTCAGGCAGGAGGTTGAGGAGCATTAAGTGTAGAACCACCAGACTGAGGAACAGCTTCTACCCTGACTGCTGTCAGACTTAATGTAAGAAAAAAAAAAAAGAAAAATCACTGTAATTCAACTTTAAATGGTGATATGTGACTTATCTGTGCTGTTGACTATCATGCTGCTGTATTCATACCCATCTACTCACAACAGACTCATGTTCAGGCTGCTGTTTAATATACCATATTATTTTACATTATTATTGTTTAGCATCTTAGATTTTTTAGTGTATCGTTTAGCGTTTGTTTAGTGTATTTCTTAGTGTATATCTTAGATCCTTATATACTGCTTCTTTTTACACTTTATATTTTTGCTATATTTGGGTGTAACTGGGACCCTAAGTACATAATTTAGTTCAATTTCATGTATCACATGAGATGCTAATGACAATAAAGATAACTGAACTTGAAATTGAAACGGTTTGTATTTGAGTTCCCCTCACCGTGTTATCATTGACCAACTAAACATGTGCGTCATCTTACTTTTAAAAGCTGAAATAGGCTACGTAGCCTAGAGGCAGCATAGTACTGTAGATGGTTAAGAGCTTAAACATTTATTGTTGAGCAGCTGAATTAATCCGTTTTCTTCCCATTTTTAAGCTTGCACAAAGTTGGACGGACTTCAGTCCGCCGAGGTCCGCACGTACCAGATTAGAGTCGAAGCAGACGTCCGTTTGCATGTCCGTGCAAAGCTCGATTTTTACGACCACGTGTGCCACACAATAAACTGCTCGGCGACGGACTGTTTTGTATGCGATACCAATGTATTAAATTCCCCTTCTTCATCCATGGTCTGGTTTAATGGCCTTTGCTTTTGTTTTTTTCCAAGAGGCAAGCGATCTCTTCCTCCTCGTCCATTGATGCCATGACTGAAATTGTGAGAAATTAAGGAATTTGTCACGAGTGAATTAAAATCATGTTCAGCGTGGCTGCGGGAGATTCCCTTGTGGGCTGATCTGATGTGTGGGTTGCAGGGCCAGCGCTCCCTGTTTTTTTATTTTTTATTTTTTTATAACTTTTTCATTAACAACATATAATCACAGAACATCGCTATCACTTGCTGCCAGCTCTCGTTTTTTTTGTGTGACCTATCAATCAATCCAGTAGGCGTGTCAGCAAATAACCAATCGGCGACCTCAATATGACCCGAAGGTAAACGCCCCTTGCCTGCGGAGCTGGCTGCAGCCGGTCATGGTGGACTTGAGTATGAAGTCTCAAACGTCTGTGGACAGTGTGTGTAGTGTGCACGCAGTTCAGTGTGTGTAGTGTGCACGCAGCTCACAGAACGCCTGAGTCTGTGGGAGCTTTAAGTCTTTAGGTTTACAATTTGCAAAAATAGAATTTACTCACTCTTGTCAGTTTGTTCAGTTTCAAGGATGAATAAGGCCTCCTCCTGTCCTCTTGCTTTATGGGTAAATTAAACTGCTGACAAAAAGCAAACGATTTTATGCATAAACCCATCGATGCAGAATATGACTTTTATTATAAAACTCAGAGCAAGGCCACAGCAGAATACATGACGAACAAAACGTTTTGCAGGGAAGCAACTGTTCTAATCAGTTTATCCAGTTTATATGTTGACAATATAAGAGATATGAAAAAAATATTCAAATTTAAAAATAAAATCCTGCTTTTCATACCAACATGTTTGAAGCTACATTCACACTGAAGGAAAAATTAGCCTAAACCTGACTTTTTTGCCTGTTTGGGACCCACATCTGATTTTTATGACAGTTTGAAGGTTACAAATCCAAATTATTATTTTTTTCGAATCAGGCTCATATGGGGTTTTTAGATACATATCTAATGTTTTTCAAATTGACCTCTGTCCAGACAGTCATGCCACTTTATCCAAATTTAAAGGATATAGATTGATCCAAACGTTGACGTTGCTAAGACCAATGTTGGTATCTGATCGTACTAATCTTATTGTGATTGGACTGATACTAGAGTTTTTAACAGCTTTCAGTATGCTGCTCACATTCCTGACCAACAGTTCCGTGCTGGAGTAGACTGGAAGTGGCAATATTAAATGAAAACACTGGAAAAACTAGATTTACAAATAAGATTTCAGTTGGATCTGATTGCACAACTACTGAATTGATATGCACATTTACCATAATTCTTGGGCTATAGAATGCACCTGCCTCTAATCTGCACATACTGAATATAAGGTAAACCATGATTTTGTATATGAATAAGACACTCTGGTTATTAAGCCACGGGCATCCACCGTTTGTTGTTAGGACCTGTACCCAGCCAGCTCCAGCATACTGTGCAGTTCTTTCTTGTTGTAGTACAAGAATCAGCCACCGGATGGTGTTTCACAGACTGTAACATACATTCATTCAGACTACATGATTGTCAGAAGTGTTCCTGATGCTTCACTGTCTGACTCATGTTTAAAACCATTCAACCTACAGAATGAACACAAGAACCACCTATGCATAATTCATTAATTCAACCTTTATTTATACAGGTTAGTCTCACTACAGAACAGTGACAAACACCTATGTAACCTAAATTACAGAAAAAAATTATATACCGGTAAATATTACCCAGAAGTCTTATTGAGGTCATTTGACCAGAAGTCACATAGTACTGGTAAAATACGGTAAATAGTCAATAAATTAGTACGATTGATTTTTATTGTTAAACACTTTTGGTAACAGCTGCTATTTTCATTTTGCTCTCTAAGTAAATTTGATGTGATTTCTACTCAGTGGGGTCATGGGGGGAGTGAGAGAGGGCAACCACTCCCTCCCGTTTGTGGTCTCCTTAGCTCCGTTTCACGTGTTCAGATGAGCTTAAATGAGATACTGGTATTTAAACATATATTTACCATACACAGAAAGATATATTTTTTTTACCTTTATTTAAATATGTCTTTTTTGGTCTGTGGGAGGAAACCGGAGTACCTGGAGAAAACCCACGCATGCATGAAGAGAACAAGCAGACTCGAAGCAGAAAGGCCCCTGGACCGGGATTTGAACCAGGGTAACTGTTCGCTGAGAGGCGGCAGTTCTACCAGTTGCACCACCGTGCTGCCCTAACATGCATGTTAAACTGACTGGTAACTCTAAATTGTCCCTAGGTGTGAGTGAGAGAGTGAATGGTTGTTTGTCTCGTTTGTCTCTATGTGTCCCTGTGATGGACTTGAGACTCGTCCAGTGTGTACCCCGCCCCTTGCACAATGACTGCTGGATATGGACACCGGCGACCCCCACAACCCAAAAAGGAAGAAGCAGGTAAAGATAATACCATACCATACCATACCATACCATACCATACCATACCATACCACTTTATTTATAAAGCACTTAAAACAGCAACAAGGCCAACCAAAGTGCTGTACAGACAAAACAACAGGTAACACACAAAGCAAAATACAAAATGAGGTAAATCAGAACATAGACAAAAACCGATGCAGATAATGACGACAAACCAGTGTGGAGTATACAGGATCAAAACACAGATCATCTTGTGTTGAAAGCTACTGAATAGTAGTGAGTTTTTAAACGGGACTTGAAAACCGAGAGGGAGGGGGCCTGTCTGACAAGCAGAGGTAACTCGTTCCAACGTCTTGGTCCTGCTACAGAGAAGGCCCTGTCACCTCTGTGCTTAAGACGAGTTCCTGGAACTGTGAGGAGCAACTGGTCCGCTGACCTATTATTGGTAATAATAGATGGATGGATGGATAATATGTCTTGACTGACTGTGACTACTTTAAAAATAAATTTGACGACTTCTCCACTGAGCTCTCATGATGGAAGGGGAGGGGAAAAACCCCTCCTGTTCGTTGACTCTGCTCGGTTCTTAAAATGAGATCCCAGTATTTAAATGCATATTTACTGTACACAGAAAGATGGCCCACAAAATAATTGATTTTTTTTTTTTATTTAAACGTACCAGACTTGACTGCTTTGCATCTCCATTGTCTGACCATCGACACGTTGATGCGAAGCTTACGGGCGGCAGCTCTGTTTCCTTCTTTGATAGCCAGATTGATCGCTGTTAACTTTAAAGCTGCATCGTAAGAAACTCTCCATGCATTTCCATAATCGCTGAACAAATAAGCAAAATCTGTGTATGAGGTGTAAAATACAGTAACTGATCTGAAGAATTAAGTGCAAGTGCATTACATTTACAGTAGCTAGTAATCAGAAGTTTCATTGGTCCACTGTGACCTGTCCGGTCATTTTATTGGCCAGATTTTTTTAACCTTTGCTTACCGTAAACAGGTAACCTCATTAATGCATGTCTATCTTGGGGGATGGGCCAATGGCAGCATCTCATTGGTCATTAGGGTTATACTTCTGGTCACATGACAGAGTGGGTGGAGTTATTGGTAGGAAATTTGAAAACCTGAGCGAGAGGCTTGGTACATCTGATTACCTGCGGCATTCACTCTGTATGTAACTAAAGTATGTAAGAAGGGTGGACACTGGTCACCTGGTGCCCAGCTCTGTAAAAGGAAAATGTTAGTATCAGGAAGTCGCTGAGACTGCAGGAAGCCTGTCAAAATAATATATAAATATATGGACTTTGTTATATAAAAGTATAAATTATTAACTTTCTGAAAAAAAAAATCCCATAAATTAGCCACTCCTGCATATAAGTGTAGGAATGGCACCATTTTGTGGGCCTTCCCTATCTGTGCACCCTTGTGTCATTTAGTCCTGATTGATTTCACCTTCTGTTCTCAGCTGTTTGTGATCACGTCCTGTCTTGTCTGTGTATTTAAGCCTGTCAGTGAGTCTTGTCCTTTGTCTTGTCGTCGTTGGGTATCGTCCTGTCCTGTCAGTCTGATCTGTTCCTCGTTACCTGTTTTTGTAAGTTGCTGCCACGTCAGCCTTTTTGATTTATAATTAAAAAGTATTTATTTTTGTAATCCTTGAGTCCTGACTCATTCCCTACTCAACTGGGTTCACTCCTGCCCTGACCTGTCTGAAACCCTGACAATAAGCTGCAGGGTACAAAGTGTGAGAAAATAGTACGGGTTTATACACCAGCAATTACGGTATGTTCGCTCTGTGCATTCATGAGTTTTGTCCAGGTACTCCGGTTTCCTTCAACTGACCAAAAACATACATGTTAAGCTGATTGGTAACTCTAAATTGTTTCTAGGTGAGAGTCTGAATGGTTTTTTTTATCTCACTTGTCTCCATGTGTTCCTGCAATGGGTTAAAGATCTGTCCAAGGTGTCCTCTACCTTTTGCACAGTAACTACTCGACATTTACTCATTTACATTTACATTTAGATGGTAGCTGCCAGTGACCCATGCAACCTTGAAAGGATCAGAAATGGATAAAGACGATGGATGGATGTTGACATGTGAAGCTATCATATTTACTTCAGTAAAACACTGCATGCCTGTGATGAGTGTGCAACCTAGGGTCATTTCCTGATTAAAATGATGTTATAGTTAAAGCTGATTTGGTTAAAGCTTTGAAAAAATATGCACAAGCTCATTTAGTATTGCGAAAGTATTATTGGTATCACATGATGGTGCTCAGAGTTTGTGTTGTGAACGACTACCAGCTACTACCATATTAACATTTAAATTAAAATCATAGACATTTTCTGAGTTTTATCCATTTATGTTGGTTGGTGATGAGGACCTCTGGCTGCCATCATGAATTAGTTTGACTCCAAAGATGAATGAGTTGTACATGGCAAAAACAGCACTACTAGAAATAAGCCACATATTCCTAAATGTGATCAAATTTTCTTGTTTTGAAATGGGATAAGCAAAAGTTGCTTGGCTAAAATTCTTAAAACTAGCAAATGACTAACTGCTATGCACCTTTAAACTAAACAAAATGGTCCAAAATTAAAGAAAATTGCATTCCTTACAAGCAAAGATTGCTTTCGTTAAGAAATATTTTCTTAGATTAAGCTGATTTTAAGATTTTTGTATGCTTCATTTAAGAAAATTTGACTTATAACAAGGAAAGAGACCATGATATGAAGAAAATCTTTACCTAAATTGAGTATTATGCATTCTTGAACAAGCTCATTTCTAGAATTATTTGGAACTGATAAAGTAAACCATGTAGTGAGTGTTAAATGGCGAAATCTAAATGGTAACAAATACATGATGGATAACTCATTAATTGTGAGCACTGTTGAGTGGTTTACCTGTGTCTGGGCTTGTGAGAAATATTTATGTGATAAATTCATCATTTTATTGTTTTGAATTCCAACAGCACCATACCATTTGTTGTGACAGAGGTTACATGTCATATAAGATAGATATTCCAAACATGGCACATGCAACAGAACTGATATCTTCTGATACGCTTGTAGATTTCACTCCAAACAGTTTTACACACAAAGATATGCCATTTGCTGTCAAAAATTACCTGGGTGATGTACTTTGTAATTGGACTACGCATGAGCTCACTTGATGTATTTTAAAAGGCACTCTGTTTTACATGGATGGACTGGATCATCATTATTGTTTGGACAGTTTAGTAGCTATTTTGAAAATTAAGTTCTCTTTTCTAGGAATAACTGACAGTCAAATGCCGTTGACTCATGATTAGATATGCTAAAGGTGTTGATCTGTTTGACTAGGCCCATAGTGAAAGCTATGAGTTGTGCTATATGTTATGTTTTTTAACGGGTCTTATTTAACTGTACAGGTGTTGGTTATAAAATTAGAATATCATGAAAAAGGTGATTTATTTTAGTAATTTAATTCAAAAAGTGAAACTTGTATATTGTATTCATTCATTACACACAAACTGACATGTTTCAAATGTTTATTTTTTAGTGTTGATGTTTACAACCAATAACTAATGAAAACCCCAAATTCAGTATTTCAGAAATTTAGAATATTGTGAAAAGGTTCAATATTGAAGACACCTGGTACCACACTCTAATCAGCTAATTAACTCAAAACACCTGCAAAGGCCTTTAAATGGTCTCTCAGTTTAGTTCTGTAGGCTACACAATCATGGGGAAGACTGCTGACTGTCCAAAAGACAACAATTGACACCTTGTACAAGCAGGGCAAGACACAAAAGGTCATTGCTAAAGAGGCTGGCTGTTCAAGGAGCTCTGTGTCCAAGCACATTAATAGAGAGGTGAAGGGAAGGAAACAATGTGGTAGTAAAATGTGGATGGATCCTGGAGAGGATGGTGAAACAAAACCCATTCCAAAATGTGGGGGAGATTCACAAAGAGTAGACTGCAGCTGGAGTCAGTGCTTCAAGAACCACCACTCTCAGACATATGCAAGACAAGACAGTTGATTTTAAGATTCTTCCGCTGACATTTAAGTGTGTTAATGGCCTTGCACCCTCATACCTCTCTGACCTCCTTCATCCTTATACTCCTTCTTGGGCCTTGAGATCATCAGACCAGCTGCTTTTGGCCGTACCAAAAACCAGCTGAAGCTCAGAGGAGATCAGGCGTTTTCAGTCATGGGCCCTAAACTCTGGAACTATCTGCCCATCAACATTCGACAGGCCACCTCAGTATCTATTTTTAAATCTCTCCTCAAAACACATCTGTATTTATTAACATTTAACACAGTGTGATCTCATTTGGTATTTCGTTGTTGATGATTGTGTTCATCCATTTTGCTTTTACTCCCTGACATTTAACGCAAGGTGATTTGATTTAGTATTTCATTGTTTCTCAATATATTTAATTGTTTTTATGCTTTTATTCATGTTGCTGTAATATGTTGTTATTAATATTTGATGCTGTGATCTTTTTTGGTAAGCACTTGGATAAAAGTTACTGTTTTAAATGTGCTATATAAATAAATGTGACTTGACTTGACAAGGGTTTCAACTGTCACATTCCTTCTTGAACAAGAGACAGTGTCAGAAGCACTTCGCCTGGGACTGCTGCTGAATGGTCCAAAGTTATGTTCTCTGATGAAAGGACATTTTGGATTTCCTTTGGAAATCAAGGTCTCAGAGTCTGGAGGAAGAGAGGAGAGGCACATAATCAACGTTGCTTGAGGTCCAGTGTCAAGTTTCCACAGTCATTGATGGTTTGGGGTGCCATGTCATCTGCTGGTGTTGGTCCACTGTGTTTTCTGAGGTCCAAGGTCAACGCAGCCATGTACCAGGAAGGTTTAGAGCACTTCATGCTTCCTGCTGCTGACCAACTTTATGGAGATGCAGATTTCATTTTCCAACAGGACTTGACACCTGCACACAGAGTCAAAGTGACCAGTACCTGGTTTAAGGACCATGGTATCCCTGTTCTTAATTGGCCAGCAAGCTCGCCTGACCTTAACCTCATAAAATCTATGGTGTATTGTGAAGAGGAAGATGTGACTCACCAGACCCAACAATTCAGAAGAGCTGAAGGCCATGATCAGAGCAACCTGGGCTCTCAGAACACCTGAGCAGTGCCACAGACTGATCGACTCCATGCCATGATGCACTGATGCAGTAATCCAGGCAAAAGAATGTAGATGAACAGATGCTCAGATATATTCATCAATTAACGCGGATTCCTCATTTTTCTGAACTGAATAAAACGTGCATTGAATTTAATGAAATGCAAACGTGAGACGTCATTTATGTTTGACCCATCAAAATGAATGCGGTCATTTATTTACAGAATCAAAGTTTAACATCAAACATTTACATTAATTTGGCAAATTATGAAAATAACAACTTAAGCAATCAATCAGGAAAAATCATACGGCCATGATTTTTCCGTTGCTTCACCACAGACATTTATGAAACTGTACAATTATGATCTTTTACCCACACGGATGTGGATGAGCATTTTACACAGACATTTCTAAATATCTGGAAGTATATCTACTTGATAGAAAGTTTAAAGATGGGAAAGAAGTTTAGAGGGAGTAAAGATGGTATGGGAGGGGAAGTGTTCACCAGAATTGACACTCTCCGTCAGAACCCAGCTCTCCCCGGTACGCTTGGTAGGAAACTTGACTCGTTACCTTTCTGAAGTTAATCAGCAGATATGGAGCTCCGTTAACGCTACCTGTCCAGCGTCTCCTTAGGATGCTGTGAATCGTCAGAAGTAGTGGCGAGTGAAAATGTTATAATCCCATGGAACTCGGAAGAGCTCTGTTGTCATGTCAGGATCATCCCGTCTCTCACAGAACTGGGCTTCTCTCACAGAACTGGTTGAACTGTGTATCCAGCAGAACTCCAACAGCACTCCATCAGAACTGAACAGAACTGTCCCAGAACTGTTCCAGCACCATCCCAGAACTTCTAACAGAACTGCTAACTGCACCCAACAGAACTCGAGTAGTCCAGGAAGTACCGACATTTTAAAGAGCTCTTTCCCGGTTCACTTTTGGGAGTATTCCCATTGGTCAGAAACAACCAGACGGGGTGTGTTTTGTGACGTAAGAGGTTAGAAGACAGCAAGAATTGTTATGAAACAGATCAGAAATGTTCTCACAGACAGAGAGAGTTTTGTTTTGGCGAGTTTAGAAACAGGTGCCAAAAACCTCTATATTTACGTCTGAGAGGATTCTAAAAACATGACAGTTCGTTCCAACAACTTGTTTTGCGTTTGACTCCAACCTTGGACCAACTTACACTTGCTCATTCAAAAGCAGAAATCAGAAAAGGCATAATTACTCTGTAACAGCTTTGACATGAGTTCTAACTTTGCATGAGAATAAAAATCATTACACAGTTAATAAAATTGATTAGTTCACTGCAACATCTAAAATGGTTTGAACTAAGACACTTTGATTATCAACATTTGTAAAATAGTAATGATAATAAAACAGAGAGTGTTCTTTTCACTTGAATCTTCAAGAAAGAAAGTCTCAGGATGGGTGAACCGGCATTTCTGGATTCAAATCAATGAAATGACAGTTCCTGTCCCACAAGGTTCTTAAGGTCAAGATTTTTGACCTTAGACTTAGTCGTGACACCAGATTAAGTTCACTACAAGAAGCTCCAACTAAGTACTGAGTGATGTACATGCTCATACTTTTCATGTTCATACTTTCAGTTGGCCAACATTTCTAAAAATCCTTTTTTTTTTATTGGTCTCAAGTAATTTTAATTTTCTGAGATACTGAATTTGGGGTTTTCATTAGTTGTCAGTTATAATCATCAACATTAAAATAAATAAACATTTGAAATATATCAGTCTGTGTGTAATGAATTGATATAATATACAAGTTTCACTTTTTGAATGGAATTACTGAAATAAATCTACTTTTTCATGATATTCTAATTTATGACCAGCACCCGTGTTTCATGTTTACCATGTGCTTTGAGTCTTGCAGATTTTGTTCATGTAAGACCTCATGTTGTGTGAAACATTATGCCAGTAATTATTTCAAACTTGAGTGTCATTAAATACATTTCTTAAATTGAGAAGTTGTTTAAATGGCCTTATTCTTTAAATAGGAAAAATAATCATATTCTTATTCAGGAATTTCAACCAAACCAGTCATACCCTGTAACTGGTAAATAAAGCTCAAGCTGAACTGAAATGTCTTGTTAGAAAACCTTAGACATATGTTCTTAAAATGAGCTGAACTTTCTTGTGCAAAACTTGCTTGTTAAGAATACTTTTTCTTTCTTGGAAAAAAAAAAGAAGTAAAAAATGTCTATAAACAAGGTTTTTTTTTAACTTTCTTGCAAATCGTTTTTTACCGTGTAGAGTTTTTTTCACGTTTTAAAAGTTGAAGTCAAATTTGTCCAGCAGTTCTTGAGGTTGTTTGCTAACAGACATATTTGATGACAATGGGCTGCAATGTTTTAATCAAAGTTACATCAATTCAATTTTTTTCCTCAAAACCAGATGTTTGAACCAGTGTTATGATTTTTAAACAAAAATTAGAAGCAAGACTAAAAAAAGTATATTTTTAAAACATCTCCTCCCCTCTGATTTATTTGGACTTTTGATGGTTTCCTGCATGCGTTGGACTTGTTTGGGTGAATTAAACAGAAGCTGCTTTGCTTCAGCCTTTCCTCATCGTGCAATCGATGCCAGCTTCAGATTTTTTCCCATCAGTAATTTTCCCCTGAGACTCAAACATCAGGTCAGCATTAATGATGTTTTTCCATCTGGTTGTGGCTCATTAGGCCCAGCGTGTCCTGGTGCTGTGTGATGTGACCTACCCTGCCGCAGCACCTAAAGTAAAAGACATTTTGACTCTCCATTCTTCTTATCTCTGCTGCTGCTGTCATCATGGAGGGGAGAAGGGGGTGGAATGGGGGGGAGACGGCTCAGCATCAGGTCTGTGGAGGCTGGGACCGACTCCCCGGTGACTCACTCAGACAGGCTCCACAAAATTGGACACTAACCTAATTAGTTACCAAATAAATTATACACCAAGGCAGCTGATAGTCTGCCCTGCAGCTAATACAATCATATTTTGCATTTCACTTTTTTTTTCTTTGAAAAGCAGCTTGAGTTTTACTGGGTTCAATTATTTCCTGAGCAGCCGTATCTTCCTGCCTTTGGTGGTAATGAACGTCTACAGGGGTTTTTTCTACTGTATTTTCATCCTCGTGTCATATGTTCCTTCAGTTATTTGCTGTCTGTCTTCAGGGAAGAACTTTCAGAAAATCTTTGCAACTTATTTGAGTAATTAATTATCAGGTGCTCATTTCTGTGACGTCTTTATTTAGGTGCATGTTTATGTGGACACGCAGAAGAAAAAGAAACAGCTTTAGGAATGAAAGCAAAAGTCCTTTAAACTAGACAAAACTAGAAATATAAATTATTTGAAGGTACAGTGCAGCTGTTTCTCCTGAATTTTATGAATATTACAAAAACTGATTTGTTTTTTTTTTAAAGAATACCATTGTAACTTCTACAATACAGTAACATAACTCAAAGGAAAGTTTTACAATATTAAAAATATTTGCTTACTAAGAAAAACAAAAGAGTAAAATCTGAGTGTTAAAGCCTGAGGCCATTTGTCTGCATGATTTGCTGGCCCAGTTGTGCAATTCCATATTGCCAGTGCTATGGTGTAGTTGGTGGAGCTGTCGTCTCTCAGTGAGAAGGTTGCTAGATTGAATCCTGACCGGGAGTTTACAGTTTCCTCCCACTGACAGAAACCAGAGAGTAACTCTAAATGGTCCCCTGGTGAGAGTGAGAATGAGAATGCTTGTTTGCCTCGTTTGTCTCTATGCGACCTTGTGATGGACAGGAGACAAAAAGTTATCCACCGGTAATCAAACTGTGTTGAAGTTCCACTCTGTCGCAACCTCCCATCGTGAGCAGCACACACACAGGCGATAGTGGAAAGAAAACACTCCCTTTAAGCAGGAAAAGTCCTCCAGAAGATTCAGGTTCATGACAAGCAGCCATCTGCCTCAACACTCTGAGGGAAGAGAGAAGAGTAAAGCAGTGCATAGAAACACAGAACGGATGGTCCTACGGTAGGTTCTATGGTCCATATGTAGTGTCTATGGCCCAGGTATAGTGTCCATGGTCCAAGTGTGGTTTATATGGTACAGGTGTGGTTTCTATGGTACAGGTGTAGATACTATTGGAAGAACACAGGTTAATGATATGTGACATGTGAGATGTGATCAGTTTGTCCTCCAGCAGTCTATAGCAGCCTATAGCAGCAGAACTAAAGGATATCTCAGGAAACCCAGTCCAACCTCAACTATTGGATTTTTTTTAAAAAGAAAGTCTTCAGTCAAGTCTTAAAGTAAACAGTCAGCCTCATGGTATCATACCATACCATACCACTTTATTTATAAAGCACTTAAAACAGCTACAAGGCCAACCAAAGTGCTGTACAGACAGAACAACAGGTAACACACAAAGCAAAATACAAAATGAGGGAAATCAGAATATAGACATAAAAACGATGCAGATAATGACGACAAACCAGTGTGAAGCATACAGGATCAAAACACAGATCATCTGGTGTTGAAAGCTACTGAATAGTAGTGAGTTTTTAAACGGACTTGAAAACCGAGAGGGAGGGGGCCTGTCTGACAAGCAGAGGTAACTCGTTCCAGAGTCTTGGTCCTGCTACAGAGAAGGCCCTGTCACCTCTGCGCTTAAGACGAGATCCTGGAACTGTGAGGAGCAACTGGTCCGCTGACCTCAGGGAACGAGAGATGGGGGGGTGACACTGTTCAGTGAGTTGCAGACATACATGAGTATTTTGAACTGAATTTGAAAGTGAACCGGAATCATGAGCTGACTAGTTGTAAACCCAGAATAAACAAAGTGACACAGAAGACCCAACACTTGATGGAAAGGTAAGTACCTGTACAGTTTGTAGTGAACTGAGAATATTTAAACGCAGTGTAAGAATTGTATGAATGGGCGGCACAACGTCTTAGTTGGTAGTTGAAGTTGCTTATCAGTGAGATCGCCAGGTCAGTTCCTGGCCGGGGGCTTTCTGGGTTGAGTTTGCATGTTCTCTCTGTGCATCCATGGGTTTTTCTCCGGATACTCCGGTTTCCTCCCACAGTCCAAAAACATGCATGTTAGGCTGATTGGTAACTCTAAATTGTCTCTAGGTGTGAGTGAGAGAGTGAATGGATGTTTGTCTCGTTTGTCTCTATGTGTCCCTGTGATGGACTGGAGACCTGTCCAGGGTGTCCCCCACCTCTTACACAGTTACTGCTGAATATGGGCACCAGTGACCCCCGTGACCCAAAAAGGAATAAGTGGGTAAAATATAATGGATGGATGGAAGTATAAATGATGTAAAGAGTACTGGTCTGAGCACTGAACCCTGGAGTACTCCTTGACTAACTCTGGTGTATGAAGAAGGTTCAATACTAACATGAACAAACTGGAACCTATCAGATAGAGTAAATATGATTTAAAGTATTTTAGAGTAAGCACCTATCAGATGTTGGATGCTGTCTATCATGGTGCACTAAGATTCATAACTGGCTGTAACCATCGCACCCACCACTGCGCCCTGTATTCACTGGTTAACTGGACATCATTAACTTCAAGCAGACACTCCCACTGGTACATTTTCATCTTTAAATCACTTCTTGATCTGCTGCCTTCATATGTCTCCTCCTACATGTCTCTGTGTGAGTGCAGCTACAGCGTGCGCTCTCAGGACATTATTACCTGCAGTGTTCCCTCAGTGAGGACTGAACTAGACAAAAGGGCCTTCTACTCCACTCCTGTTTCCTGGAATATCTTACAAAAAGACCTGAAGCTCTCGACCTTGACTTCTCTAAGGAATTTTAAACAACTGCTAAGTTCATGGCAAAAATCACTGCAAACATGTTCTTGTTTTTAGTTTTCTACATTGCTTCATAATGTAGTTTCTTTTGGTTCATTTTTAATTCATTTTTTCCATTTACTTTTTCATTTTATATGCTTTTATATGAATGCTTATTGTTGTCTGTAGCTCATCTGTGGTTTTTGTTTAAAACAGATCTCTCTTGTAAATGAGTCCTCGTGGCTCAAGACCAACTTGTATAAATAAAGGTTGAATGAACGAGTACTTCCTCCCAAAATAATGTTAAGCCTCTGTTCTAACATGTCGTGATCATTCTTATTAGATGTAGCTCTGCAAGAACAGAAGTAGCCAAGAGTTCAAGTTCAAGTAGTGTTTATTTGTCATATGCAGGTTAACAGTACATGTTCAGGTTGAGAAGAACCGATTTGACTCAACATGTACATGATATATATATTGCAAATAACTAACATAAACTACACAGGTTGTGTGACAGGTTATTGCACAGGTTGTGAGTAACACTGAGATGAATTATGATGGTAAAATATACACATAGATACTGTATCATACTGTATCATACTGTATCATACACGATACAGCCACATAGCGCAGCAGCAATGAACATATTAGCGGTCACAAGCTAATATTAGTCATGTCATTATTACATAGCTAATATAACCTATATAAAGGTTGAATGAATGAATGAATGAATGAATGAATGTCATTTTAGTTGTCACAGATGTGGCTTGATGCAATGCTATTGCCAGTTGTTCAGTGTTATTTATCAAGAGTTCAGTAATCTGACAGCTTGTGGATAACAACTGTCTTTCAGTCTTTTTGTACATGATGACAGACTCCTGTACCATCTGCTTGAGGGTAGTAGATGGAAGAGTCTTTGTGCTGGGTGGGTGTGGTCCTTAATGATGCTGCGTGCTTTACGCAGACATCGTTTGTGGTAGATGTCCTCTGCTGTTTGCACCACCCTCTCTAGAGCTTTCTGGCTCAGACTGGTGCAGTTCCCATACCATCCTGTGATGCAGCCTGTCAGCAGGCTCCCAGTGGTGCACCTATAAAAGTTGGTGCGGATGTTGGTGTAGAGAACTAGAAGCCAAGCTAAATTGTTGCTAGCTAAAGCCAGCAGATCCCAAACACACCATTAAAACAACAACAACAACAACAACAAAAAGATAAAAGGCAAGTGGAACCACAAACAGTGCAGTATTACTTAAAAAAAAATACTTGCATATTAGTGTGTAAAAACTGTACTAGAGTTAAATAAATCCAGACAATTAAAAGATTCCTTGATTAAGCAAATGACTCCAGCTGCCGGCAGGTAAAACAGGAAGTGACACTGTGAACATCAGCATGTCAGCCTCCAGGTGGATGTGTGCAGCAGTGAGAGGCCTGAGCCGAGGTTTCAAATCACACTCTGTCTGGAGAGGCCTGCTGCAAGGTTTGATTCTTTCAAAAGAAACCATGTGACTGGTGGTGAAGAAAGCCTTGCTCCAGTACAGACCCAACACAAAGAACTACAGAACCCACACAAATGTTTTACAATGTTTTAGAGGCTTTGCTGCAAATACTGTTCAATCTAACCATTGCAGCTCAACTTTGACAAAATCTGGACAAAGTGAGACAGAAGCAGGAAAACAATGGCTCTTTCTTTGTTCCAAGAGCACAATGTGTGTTTTAGGAAGAAAAGAAAAAATATCATTAAGAAGTGTGTTTGAGTTTAGGCAGGATGTACAAATGTGGTAGAATATCTTTTATTTTTCTTGCTTGCTCTATATTTCTCCTGTCTACCAATAAAATTAATAGGAATCAGGTGCCACTTCTTCAGCTGTGCCTGTCTCCTCTGTAATCGGCGTTTGATATTTTGTGGTTGTCATTTTAGGAAGGAGAACGAAGGAGGAGCTCGTGTGTTGGGAGGGGGTGAAGTGTCATTCAGTTTGATGGCTCTGTAATGTGTTTTCAGTTACAGATACTCCTGAGCTGCCTGTCAGTTAGCCAAGCCCTCCATCTCTGCCCTCTTTCAGGGGACAGAGATTTCATTTGGCCGTGCTGCCCATCATCTAAATGCTGTCTTTTTAAACCCTCCATTCAGAAGCAGACTCATTTCTTGGCTGTCTATGGGTGCAATTGAAAATTCCTGAAATATTTTCAACCCTGCCTCTCTCTCGCGCACCCCACCCTGACAGCAGTGCTTTGACGTCAGATCAAACATAAACTAGAATAAATTAAACGTTAGATGTAAAGATTTCTTTCTTTGCAAGGCTGCAGAGTTTCAGTGAAATTACACCAAAAAGGAGCAGGATGTAAATGTTTTGGAAATGAGTATACGAAACTTGTCTGCACATTGTTTTTACAGAACTATGCTGTTTTTCACAATGGGGAAATTTGCATTTTGTGAAAGTGTGTTGTGAATTAGTCATGAAGTTATTTGTCAACCAGTTCCTTTATCAAGGCTCAGTAGAATTCTGCTACAGCTGTCAGCCATAAATATGAAAAAGATGAAAAAAAAAAAAAAAACTCCATGTGGCCAGTGTTATTTCTTATTTGTATTATTTTCTGAAACATGATCTAAATGTATCGAATTAAAAGGAAGGAGAGGCACTTTCATTTTTATAATGTTATTTATTCTCCACAGCTTCAAGGAGAAGCAGGGCCACTGAGCCTTTCATAATGTGCAAATAAATTACCATGGACCTCAGTGGATCTGTGAATATGTTAGACATAAATATGTAAGTTAAGAGTGTTCCCCTCAGTTTGAAATATAAACTTTCACTTTTGGAGCGATGAGGACCTCATCCTTTAACACAGAGTGCTGCATGTGTTCTGTGCATGTGGGTCGCCTGATGGAGGTTGCATTTTAATGATAATGTCAACGATCACATAAAATAATTAGAGCTGGGCACAAAATTGGGATTTAAAACTACGACCTGTAGTGTGAACATTGCCTTACTCTGACCCCTCCCCAGATGGCTGTTTGCCAGTGAAAGACCCTACCGGGTGCTAATGCCCCGGACAACATTGCCCTTCAAACCCCAACCCCTGTAACAACCCCCCCCCCCCCCCCCTTAAAAAAAGGGTCTGGACCAAAATCACCACAACAAATAAGCAAGTTAAATCAGGTTTATTGTGAGGATCCGCTTTAGTGTAATTGGGTCGAAACCGGTTCTGGTGTCGAGTTCTGGGTGTCTGAGCTGGAACGAGTCGTCTTGTTGGTTGAGGGGAGTTCCAGAGACTGATGTTGTTCTAGCAGGACTGAGCAGCTTGCAGGAGAGGCTGGTTCTGGTGAGAGAAGGCAGCTGGCCGCAGCGGTGAGTCAGTGTTTGGGGTCCGTGAGGCAAAGAGGCTTGTCCAACAGGCGGGGATCCGTAACCAGTAAGCAAATGACCAACGGTACCAATTTGTGAGGCACAGAAGGAAGTCCAGCAGGCGAGAGTCCAAAACCAGGGAGCAGATGATCAACTGTACCAATTTGTGAGGCACAGAGGGAAGTCCAGCAGGTGAGAGTCCAAAACCAGGAAGCAGATGGGTGACAGGACCGACAGGTGAGACGAGAGGATGTAGTCATACAGGCGGAGGTCATTACCGTTTTCAGAGAGGCGTCATTCCAGGGGGTCGAGCAGAAGGCGAAGTCAGGCGAGCGATGAGTCAGGAAGCTGGGAAAGCGAACCAAAGAGGTAAGGATACAAACCAGGGAACGGGACAGGCGCAAGGAGGACAGGTAGTCAGAGTCAGAGTCAGAGTTTCTTTATTGTCATTCGCACCTCATGTGGTGGAGCGAAATTATGTACACAGGGTCCCAGTTACATCCAACAATAAAATGTATAAGAAAAACAATAATAACATCTAAGATATGAACTAAGAAAAACATCAACTAAATATACACTAAGCACTCATAACATAAAACATTGAACATCAGCACAAACATGAACATGAGTCTGTGAGCAGATGTGCACGCATGAACACATCAACATTAAAACAGATCAGCAGCAACATGAAACAGATCAGCAGCAACATGAAACA
>NC_056517.1:6369156-6376261 GCF_014905685.2 Nematolebias whitei | reverse complement strand
CTTAATGCCCCTCCACATGCTCCGAGGGTCTTGTGAGATGAATTGACGTAGGTGACTAAACTGGGTAAACACTGAGAGAAACTATGAGATACAGAAACAAGAGATCAAGAGCACGGGATATCTACTGGCAGTAAACTGTTTTCAACTATCTGGCAATCACCCTGTGTGAGAGTCTAACTTACAAAGGGTACAGAGACAGGTGCAGCTAATTGAAAGGTAATCAGAGCTGTAGGTGCGGCAGTGAAGACAAACCGATTTGATCAGTGAAGACAACCTTAAACCCACATGCAGCCAGAAGAGACGAAAATGATCCAAAGACACCAAGCAGTGCACTGGGTGACAGAAAATCTAAGCTAACAGGCATGAATTGTGACAACCCCTCCACCACCGTATGGGGGTGATTCTGCAGAAGAGACACTGTAAAGTTAAAGAATAAAACGCTTTGAAAAGTGGTTTAAAAGTAGTTGAATAAAAAAATACTTTTTTATTTTTTATTTACACAGTTTGTGTAAAAATGACATGAAAAGATGTAGCTGAAAATCTCTGCTGAGAGGATAACCCACCCCCCTTCGCAGAACATGTTTGACTGGTACAAGACATGTATGAGGACAGCAGGACAGTGGTGAGATGTGTTGTAGGAGTGAGAGATAGCTTCAAGGTGGAGGTGGGAGTGCATCAAGGATCGGCTCTGAGCTCCTTCTTGTTTGCTTTGGTGATGGACCAGCTAACAGATGAGGTCGGGCAGGAATCTCTGTGGACTATGATGTTTACAGATGACATTGTGATCTGTGGTGAGAACAGGAAACAGGTGGAAGAGAACTTGGAGGGGTGGAGGTGTGCACTGGAAAGAAGAGGAATGAAAGTCAGCCGTAGTAAGACAGAGTACATGTGTGTGAATGAGAGGGAGGCCAATGGAACAGTGAAGCTACAAGGAGAAGAGGTCAGAAAGGTGCAGAACTTCAAGTACTTGGTGTCCACTGTCCAGGAAAAATGGGAGTGTGGTGAATCAGAATAAAAACTTTATTGGCATTGCACCGAGATACAACACAAACATGTATGTACAGTCGTCCAAAAGATGGGCGGAGTGCACGAATCTGCAACTATAGAAAGTGTGGCCTTTTCTTATTCTTATTCAGAATAATATTTTTGAAATAGGAAAAGGGGGAGAAACATGAGGGTAGATAGTGGTATTACAAAAACAGATCTTTCACATCTTGTCTATCAGGACACGATTTGAGACATCAAAAAAACTCTACCAGCAAGCACAATTAAAACATGATTACATCTGCCTTTGACATCAAGGTGTTGAGATTGCATGAGCGTTTTTCAGATCAGCCACAGTTTCTGAAGATGTTGTTTCAGCCAGCAGTTCTGATAAGCTTGCACAGAAAGTTCTCGGGGTGGGGGTGGGGGTGAGGGTGGAGGTGTAGATGAAGCTTTTGTCCTTGGTTACCCATGTCCCAGGAGAAATTTGATAGTCGGCCTGCCTCTGAGGCCGTCGGGGAGTCAGATTCAGATGTTTGATTCTTGTTTTTCTTCATGCAGACAGATTACTTTTTATCCAGCCTTGAGTCCATCTGGGCGTTCTGGTTCAAAAAATGCCTAATTGTGGGATTCCATTCCACTGATCCATGCTATGAGTCTCCTTCAAGGTCGAACCCACTACGCTGATGAGTCCCAGAAGACGCAAGGTGGCCTGTGATTCTCATAAATCGCCTCCACCTTACGGTTTAGCTTGTAAACCAGATGATTTAAAGTTCCTACTGCACAGACCAAACCTTCACACTGACTCGGGAGCTTTTCCATGGCCGAAACTGCTGCCGATGTCTTCTTCAAAAGTCAATAAAACAGAGCCCCGCCGATGCCAAAAAGCAGAGTCCCTGCTATCATAATTCCAAATATGTAAACATCTTCAACATCCTCCTTAGACAGAACTGAGAGGCACATCAGCTGCCACACTCCCCACGGATCCATGATGTACCCCACAGCATGCATCTCAGCTGGACACGCCGGTTCTCCAGGACCTTGTCGCTTTGATGAAAAAATCTTATCAATATATTATAATATTGAACGCCCAAGATACCAAATCCATAATCTTCTTAATTTATGTTCGGGAGATGTGAACTAGGCACTTCAGACACACAGAGAGCAGAGCAGGAAGAAGGAAAAACGGGGGAGGAAAGACAGAAGCAGCCACCTTGATCAGAGCCAGGGAGGGGGAAAAAAAGAAGAGGTGAAAAAGAGAGTCCATGATGGATGGAGTGGATGGAGAAAAGTTTCAGAAGTGATTTATGATAAAAGGGTGGCAGCAAAGGTGAAAGGAAATATTTTCAAGACAGTGGTGAGACCAAATACATTGTACCGTATGGTTTGGAGACAGAGACATGGACAATAAAACAGGAGACATAACTAGAAGTGGCAGAAATGAAGATGTTGAGGTTCTTCTTAGGAGTGACAACAAGGATGGATAAGATTAGAAATGAGATCATCAGAGGTACAGCACAGTTGAACAACTGGGAGATAAAGTTAGAGAGACCAGACTGAGATGGTTTGGACATGTCCAGAGCAGGGACAGTGTGTATATTGGTAGAAGGATGTTAGAAATGCAGCTGCCAGGAAAAAGAAAAAGAGGAGATATATGGATGCAGTTATAGAGGACATGGAGGTAGTTGGAGTGAGGACAGAGTGAGATGGAGGAGGAGGACTTGCTGTGGAGACCTCTAAAGAAAAAAAACAAAACAGCAAAAGGCAAAGAAGTACAAAACATCTGCAACTCAGTGTTTTATCAACATGCTTTTGTTGGTGAAATTCTCTCGTTCACTAACATTGTTTACTCAAAAGAACCACACTCAATAGAAGGTGAAAAATTTTAACCAGAATTTTACTTGCAAGAACTGTATTCAGGACATGTTACATAAATAAACATACATAAATGCATATGCATGACTACAAGTCAGAAATGAATCGCAAACTGTTATCTGCTGTAGGTCAGTGGGTGTCACTGAAGCCAGCTGCACTCTTCTTACACAACACTCTTTGTCTGAACAAACATATGGTTCACGGGCATCAAAGAGACATCCTTCAGTTCAAGATAAGAGATTTTTTGGGAGACAATCCAGCTCATTATTCTCTGGGCAGAGGGGGAAATGTTCTCAGCCACAATAAAAAAGCAGAGTAAAACATTCATGACCAAAAATTATCTACCACTTTCATTAAAGAATAGTTGCTGCTGGCAAAGAGAACCAAAATACTTTTGTTCATTTTCTTTCAAACTAAACCTTCTAGTTCTACTTTCTATCTTAAAATATAGATCCTTACCCTTGTAGAATTAGTTTTTCCTGTTCTTTTGTTTTCGTTCTCAAGCCTTACTACCTTTTACATAGCTCAGATAAACAACTGTTTGTGTGCCTGTTTCCCCACCCCACTTTTCAGCATTGTTACGGTTTACCAATGATAACTTGCTTGATAGAGGCAGACTTTTACTAGCTTATTATAAAACAATATATAGCTGTAGTTCTATGTATATTTTTAGCCATTTTTTGTCAAACACACCAGTTTGGAAATTTGTGGAGGGGGGTCAAAGAAATGTAAAGAAAAAGGCTGTGTTTGGTTCATAGGCCACTTGTTGAATAGATATGGGATATAACTCATAACTTTTCTAGTGATATAAGTGTTGCCCCCACATCACAACAACCAAGTGGAAAAAAGGCAATAAAGACAAAACCCAAAGAAAGAAAATGTATTTTGGTCTGAAGTGGTTATCTGGCTGAGAGAGAGAACAAGGCTTTACCTTAGAGCTGGACAGCAGCTGTAATAATAACCTGCTTTTTAAAAATACCCTTGATACCTTCTATATACAGTATATATAAATATATACATGTATGTGTGTGTGTGTGTGTACATTGTATTTAATATATAGGGTCATGAATATCCTGTTTGAATGCAGCAGAAGAAAAGTCTGAGCAGTCTGTCATCTTCTCTCATGGATTCAAGGTTCATTTTTTGTCGTACCTTTCACACTATACTGAACGCTAGGAAACACCTTGTAACTGTGACTTCCCTTCCCTCCCCTCCATCGATTACGGTGATATTATTTACAAGAATGCTCCTACAAGCACCCTGCGGATATTGGATGCTATCTATAATGGTGCACTATCACTGGCTGTGATTATCATACTCACCATTGTACCCTGTATTCACTGATTAACTGGTCATCATTATATTTACGCATACTCTCTCACTGGTATATTTTCATCTTTAAATCACATCTTGGTCTGTTGTCTTCATACATCTGCTCCTACATGTCTCTGCATGAGTGCAGCTACAGCGTGCGCTCTCAGGACATTATTACCTGCAGTGTTCCCTCAGTGAGGACTGAACTTGACAAAAGGGTCTTCTCCTACTCTGCTCCTGTTTCCTGGAATATAGCCCCCAGTATACTGCCGCGTACGTCCATATGCATAGGTACGCACGTATGTACGCAGAGGTACGAGCGTACCCCCCAGGGCATGTCTGTGCAAAGCTCAAATTTCATGACCGCATACGCATACACGGTGTCACACAATAAACTGCCCGGCGACGGACTGTTTTGTACGCAACACCAATGTATTAAATTCCCCTTCTTCATCCCTGATCTGGCCTTTTCTTTTGTTTGTTTTTTTGTCAAGAGGCAAGAGATCTCTTCCTCTTCCGTTGATGCAATGACTAAAATGGTGAGAAATGAAGGAATTTGTCACGAGCGAATTAAACTCAGGTCCAGCGTGGATGTGGGAGGGTCTGGAGATTTCCTGGTGGGCTGGTCTGATGTGTGGGCTGTGCAGAGCCAGCACTCCCTATTTTGTTTTTGTTTCTTTTAGATCTTTTTATTAACAACTGTAGTGTGTCAAGGTCAGCTTTGCTGTACCTTCACTACAATATATTTTAAATAACGGGTTCTCTCTTGGCAGCACGGTGGCGCAACTGGTAGAGCTGCTGCCTCTCAGCGAGCAGGTCCCTGGTTCAAACCCCGGTCCAGGGGCCTTTCTGGGTGGAGTTTGCATGTTCTCTCCGTGCATGCGTGGGTTTTCTCCGGGTACTCCGGTTTCCTCCCACAGTCCAAAAACATGCATGTTAGGCTGATTGGTAACTCTAAATTGTCCCTAGGTGTGAGTGAGAGAGTGAATGGTTGTTTGTCTCGTTTGTCTCTATGTGGCCCTGTGATGGACTTGCGACCCGTCCAGGGTGTACCCCGCCCCTCGCACAGTGATTGCTGGACATGGGCACCAGTGACCCCCGTGACCCAAAATGGAATAAGCGGGTAAAGAAAATGGATGGATGGATGGATGGGTTCTCTCTTTTTCGAGCTAAATTACAGCCATGTGACCGAGGTAACTATGCATAGATGGTTTAACCAGTGACATGAGACGTTAATTTTCTTTGACCCATCAGAATCAATGCGGTCATTTATTGAACAGAATCAAAATTTAACATCAAAACATTGTACACTTGATTAGCTGATCTGGTTCTAATTAATAAAACTTGGCACGCTTTACTTAATAAAAACAACAGACATATCTGAAGACCTCTAGATTAATTACTGGAGAAGTAGAAGAGTTTTAAAGATGGGAAATATGAGGAATTTAAATGGAGAGGTTTGAAGGAAGATGTATAAAGGGAGTGTCTGTTTGGACCAGGATGGCACGCTCCTTTCAATACCAGCTCACCTCCGGTACACTTGGCGCATCACGACTCGTTACCTTTGCCGGGATACCTCCACTCAGGAACAGGTGTCCATTTCAACGCAACCTTTCAGCGTCTCCGGTAAGGATGGCTGGTCACCGTCAGAAGTCGTGTCACTTATCTGTTCAACAAACAGGCTCAGCTCCCTTCGAAGTTGTAGGGCATTTATGCCCGGGTGGACTCACAGCAAGCATCTGTGAGTCCGTTCAGAGTTTCCACTCAGAAGTGAAGACTCCATGAAGACTAAGTTCAACTCAAAACTGAGAACTCAAGACTGAGAACTGCAGAACTGCCGCACTGACTCCAGAACTGAACTGTTCCAGGAAGTGTCGGCTTTTAAAGAGTTCTTACTTCCGGTCACTTTAGTACTTCCTGATTGGTTGAAGCAACCAACAGGGGGTGGTTCTAGTGATGTCAGAGGGTCATTACAAGTCAAGAAAATATCAGGAATGTTTTAGAAACGTCCCGTACAGACAGAAGAAATGTTATGGCGAAGTGGGAGGAAGAGAGGCCAGTAGCTTCTTGTTTACCGTCTGCTAGGTTTAAAAACACGACACTTCGTTCTAATAACTCCTCTTCTGACTTTCGACCAACATCACTACTTCTCATTTCAGACAGAAGATCAAAAATGCATAATTACTTTGTAAAATAGACATTTAACTTGATTTCTAATTTAAATGAGGATTAAAAAATCATTAATACTGTTTCACAGTTGATTTAAAATGAGTGGTTCACTTCAACATTTAGAAATGGTATGAACTAAACACACTTTTGATTTATCAAGATATTGTAAAATAGTGATGATAATATAAAAGAAGAGTGTTCTTTCAATTGATTACTTCAGGATACAAATTAGACAGTCTTTGGATGAGCTAATTTGTATTTCTGGATTCAAATCAATGAAATAACAGTTCCTGTCCCATGAAGGTCCTCAGAGGCAGGTTTTGGTCGGAGGCCGAGTCCACTACACAACATATAAACACAGAACACTGCTGTGGCTGAGGCTGCCAGCGCTCGTTTTTTTTTCTGACCCGTCAATCAATCCAGTAGGCGTGTCAGCAAATGACCAATCGGCGACCTCAATTTGTCCAGAAGGTAAACGCCCCTTGTCTGTGAAGCTGCTCTGCAGCTGCTCAGGGTGTACGCTTGAGTACAAAGTCTGAACCCTCTGCGTACAGTACACACATACGTATGCGTGAACGGATGTACGCGGCAGTATACTGGAGCCTTAAAGCCCCCAGTATACTCCCGCATATGTCCGTTCACGCGTACGTACGTGTGTACTGTACGTAGAGGGTTCAGACGTCATACTCAAGCGTACACCCTGAGCAGCTGCAGAGCAGCTTCACAGACAAGGGGCGTTTACCTTCAGGACAAATTGAGGTCG
>NC_056517.1:6365943-6369056 GCF_014905685.2 Nematolebias whitei | reverse complement strand
GGGAGCGCTGGCTCTGCACAGCCCACACATCAGACCAGCCCACCAGGAAATCTCCAGACCCTCCAGCAGCCACGCTGGACCCGAGTTTAATTAGCTCGTAACTAATTCCTTCTTTTCTCACCATTTCAGTCATTGCATCAACGGAGGAGGAAGAGGTCGCTTGCCTCTTGGAAAAAAAAAACTAAAGAAAAGGCCAGATCAGGGATGAAGAAGGGGAATTTAATACATTGGTGTCACGTACAAAACAGTCCATCGCCGGGCAGTTTGTTGTGCGACACCACGTACGCGTATGGGGTCGTAAAAATTGAGCTTTGCACGGACATGCCCTGGGGGGTACGCACGTACCTCTGCGTACATATGTGCGTACCTCTGCGTATGGATGTACATGGCAGTATACTGGGGGCTTTAGTCTGAACCCTCTGCATACAGTACACGTGTACGTACACGTGAACGGACGTACGCGGCAGTAAACTGGGGGCTTATCTTGCAAAAAAGATCTGAAGCTCTCGACCTTGACCTCTCTAAGTGGCTTTAAACATCTGCTGGACTCCTGGCAAGGACCGATGCAGACATGTTCCTGTTTTTAGTTTTCTACATTCGCCTTATAATCTAGCTGTTTTTGCTACTTTTTGCCATCTTATTTTAATTTGTATTTTAAAAAATGCCTATATTTTGATAGTCTATTGTTATTGCTGTTGTCCACTATTGTCATCATTCTTTGTTGAAATCAGGTCTCTCTTGTAACTGAGTCCTCAAGGCTCAACGAGATTAACCTGTCTAAATAAAGGTTTAATATGTGATCCCTGACAGGAAAGTGCTAACACCTTATTTAAGTGTTGAATCATGTCTACACATTCACATTGGAACCTGTTTGGGATGATGATGGTGTGACATTTAAACTTTGTTCTCCATCACATTTAACTACTGCTGCCCATCTGAAGATGAGCTCAATGTAAGAGACTCCAGAGAATTCTGTTTTGTAATGGCATCGATGTGTGTCTGCAGACATGTCAGTGCATTCACACTCTCACAAATATGCTCTTACTCTAATTTCATCCATCAATCTAATTACACACAATTCCACTTATTTCACTGTCATTAACCTTGACAGTTTCCTCTTGAGAACACAACCATCTGGTAATTCTTTCAAAACGTGATATGTAAGTATTTCAAGTCTGCACAGATTCAAACACACACTGCTGACTGAATCCCCAGATGTCACCCCTTCCACGACACCATCCAGGGACTGTTGTTTGGTGCATGACTACAAATAACAGTCTTCTGCTAAGTTCATGGCAAAACACCAACACAGACATGTTCCTGTTTAGAATTTTACATTGCTTTATAATGTAGCTAGGTTTTTTTTGTGTCTTTTTTTATATATAATTGTTTCCATTTACTTTTCATTTTATATGGTAAATTGACTGTACTTATATATTGCCTTTCTAACTTATCAAGATACTCAAAGCTCTTTACAGCACAATCTGTGCCCTCATTCATACAGCACTCTACTAGATCTATACAGAGAATAATCAATGCTTTATCATATTCATACACCGATGGGACACACATCAGAGGCAATGAGGGGGTCAGTGTTTTGCCTAGGAACACTGCAGCATGTGACTGCTGGTGGATTCGAACCCCCAACTCTTGCATTGGAGGACAACTGCTCGAACCACTCAGCCACAGCCGCCTCAGATATGGACTAGAAAGAAGAAGAATGACACTCAGTTGTAGTAAGACAGCGTACATGTATGAGAGGGAGACAGGTGGAACAGTGATGCTACAAGGAGCAGAGGTCACAAAGGTGCATGATTTCAAGAACTTGGGGGAGACTATTAAGGAAACTGGGCATGTGTTAAAGAGTTCATGGAGACAGTCCAGGAAGGATGGAGAAAGGTTTAAAGAGACTGGTGACAAAGAGGTGTCAGCAAAGGTCAAAGGAATGGTTTACAACACCACAGTGAGCCTAGCTATGTTATATGATTTGGAGACAGTGGCACTGACAAAAATGCAGTAGTCAGAACTGGAAGTGGCAGAAATGAATACGTTGAGGGACTCCTTGGGAATGACAGGGATAAATAAAATTAGGAATGTGTCACAGTTTACACTCTGTTTTTCCTTTTATTTATCACTCTGTTCACTGTTTGATATTCTTCTCTGCTCCTCTGGTATTTTCCTCTGCTGCTTCTGACAGCCTGCTGCATGTCACACCTCTCTCTCTCTCTGATTACTGCTGATGGTCTCCACCTGTTTCTGGGTGTATTTATACTTCCTGCTTTCTTCACTCTTTGCCAGATCAACTGCTTGCTTTTGTCACAGTTATCCAGCGTTTCCATAGTCTCACAGCTCTTTCTATCTTGACCCACGCCTGTTTCCTCGACCACGCTTTTTGCCTGCCCCTTTTGTACCTCAGCCCTTCAGACCTTGTTAATGACCTTTGCACGTTTTTGGATTTCGCCTTCGCCTCTCCCTTTTGGTACTGTCGCCTTTTCGGATCCCGTTAATGAACTCTGCTCGTCCTTGACTACGCCTCTGGATTCTCCTTGGTCCCTGCAGCTCTGTGTCTCTGTTGAGCAGCCCCCGACAACAAGAAAGGTTAGTGTTTTTCCAGACCGTCTGTATTCAGATAACTGTTGTTATTCTGTCAAAACACTAACCTCTCCTCTGTATCGTTTTAGACACAGTTCCAGCTCTGGACCCGAATCATCAGAAGCTGTTTATTCATTCAATAAACATTTTAAAACCATTCTGAGTTTGTGTGTGGGATCCTCTGCCATCAGATCCCTGACAGAATGAGATCTTCAAAAAGATGAAACAGGTTGAATGACTGAGAGATACACTTAGAGTCAGAGTCAGAGTTTCTTTATTGTCATTCGCACCTCATGTGGTACATGTGGTGGAGCGAAATTATGTACACGGGGTCCCAGTTACATCCAACAATAAAATGTCTAAGAAAAACAGTAATAACATCTAAGATATGAACTAAGAAAAACATCAACTAAATATACACTAAGCACTCATAACATAAAACATTGAACATCAGCACAAACATGAACATGAGTATGTGAGCAGATGTGCACGCATGAACACATCAACATTGAAACAGATCA
>NC_056517.1:6363795-6365843 GCF_014905685.2 Nematolebias whitei | reverse complement strand
TGATCTGTTTCAATGTTGATGTGTTCATGCGTGCACATCTGCTCACAGACTCATGTTAATGTTTGTGCTGATGTTCAATGTTTTATGTTATGAGTGCTTAGTGTATATTTAGTTGATGTTTTTCTTAGTTCATATCTTAGATGTCATTACTGTTTTTCTTATACATTTTATTGTTGGATGTAACTGGGACCCTGCGTACATAATTTCGCTTCACCACATGTACCACATCAGGTGCGAATGACAATAAAGAAACTCTGACTGACTCTCTGATTTAGACAGGTAAATCCCATTGAGCCTTGAGGACTCATTTACAAGAGAGACCTGATTTCAACAAAGAATGATGACAACAATGGACAACAGCGACAACAACAAACAGCCACAAAAAGTCATACAGATTTTTTCATTTTATTTTTTAACAAATAGGATGGCTAAAAAACGAAAAGTAACAAAAACAGCTAGATGCTAAGGCAAATGTAGAAAACTAAAAGCAGGAACTTGTCTGCATTGGTCCCTGCCAGGAGTCCAACAGATTCTTAAAGCCACTTAGAGAGGTCAAGGTCGAGAACTTCAGATCTTTTTGTAAGATATTCCAGGAAACAAGAGCGGAGTAGAAGAAGGCCCTTTTGCCTAGTTCAGTTTTACTGAGGGAACACTGCAGGTAATAATGTCCTGAGAGCACACGCTGTAGCGTCACTCACGCAGAGACATGTAGGAGGAGATGTATGAAGGCAGCAGACCAAGAAGTGATTTAAAAATGAAAAGGTGGAATGTGGTGCACATGTGGAAGAAGGTGCTCTGGTCAAATGAAACCAAAATCGAACTGTTTGGTCACAATGCAAAACAATATGTTTGGCGTAAAAGCAAGACAGCTCATCACCCTGAACACATCATCTCCACTGTCAAACATGGTGGTGGCAGCATCATGGTTTGGGCCTGCTTTTCATCAACAGGGACAGGGAAGATGGTCAGAATTGATGGGAAGATGGATGGGGCCAAATACAGGACCATTCTGGAAGAAAACCTGTTTGAGTCTGCAAGAGTCCTGAGACTGGGACGGAGATTTATCTTCCAACAAGACAATGATCCAAAACATAAAGCCAAATCTACAATGGAATGGTTCACAAATAAACATATCCAGGTGTTGGAATGGCCAAGTCAAAGTCCAGACCTGAATACAATTGAGAATCTGTAGATAGAGCTGAAGACTGCTGTTCACAAACGCTCTCCATCCAACCTCACTGAGCTCGAGCTGTTTAGCAAGGAAGAATGGGCAAGAATTTCAGTGTCTCCATGTGCAAAACTGATAGAGACATACCCCAAGAGACTTGCAGCTGGAACTGCAGCAAAAGTCAGCGCTACAAAGTATTAACGCAAGGGGGCCAAATAATATTGCACACCCCACTTTTCAGTTTTTTATTTGTTAAAAAAGTTTGACAAATCCAATAAATTTCATTCCACTTCATGATTGTGTCCCACTTGTTGTTGATTCTTCACAAAAAATTAAAAATTATATCTTTATGTTTGAAGCCTGAAATGTGGCAAAAGGTTGAAAAGTTCAAGGGGGCCGAATACTTTCGCAAGGCACTGTACCAACTGTCCCACCTCTGGACATGTCCAAGACATGTCAGTATAGCCTCTCTAACAAGGTTTACAAGATGGCCGCGCTCAGAGCAGTTGCAGCTTCACAGGCTCCCGGTACCATCCCAGTTTTTAGAAGTTTTGATATTGACTCTGTGCCTGACTCTGCGCGATTTATGCGTGTGAACTATAGCCGAACCGAACTAATGAGAATAGGAGCGGATTTGCCACGAAATATAGCAGAAATCAGCAACAAACTCAAAGCTACGCTCGGCAGAATGCAGATCTTAAAGTCATCTACCTGGAAGCTGCAGCAGAGGCGTTCCAGCGGGCAGAAGAGGAAGCGCTGCTCCCGGCTTAAGAGGAGAGGATGCCGGGCGGGGGTTATGGTGAGGCTACGAGCTAACGCTAAAGCCGGTAAACTCCCCATGCCGTCTCTCTTTCTGTCGAATGTCCGCTCGTTGGACAAC
>NC_056517.1:6361163-6363695 GCF_014905685.2 Nematolebias whitei | reverse complement strand
GGGGGGGCGGGGTATGCATTTACGTGAGTAAAAGTTGGTCCACGAACTGTACTGTTGTAAATAGCTCATGCTCGAAGGCTTTGGAGCAAATAACAGTGAAATGTCAGCCACATTATCTACCCCGAGAGTTCACAGTGACTTTTATCACAGTTGTTTACATTCCTCCGGACGCTAATGCTAATGAAACACTGCAGGAGCTACATGATATCATCAGCTCGCTGCAGAGCAAACACACCGAGGCTCTTTACGTGGTAGCCGGAGACTTTAACCACGTGAATCTAAAGGACTGTCTCCCAAGCTTTAATCAGCATGTGACGATTCCAACACGTGGAGACCGCACGCTGGACCGTGTTTACACGAACGTAAAAAATGCATACAAAGCCGAACCCCGCCCCCACCTAGGACTGTCAGACCACATCTCAATTTTCCTGGCTCCTGCTTACATGCCCCCGCTGAGACGCTCCAGACCGGTACAAAAGAAAGTTAAATGTTGGAGCCAGGACAGTGGCCCCATACTGAGAGATTGTTTTGATCGAACAGACTGGCAGGTTTTCAGAGAAGCTGCTGAAAATGGAGGTTCGCTTGATCTTGACCAATACACATGCTCAGTACTGGGTTACATTAGTACATGTACTGACACCGTCTCCACTATCAGAAATGTTAAAAGCTACCCAAACAGAAAACCTTGGCTAAATGCAGAGGTGCGTACCCTGCTGGAAGCCAGGAACACTGCCTTCAGGTCTGGAAACTCAGAGGAGCTGAGTAGGACAAGAAAAGAGCTGGTTGCTGGTATTAAGAGGGCCAAGGCCACATATGCACAGAGGATCGAGGGTCAATTCATCTCACAAGACCCTCGGAGCATGTGGAGGGGCATTAAGTGCATAACAGATTATAAAGGAAGGAGTGAACAATGCCCCAAAGACCCATCTCTGCCTGATGCCCTCAACAAGTTCTATGCACGCTTTGAAGACCCGAACAGACCACCCAGCACCAGACTCACCTCGCCACGGATGAAGAGCATCTCAGCGTGACCTCAGCAGAAGTAAGGAGTACCTTCAGGAGGATTAATCCGCACAAAGCAACTGGCCCAGACAACATCCCCGGAAAAGTGTTGAAGGAATGTGCTGATCAGCTCTGTGAGGTGCTGGCAGACATCTTTAACACCTCACTTACCCTGGAGACAGTTCCCACCTGCCTGAAGACTGCCACCATCATCCCAGTCCCAAAAAGCTCTACAGTGACTGGTCTGAATGACTATCGGCCAGTGGCCCTCACACCGATAGTCGCTAAATGCTTCGAAAAACTGGTCATGACTCACATCAAAACAAACATCAACATCAACGAGTACCCTCATCAGTATGCATACCGTGAGAACCGATCAACAGAGGATGCAATCTCCTCTGTGGTCCACACTGCGCTCAACCACCTGGAGCAGAAAAACTCTTACGTCCGTATGCTCTTTGTGGACTTCACATCCGCCTTCAACACCATGATCCCCCAAACCCTGATGAACAAACTATCCACACTAGGACTAAGCCCCTCCATCTGCAACTGGGTACTAGACTTTTTAACAAACAGACCACAGTTAGTGAGGATCCACAACCTCTCCTCCTCCACCATAACCCTCAGCACTGGCTCTCCTCAGGGATGTGTGTTGAGCCCCCTCCTGTTTACTCTGCTCACATATGATTGTGCAGCTACCCATCCAGGCTGTCACATTGTAAAGTTTGCAGATGATACAGCGATGGTGGGATGCATCACAAACAATGATGAGTCCAGCTACAGGCAGGAGGTGGAACACCTGGAGAGCTGGTGCAGAGAGAATAACCTTCACATCAATGTGAAGAAGACAAAGGAGATGATTGTGGACTTCAGAAGGAACAAAAACACCTACACCCCCCTGAACATAAGAGGATCTGCGGTGGAAGTGGTCTCCAGCTACAAGTACTTGGGTGTACACATGAATGACAACCTCAGCTGGAGCAACAACACCACCAGCCTGATCAAGAAAGCTCATCAGAGACTCTACTTCCTCAGACGGCTGAGGCGAGCTGGTCTGGGAAGCTCAGTCCTCACCTCCTTCTACAGGTGTGCAGTGGATAGCATCCTGTGCTCGAGCATCAATGTGTGGCATGGAGGCTGCACAGCTGCAGAAAGAAAAGCTTTGCAGAGAGTGGTGAAGGCTGCACAGAAATCTGTTGGAATCAGTCTCCCCACCATCACAGACATCTACACCTCCAGATGCAGGAAGAGGGCCACCTGCATCATGAAGGACCCCACCCACCCAGCACACACACTTTTTGCCCCACTCCCCTCAGGAAGGAGGTTAAGGAGCATTAAGTGTAGAACCACTAGACTGAGGAACAGCTTCTACCCTGAGGCTGTTAGACTCATGAATCTCTAACTAGAATAATCACTGTGAAAAACCATATCATGTTGCTGCTGATCTGTTTCATGTTGCTGCTGATCTGTTTCATGTTGCTGCTGATCTGTTTCAATGTTGATGTGTTCATGCGTGCACATCTGCTCACA
>NC_056517.1:6354587-6361063 GCF_014905685.2 Nematolebias whitei | reverse complement strand
AGCACAGGATGCTCTCCACTGCACACCTGTAGAAGGAGGTGAGGACTGAGCTTCCCAGACCAGACTAAATAAAGGTTGAATGAAAAAATATTGAAGAGCTGTTGACCTGCTCTGTTCATCGTTCCACTGTTACAATTCATAACATCTGTTGTGTCTATTCTCAGCAGCAGGTCTGCATTTCAGCCTTCCTTTTCCCTATCGGAGACCTTTTTTCTCTGGGGCGCTCCTGGGCATGGAGCACGTAATTATGCACACAGAAGGCCGAGTCATGAAATGGTTTTTTTTTGTACAAGCAGGTGCTTCATGTTTGGGTCTGAATGGACCCAGTGAGGCGTAGACTACATCCTGTTACGCCTTTAACCCACTAGTGATAGCCTTAAAGGGCGAAGCCTATACGAAATAGAACGTTGGTTACGTACTGTAACCCCAGATTCTATGAGTATAGGCGCAGCCCTTTAAGCTCTGGGCCTCACTGGTTCCTAAATGACTGAAGAAAAAAGCTATTTGGGAGCCGATTACCCGGTCTCACCGTAATTTATACGGACCGGGGGTGGGGCCCACACAGCAGGTGGGCGTGGACTAAAGTTTTCAGTGCTGCTCTGCGCGCAAAGGGGACAAACCCACTAGCGATATCCATAAAGGGCTGCGCCTATACTCATAGAATCTGGGGTTACAGTACGTAACCAACGTTTTCCCACTCCACTCTCTGTGCTTGTATTCACAATTGTTAATATCAACACGTTTTCTTTATTTTTCTTCCTAAATAAACTAACTCTAAACCAGCCATTTTTACCTGTGTCCTTTTCCTGTTTACTGTATATATATAGAAAAACTTAACTGAAATGCTTTTGTTCAGGGATGAGTCAATTGAAAAGCCACCTGTATGAAATGATTGAGCCTGAGAAAAAGCTCCCCTTGGCTGCAAAGTGAAACTGTTAAATCATCACGGCTGAGAACGTCTGCTGCAGATTACTACAGTATGATAACAAGTACAGAGACATATCTTACATATGTAATCTTTGTTTTCTGTATGTATAGATTTGTATGTAATCTACTCAACGGAAACAAAAAGTCTGCCTCATGAAGATGGTGGTAAATTGTTTGGAACAGCACAAATGACAGTTTTATTAACTCCACTAGGTTGACACATCTCTATCACGCTGTATTATCTGCAAAGATGGAAGGGGAGTTCAGTTTTTGCCTTGTTTTAATCATTCAGCATTGACAACAATAATCAATCTGACATGCCATCTGCCAGAGCTTCACAATCATCAGCATTTGTGATCACTGGCAACCAAGCTCATCTTCTTCCTCTTTCTTTTGATCTTTCTGTTTTTTTGCCTCCACCACCTCTGACTTCCCAGGCCTCCACCTCTGTCATCTCCTCACGTTTCCCCTCTACAATCCCTATCTTAATTCATAGTCACACTGCCAAATGTGGCACTAATTAATGGAATTGTACACAGAGAATGGGAAGCAGATGGCTTCACTGCACAAACAAATATAATCACATTCAAAACAGGGAAATAATCACTGCATGTTAAGCCAGATGAGCAGATCCTACTATTAAAGGAAAGACTTATTTAGGGCTGTGAAAAACCAGGAAATATGTTTTTAGTCTTTAATAGATAAAACAAAACCTAGCTGAACTGTTGATTTAGGGTGTTGAGACAAAGAAGAAAGCAGATGCTTTTAACATCTGGCATTTAATTACAGTTCTATTGTTACATTTCATTGTCATTTGATTTTTTTCTTAATAAAATAACTAAAATAAGTTGAGAGACTCAAATCGAGTTTCTGAGTAAATATGCCAGAGAGATTTCTATTAGACATCAGTTTCATCAGTTGCTGGAGCAGAGAGCAGGCTCACTAAGAAATTTATGTAATCAAGCTGCTGCACAAACAAGCCCTCAGAAAGCTCACTGCATAAGCAAAGAGCCCATTCATCAGTGGCTGCATCAGAAGCTGATGGGATTTTAGTGCAAGGTCTAATTTACTTGGGCTATCACACATACGCTCCAAAACCTTTTCACTACTGAAATGGTCGATGATCCAAACTGAGGTGCGGTGATGGAAACCACACTATCTGCTGCTCTAGTTCTTCATTTGTTGGTGGCATCCTGAAAGGTGAAGTATTATTGGAGCACTGAGTAGGACATAAGAGAAATGAATTGCTCCCATGCAGCTGCACAAAAGAAACTTCATTCATTTCAGCTTTAGTGCAAAATGTGAAAAGGTTGCATCTGTATTAATGGACACCCAACGTGACTTGTGATGGATTCAGTTGGAACCATCTTGGGTGTTCACACCAGACTCTGTCATCCGTACACGATATTTACACAAGACAGAAATCAAATTTGTTGGGCAACAATATCCAATCAAAAACAAGCTGATTGTGTTTTGGCGCCAACCCACTGGGGACACAAAGTCCGGTATATTATACTACCATAGCCAGTGTCCCCACCTTCTCTAGTTGTTGGAACTTGAAATCATCAGAATGTATGGGAAATGGTATTTTAGCTATTGTTGGAAACGTGGTATGTGTATTTGGGATAAACCAGCCACTAGGGATCATAAGCCAGTGTATCACTTTTTCCGGGCCCAAGCACAGGTAAATGGTGAGGACTGTATCAGATGGATAAAACACTTTTGCTAAAACAAACATACGTTTATCCAAATGCCAAAATACCGAATTGGTCAAAACCTAGGTTAACAGGACCACCACTGGTGCTGTTGACAAACATCGTGCTGGTGGACATTGCACAACTGTTGAAGCCCGCATAGAGGGAAAGATGAACAGAGACGAGGACAGAAGCAGAATGTCAAAATGTAGAACCGAGGGTAGTAACACCAAATGTAAGCAGAGCTAGCTGACATGATGTGGAGAAGGAAGGTAGGTAAATGTTTTATGTGTGCAAGAGACAAAGTAGCAAGGCTCGCAGCATTGGAGCAGGGTTTAAACTGTTTTACCAAGGTGTAGATAGAAAGAGAAATGTAGGGGTGGTCCTGAAGGAGGAATTAGCAAAGAATGTAGTAGAGGTGAAAAGAGTGTATGCATGATTAAACTATATATATTTCAAATTCTATTAATCAACTTTGTTTTCTTAAAATATCTAATTATAATTTGTATAGGTTTGCTCTCTAAGTTGTGTTGTAGTGCATCTATTATGTTAGTTGTTCTTTTATCTTTTCAAAGTCTTTCTTCATAAATCTTCGTTCTTGCTCATATTTCTGACATTCCAGTACATGTGTAATTTCTTCTTGTCCAGTGCTCACATTTTCCTGTATTGTGTTTCTTTATTTGAAATTATGAATAATTAAGTCCTGTATGTCCAAATCTCCATCTTGTTATTAATCTTTCTTCCTTTCTGCTCCTTCTTCCAGTTCTTGTTTCTCCCACTGTCTTTTTGATCCTATAAACCATCTTCCTTTTCTTTCTTCATCCCATCTTTTCTGCCATTCTTTCTTCAGTTTTTGTTTGATAATACTTTCTGCCTCTGATTTACTTGTATTTGTATTTACTGTGAAGTTCATGTGATTCAGAGTTGCCTTCTTTGCCATCTTATCTGCCATCTCGTTTCCTTCTATCCCAATGTGCGCTGGTACCCATAAAAATGTTACTGTTAAGCCCATCCTTTGTGTTCTGAATAATGTGTGGAATATTTCTAATAAAATATCTGGCCTGTTGTCTGAATGATTGTGCTTTAAACTGAATAATGTGGAACTTGAATCTGAACAGATTATTGTTTTTAATGGTTTTACTTCCTCCACCCACTGCACTGCTAATAAAACTGCTAACATCTCTCCTGTATGTACTGATAAGTCGTCGGTGATTCGTTTTCCTATTTTTATTTGAAATTCCGGTACTATAAAAGCTATTCCTATTTTTCCATTTGTTTTTGATGCGTCTTTATAAATTTGAATGTACTGATAATTGTTTATATAAGTCTGTACTGTGTGTGAATCTATGATGTATGTCCTGTCCTTTTTCCTTTCCATTAGTGTCATGTCGACTGTTGCTGTTGGTAAAATCCAGGGTGGTAAAACTGATAGCGGTAAATGTGGACTTATTTCTAAATTATGTATTTGAACTTCTTCTGTTTTCTTTCTTATGATCCATCCAAAACTTCTTGTTTGTTTTTTCTCTTTTTCCCAGCATGGGTTTAGTGTATCGAGTGTTGGATGATCCGGGTTATTGCTTTGTAAATTTATCCAGTAATTTATTGCTAGTTGTGTTCTTCTTAGATCTAAAGGCATCTCTCCCATTTCTCCTTCTAGTGCTGTTGTTGGTGTAGTGTTGAACGCTCCTGTGCAGATTCTTAACGCCTGATGTTGTATTGTATCTAATTTTTCCAGATGAGTTTTTGCTGCTGATCCATAAATGATGCTTCCATAATCAATGTTTGATCTGATTAATCCTGTATATATTTGTTTTAAAGCTCCTCTATCTGCTCCCCAGTCACTGCCAGCCAAACATCTCATAATGTTTAATATTTTCTTACATTTATCGACAATTTTCTGTATATATATTTTCCATATTATCTTTTCATCAAACCATATTCCTAAAAACTTTACACTTTTTACTTGTTCTAATTCTTGATTATATAATTTTAATTTTATTTCCTCTCATTCTTTTCTGTGTATACACCATAACTTTTGTTTTTTTCTATTGAGAACTTAAATCCCCATTGAAATGCCCATTTTTCTATTCTATTTATCATATCTTGTATTTTTTTATAACAAATTCTGTATTTCTACCTCTTTTCCATATGGCTCCATCGTCTGCAAATAATGAACATCCCATTTCTTTCTCAATGTCTGTAAATATATCATTTATCATTATGGAAAACAATAACGGACTTAATATGCTTCCTTGTGTCGTCCCATTTTCTACTGTAAATTTTCTTGATATTTCTTGCCCAATTCTCACTTCTATTGTTCTGTCTGATAAAAAGTTTTGAACCCAGTTAAACATCTTTCCATTGATCCCCATTTGACATAATTTAATTAATAATCCTTCTACCCACATCATATCATATGCCTTCTCTATATAAAAAAATACAGCGACTAAACTTTCTTTGTTGATTTGTGCTTTTCTGATTTCATGCTCTAAGCAAATTGTTGGGTCATTAGTATTCCTCCCTTTTCTAAACCCACTCTGATATTTAGATATATACCCTTTGATATTTAAATAATAAGTTAATCTATTATTAATCATTTTTTCCATTATTTTACACATATTTGACGTTAAAGCAATGGGTCTATAATTTTCTGGGTTTGTATTGTCTTTTCCTGGTTTGGCTATTGGAACTATGATCGCCTCCTTCCAGCTCTCTGGCAGCTCCCCTTCCTCCCAGATTTTATTGTAAAATTCTAATATTGTAGCTTTTGATGTTTCACTTAGATGTTCTACCATTGTGTACCAAATGTTATCTTTACCAGGTGCTGTATTCTTTGTTTTCCTTAGTGCATATTTCAGTTCTGTTTTAGTAAACGGTTCATTCAATAAATTATTTGTTTCTTCAGTATTTTGTAGCAAATATTTGTATTTTAGTTTTGTGGCTTCCTGACCTTTCCTTCCTTCTTCACTCATGTTACTCAAACTATGAATTTTACTAAATGTTTCTGCTAATATTTCAGCTTTCTCGTCATCTTTTGTAATATCCAAAAAAGTTCAATCTGGTCCTCTGGACATTCAAAAAAACCAAAAAAAACCAAAAAAACAAGCAATCACAGCATTGTAAGAGGGGGACAATTGAACACGTAGGTCTCCACCCCTGTTTAATGATGGACGATTTCTTTTCACAAAGATGGCCTCCTTTACTCCTCTCTCAAACCATTGTTCCTCTCTGTCCAGGATATGTTTTGTTTTTTTGAATGTCCAGAGGACGAGATTGAACTTTTTTGGATTTTTCTACCTGGATTATTGAGCATGTACCAGGATATCTTTTGTAATAGTTTTGTTATTTATTTTTAATACTGGATATTCATATTCTTTTTTATTCATTCTTTTAATTATTTTCCAAATTTTTTCAATTTTTGTTTTTTTGCCCACTGTGTTACATAATTTTCTCCAATATTCTCTATTTGTGTTCTTAATTATTCTCCTTACCATAGCTTTTTTTCTTTTATAATCAATCAGATTCAGATAAATTGGATTTCGAGTACTTTAAATGCTTTATTTCTTAACTTTGTTATTTCACTACATTCACTTGTCCACCATGGTACAATTTTCTTGTCCTGCTGCCTTCCTCCTTTCTTTATTGAATTTTCTGCAGCTTCTAGAATTACCTTATTTATACATATATTTATATTATTTATATCCATTGACATGTCGACTTTTTCTAGACTATTTTGACACATATAGCTTTAACCCAGTCTGCCTTATTAAAATTCCATTTCTTGTTTATTGTTATACTCTTGTTATTTATTGTTAGTCCTGCTCTTATTGTAATGGGATAATGATCGCTGCCTAT
>NC_056517.1:6343939-6354487 GCF_014905685.2 Nematolebias whitei | reverse complement strand
AGTAACAAAAAACAGCTAGATTATAAGGTGTATGTAGAAAACTAAAAACAGGAACATGTCTGCATTGGTCCTTTCCTGGAGTCCAACAGATTCATAAAGTCACTTAAAAAGGTCAAGGTCGAGAGCTTCAGATCTTTTTGTAAGATATTACAAGAAACAGGAGTGGAGTAGGAGAAGGCCCTTTTGCCAAGTTCAGTCCTCACTGAGGGAACACTGCTGGTAATATTGTCCTGAGTGCGCACGCTGTAGCTGCACTCATGCAGTGACATGTAGGAGGAGATGTATGAAGGCAGCAGACCAAAAAGTGATTTAAAGATGAAATTGTACCAGTGAGAGAGTCTGTGTGAAGTTAATGATGTCCAGTTAACCGGTGAATACAGGGTGCAGTGGTGGGTACGATAATCACAGCCAGTTAGGAATCTTAGTGCACCATGATGGACAGCATCGAACATCTTCAGGGTTCTTGTAGGAGCGTTCATGTAAATAATGTCCCCGTAATCAATAGAGGGAAGGAAAGTCACAGATACAAGGCGTTTCCTAGCATTCGGAGTTAGACAGGATCTGTTTCTGAAAAAGAAACCCAGTTTAACTTTTAGTTTCCTTACCAAGTTTTTCACATGGAGCTTAAAAGAGAGATGTGAGTCGACCAAGATACCCAAATATTTATAAGAATCAACAAACTCAATCGGGACACCATTTGAGGATGAAATCAGAGGAAGAACTGCTGGGACCAACTTCCTATTTGAAAAAAGCATCCCTTTGGTTTTGTCGGCATTTAAGACAAATTTGAGGCAGAACAAATCAGTCTGGATGATGTTGAATGCAGATTTCAAAAGCTGGAAAGCCTTATCAACAGTTTTAGCTCGACAATAAACAACTGTGTCATCAGCATAGAAATGTATGGATGCATCAGGGATGTTTTTACCTACATTACCTATGTAGATTGTAAAGAGGGTGTGTCCCGAGACTGAGCCTTGTGGTACACCACTGTTGACTGTTAAGTAACTGTTAAATAAATGCAAATAAATGAGTGAATTCCTTAAACCTAATTCACTTTCCATAGATTTAGACACATCACTGAATGTAGAAGATGGAGACACGTCAGTAATTGAATTAGTCAGTTGGAGGTGAAGATGAGGACAGGAGGTGCTGAGCCTTTGTGGCCTCAGAAAACAAAGCTAATTCATCCATCTTAACCCCATAGCCTCTGCTTTGATTGCCCTCATCAAACATCTTGCTGTTCCACTGTTAGCCTTGTTGGCTGCCTATCCTGCTGCAGCTGTCTGCCCATAATTCTTCATGCTGCAGTTTAGGGAGTGGGTCAGCTTTTAATTCAGATGAAGTGCCACTGCTCCTGTCCCTGCTGTTCAACACAGCAGAGCCCACCTGCCTTTCTGAAAGGGAAATACTTGTCATTTTTCACCTGCCAGCTGCCCACAGTCTTTTGAGCCTTCTTTACATGCACCCCCCTCCAACAATGTCCATGGTGGCCAGGAAGACAAATTGTAATATTAAGGGAAAACAATCAGCAGGATATTTACTGTCGCCAAATCCTAACAGAGCTCATCAGTTAGAGTGAGTGGACAGGCAGTTGTTGAGAAGCAGAGCATGGAAAGGCACAGGCTACAATTTGAAGCACGACACATTTCAATCAAATGAAACTTCATTGTAAAGATTTTTGGGTTCACAAGAAAAACATATACATTTTGCCAGCAACAAATGTTTATTTTATGTACCGTCTGAGTTTTAATTGAAATCAAACAGAACTGATTGCTGCAATTTGAGGGTTCAACACTAACATATACCCCATTACAATTCAATTCAGTTTATCGTATAACACCAATTCACAACAAGTGATCTCAGAGAACTGTACAAAAGACAAAACCAAGTCCCAATAATAAATCTAATTCAGATCCAGACTCAAATCTAACTACAGTCAATTCAATTCCTATTGTAATGCAAAACATTTACCTATATAAAATAATGAAATGGCAATTAGTAAAAGTTAGATAGTTTAAGGAAGCCAGCAGATGGCATCGACTCTTCACTTTGTTTTATTCCCTCATATTGAGCAGCATTTTCCTATGGAAAGGAGGAAGAAGAACGAAGCCATCAGGGATGAGCAGCCATCTACCTTGACTGGCTGGGGTTGGAGAGGGCAGGATGGAGCGACAGACAGACACCACAGACTGTAAAGAATCAGCACTGCACTCTCCATGACATATCCAACCTTTCAGAATATGGAGGGATGACAGTGTTTGGAAAATCTCCTTTCACTGTCAGTGAAGGAGATTTTTTCTTAGCATTGCTGAAAAGTTTTTCCTGCTGCTTTTGCTGTCTTCAAAATGGTCTTCTGCATCCTCTCCACTCTTTGTATGTTCCATGCTGGCATAACTGTCTTGGACGCTCTGGAGAAGCAGCTATGTGCTAGAAGACCATTCTACTGTAAAATGATGTTACTGCCATGAATACTCAATGAATACTCAATACACACAAAATTGGAAGGATGTATATGTTGATGATGTAAACAAAGCATATGATGTATTTATGAATATTTTAGGAGCTTTGTATGAAAAAAATTGTGTACAAAAAAATTACACAAAGAAACGTGTTGATGACAAACCGTGGATGACCAAAGGGTTAAGAAATGCTTGTAAAAAAAAGAACTACTTATACTCAAACTTTCTGAAATTAAGAACAAACGAAGCAGAACAGAGATATAAAAATGATAAAAATAAATTGGTAGGGATTATAAGAAAGCATAAAAAGAAATATTACAGTGAATTATTAGACAAAAGTAATGGTAATATGAGGGCAACATGGCAAATAATGAACAGTGTTCTGAATAATCATAAAACAAAATCGAGCATTCCACAATATTTTCTAAAGGATGACAAAGACATTTATGACCAAAATGAAATCGCAAATGGATTCAATCAACATTTTGTGAATATTGGCCCAAGTCTGGCAGCAAAAATCCAAAATATAGATAAAAATGTAAACCATACAGTTACAGATTACACAAACAGTTTTTTTCTTGGGGGAACTGATAAAGAAGAAATTATGACTACCGTAAAACATCTTGCAGATAAAAAATCAAAAGACTGGATGGACATGGATATGATGCTTGTAAAGAATATTATGAGTTATGTTATTGAGCCATTTACATATATATGCAATTTATCATTTTCAACAGGGGTATTTCCAAATAACATGAAAACAGCCAAGGTAATACCATTATATAAGAGTGGAGAGAAACGTGTGTTTAATAATTATAGACCAATATCGTTGTTGCCACAATTTTCGAAGATTTTAGAGAAATTATTTGTCACTAGATTAGATGAATTTATCAATAAGCAAAATATATTAAGTAATAGTCAATATTTGTTTAGACCTAAAAATTCTACGTCAATGGCACTCATGGATTTAATGGAACAGATAACGACTGCTGTGGATCAAAAAAATATTGTATTAGTATTTATGTTGATCTAAAGAAAGCATTTGATACTATTGATCACAATATTCTTCTAAAAAAACTAAATAAATATGGTATTAGAGGGCATGCATTGCAGTGGGTATCTAGTTATCTAGAAAAAAGGAAACAATTTGTTCAAATAAATGATGTAAAATCTGAATTCTGTAATATTACATGTGGAGTGCCTCAAGGCTCTATACTTGGACCTAAGCTATTTATTTTATATGTGAATGACCTGGTAAATGTGTCTGGATTTTTTAAATGTATTTTGTTTGCAGATGATACTACTTTTCTTTGTGTGGGTGAAAATGTTGTGCAAATGTTGAAGATGGCACAAACAGAATTTGTGAAAATACAAAATTGGTTTCAACTTAACAAATTATCTTTAAATGTAGATAAAACAAATTATATGATTTTTAGTAATAACAAGAAAGTGCTTGATACTCCATTCAGAGTCGATGGAATTGAAATTAATAGAGTCAATGAGGTGAAATTTCTGGGTGTCATCATTGATGAAAAACTAACATGGAGATCTCACGTAAAAAACTTAAGAACTAAAATAGCTAAATCGATTGCAGTAATGTACAAAGTTAGAGAGTTATTCAATGATAAAGCAATGTTTCTATTGTATAATGCCATTATTGTTCCACATTTAATTTAATGTAATGAAGTCTGGGGTAAAGCATGTAAAACAATTACAAATCCAATTTTTATTTTACAGAAAAGAGCCATAAGAATTATAACCAGAAAAGATTATAACCATCCGACAAATATATTGTTTCATCAGCTAAAGATGTTAAAATTTTGTGACTTGGTTGATTACAATATCTTACTGTTTATGTATGGAGCCAACAAAAACATACTACCTACTAACATTCAAGGGAAATTTGTTAAAAGAGAAAGTAATTATTATCTTAAGGGGATGGAGATGTTTGTGAAGCCGTGGTGTCGCACCAGTCTGAAGATGCGATCCACTAGATCTCAGGGTATTAGATTGTGGAATGATCTGGAGGTTGATATTAAAAATGCCAAAACTATGTACATATTCAAGAAGATGATAAAAATTTGGTAAGTATAACGTGAGTTCACAAAAATTGTTTACAGTTGATCTTATATTTTAGCTAAGTTTTTATTTTATTATTTTTTATTTTTTTTAATTAATTCTTCTTGCTTTTGTATAGTAATTTTGTTTGGAATATATTTTGGGGACAAGGGGCAGATATAAGAACTCATTCTTCTTCTGCTGCCTTTCATTTTATTTCTGTGATTGTATATCTTTTTTCTTTTCTTTAAATTGTATTATATTTGTTGTTTGGATGAAATGAAATGAATAAATAAAACATATATACATACAATACCATATCTGTTAGTTTGTTTCCATACACTTGTCTCAACAAAGTCATAGACTGGGCATGAGACCAGGGTGATCAGTTAGCTTTACATTCTGGGTGACAAAGCCACACCAGTCTGTGGGGTCATTTGTCACCACTAATACCACACTTCACTCTGGACGCAACACACCCCGACAATGATAAACCACCTTGAGCTTGCTAGAACGGTTTTGTACATGGAAAACATCCTGATCATGTTCTATCATGTGTAAAGGGGAGTCCACCGTGCTCCTAATATGCCCCTGAAGACCTCACTAACAGCCTGCAAAGACAACCTGCATTCTGGATGTTCTATGTCGTATAGGCTTCGCCCTTTAAGGCTGTCGCTGATGGGTTTATCCCGTTATGTGCAGCATAAGCACTGAAAAAATTCAGTCCACGCCCACCTGCTGTGTGGGCCCCACCCGGTCCGTATAAATTACGTTAAGAGCGGGAAATTGGCTCCCATTTTTTCTTCAGCGAGCTAAAATAGCACTGTCAGAAGAACAAAGAAGGAAAATTGTGTAGATGACCAACCTTTGTTAAGGATGCTTGGCCCGGCAGTCGACCTCCGGGCATCCGGTGAGTTCTCCTCCCCGAGGAGAAGATGACGAGCAGTCCTATTCCAAGGTAAGCGCCGAGGAATATTTCCCAGTGACAGGTCACTACACGCTGGACAACGCCATCTTGTATTTTTTCCTCTTATCGCGACCCTCGGAGCGAATCGGATGGTTCCTCCGGGATAGGCATGCTCAGCTGCAGCCCCCGCTGCTCATTCCCTCCTGGGGAGCGTAGTGTCGGTGGAGGGGGGCTGAGTGAATGCTCACCCCATCCCACCTCGTTTTTGCATCGGCGATCACACCGCTCCCGGCTGACGGCGCCCTCAGGGGTTGCCCGGCGTAACCCAGGAGGAGGCTGACATGAAGGGACCCTTTTTTACGTCCTACGCCTTTCCCGCCAGTTCGGATGATCTGGCAGGAAGGTTGTTTACTGGGCTCCATTCCGGCTCACCGTCTTGACCCATATAGTCTCGTGCTCCCAACAGGACGTCCTACGGGCGAGGCCACAGACAGGTTCTTTCCTAGTAGATTGGGGGAGTCGGTCCCTAGTCCGCACCCATCACCAGAGTGGAGGGGTTCACCGAGCGGGGCTATCCCTCGGTAACCCCCCTGGAGCCAAGCCTCGCGGAAGCTTTGGAGCGAAGCTGTCCAGGTCGGAGCAGCGTCCCGTCCCTCCGGAGAAACACGAACCAGACGGTGACCACGCTCTCCAATCGAGCCCATCAATGTGCTTTCAGGCAGCCGCAGCTAGCAACAACGTGGCGCTGCTAGCATATAGCATGTCCAAAGGGGCTGAAGGCCGCAGACCTGCCATGGAGACAAAGAACTCCCTCTGTAAGGCAGCAGACGTTATCTTCACCATGTGTGCCTCTTCTACGGGTTGCCTGTCGAGGATTGCAGCGTGGATGACGATGATCCAACGATCCACCTGGTTTCATTACTCTCCCTCGCTGCCGGAGAAACTGCACAAAGACCTGATGGAGGGCCCATCACGGCGGACGCGTTGTTCGAGGGCAGCTTCAAAACCATGCTGGCGAATTGAAGCAGTCGGAGGAGGTGCCAGAGGCTGTGCGCCACCTCATCAAGCCGCGCGGCTCATCCCGCCCCCCGACCCGCTGGAGGGACCGTCGCTAGCAAAGCATCGACGTTTCCACGGCCGCGGCTCTCGCTCAGTTCCACCACCAGCCCCGCCCATCAGAATCCAGCCCTCTTCATTCTGGCAACCTGCAGTTCAGCGTTTCCCCAGAGTTCGCCTGCAAGACAGCGCTCTGGGCAAACAAATCGCAGAGCTCAAGAGGGAAAAGTTTCTAAAAATGACGGTCTGCGGAGGGTGTGCGTAAAAGTGACACGAAAGTGGAAATAAATCATCATTCAATGATCAAAGTGTCTGTTTTTCAGCCAGTCTGTAAGCTCGGATGAACTCACAGCGGCTACGCACACATCCTTCACACATAATGAGCTGGTGTCCTTAAATAAAGGTTTTTTAAACTCACCGTCGCTCCAAGACATGACGAGTCGATCACACGACACAATGGTATGCGAAAATAATTCGTTATCATCCCGAGCGGCATGATCCTCACCCAAGCGGTGTCAAACTCGCACTCGTGGGATGAAACAGCCTCCATCCAACAGCGCTGCGTTGATGTTGGCGCACACACACAGCTGCCCGGTGCTCACCGGCTCACATTGGTATAAATGTGGACCGCAGGCTGGGTCAGGTGGAGGTCCTCGCTCTCACAAGAGCGACACTCGCCTCACCGAATCAAAGGCGGGCAGCCGTCACCCACCGCGTCTCAGCGTTCGGCAACTCACGGCAGCAAAGCGTGAGGCAGCTGAACGAACCCGGTGACGAGTCCCGCCTCCCTCCAGCGAGAGCAGCGCGAGCCCCTCCAGCGAGAGCGGCGCGCGTCCCTCCAGAGATAACGTGTGCTCCCGCGGGGCTCGCAGCCTTCACTCCAACAGCACGGCGTAGATGAAGTCACGCCCTCCGCCTCTCAACGTCTGCACAGCAACGTCAAACACGCAGCCCCACGGTGTCATCAGCTGTCACACGCTTTGCCTCAGCACACACCGGCCCACCTGTACATGAAGGTTGGTCCGTGGTCCGAACGCAGCGCACGGGCGCGTTCAGAGCCTTTTTGAGGAAGCCTCGCCTTGGGTCACGCAGAAAACATTTCCGCGATGCATGATGGCGGTTGAGGGGTGGACCACTGACAGCCATACAAAACGTGACGCATCGCTTAAACGCACGTTCACTCCACAAACGCTACGTAAAGTGGCTAAAACATGCTCGCCGGTCAGATGGATGGACAGGGTGTTATGCAAATGGTTACAAGTTACAGTTTGCAATCTGACCCCCTCCGTTCGGAGGAGTTATAGAAAAGTTCCTGTCATCATCAGACCAAATTTCATCCCTAAATGCAGAAGTCCAAGTGTTTCTGATAAAAGTAATCTCCAGAGTTCCCCAACAGAGAGAAAACACAGGGTTTTACTCACGTTACTTCCTGGTTCCCAACGGACCGGAGGGATGAGACCGATCTTGGATCTGTCAGTTTTTTCAACAAGGTGATCATGGACAGACCGTTTTTCACATGTTGACAACCAGAGAGCTGTTGTACAACATCCAGAGAAACGCATACCGATCATCCCAAAACACAGAAAATTCCTGCGTTTTTCTCTTTTCAGGGGATGAAGTATCAGTACAACGGCTGCCTGTCATCGTACGTTCTCAGTGTGTGGAGACAGCCCTGCATCTGTTACACAGAGCAGGGATGAGAGTTTTGTTTTACCTGGATGATCTGCTGCTCATGTCACATTCCAGACAGGAAGCAGTGATGCAGGCTCAGGTGTTGACATCACACCTGTTACATCTGGGCTTCGCCATAAATTGGAAGAAAAGCTCGATTTTCCCGACCCAGACAATTGTTTATCTGGGAGGGGAATTAAATTCAACCACCATGAAGGCTCGTTTATCACAAACGAGGTTCGACGCTTTTAAAAGTCAACTCCGCCATGTAAGACCTGGCAGAGTGGTAACAGTTGTCTCCGTCATGAAGCTGTTAGGAATGATGTCATCAGCTCACACAGTGGTTCCGCTGGGTTTTGTTACACATGAGACGCCTCCACAGGTGGTTTGCGCGTCTGCGTGTGGATCCAGTAAAACAAAAGAGATGGATGATCACTGCCCCTCCCTCTGTGAGAGCAGACTTCGGACACTGGGAAAACACCCTGGTTCTGTCAGAGGGAGTTCCCGTCAGCAGACCCACGTCACACGTGTCAGTCTTCACGGACGCGTCGCTGTCAGGCTGGGGGGGGGACATGCCTATCTCAAGCAGTAGGGGCGCTGTGGCCCCACCACACATCAGCCCACATCAATGTTTTGGAGTGTCGCACAGTGCTGAATGCGATTTGTAGTAGTACATATACGAGATATATGCATACAATTTCACGAGTTCCTCATCTTTCTGACTGTGTAAATGTCGTGCATTGAATTTAACAGAAATGTAACGAGAGACGTTATTTATCTTTGACCCATCAAAATGAATGCGGCCATTTATTTTCAGAATCAAAGTTTAACATCAAACATTTACATTAATTTGGCAAAATATGAAAATAATAACAGACAAGTTTCACAGATAATGAGCTTCAATCACGCGGCGGTGATTGAGGACTTTGCTTCAGATATTTCTAAAATATCTGTACTGATTTTAAGAGAAAGCAGAGTTTAAGATGAAATGGAGATTTATCTTACAGAGAGATATGTGAGGGAATTAATCTGTTATGACCAGAACGTGCACGCTCCATCAGATCTCAGCTTGCCTCCGGTACACTTTAGTCGAAGAAGAAACTGTTACCTGGTTGACGTGAATCAGCTCGGTATAGAATCCTTCAGACCCTTTCAGCGTCTCCGTGAGAACTGCCAAAATCCTTCGAGAGTCGTGCGTGGTGTTCAAACAGAAATTATAATTCCAAAACGTCTCTGGATCATCCTGAACGCGTCTGCATCCAAGAGCTCTAACTCCATCACTCTGTGCGCTCTCTAGTTGAACTCATTTCTGAGTGCAGCAACACAGCAACCAACAAACTCCAGCAACTCAGCGTCTCAGCTTCTTGCAACTCCTTCAACTCCTCAACTCCTCAACTCCTCAACTCCTTCAACTCTCTCATCTCCTTAACTCCTAACATGAACTGGGAAGTTGCCACATTTTAAATGGGTCGACTTCCGGTTCATTTGAGAGCTTTTGATTGGTCGATGGACCAGGAATAGAGGTGTGGTGTATGATGTAAGATGTTATTAAAAATCAAGGATTGTTTAGTAACGAACAGAAAGATTATTGTAGGACTTCAGACTTCGTGGAGTCTCACACTTATAATCTTCTGAAAAAGTTTAAACATGACATCTTTCTCGGTAAACATTTTAGTTGACCGAAAACCGACCTTTAACATACTTACATTGCAGACAGAAAAATCAAGAAATGCATATTAACCTGATTTCTTCTTTGAATGAGGAATAAAAATCATTACTTACTGTTTATGTAAAATAAAAATGAGTAGTTCTTTTCAACCTGTAACATTGAGTGAACTAACACAATTTTGATTATCAAACATTTGTAAAACAGTGATGATCATAGAGAATTGTCTTTTCTGCTTGATTAATTCAAGAAAGAAAGTCACCAGATGGCTCAGACTGTATTCAGATCAATGAAATAACAGTCTCTGTCCATCTGATAGATTTGAGGTCATCTGGGTCAGATCAGGGTCAGATCAGGTTCACTACAGTCCCCCCTTTGGAAATCATCACCTGTCCATGGGGATGAATTCCAACCGTGAACTTAGACCTTCAAATGTCCTTGAGCTTGATGTAATCCAGCAAGGAAGACCAAAGTCAAAAGTAATCCAGCAAGGAAGACCAAAGTCAGAAGTAATCCAGCAAGGAAACAAAGTCAAGGTAATTCCACAATGTTCTTGGTATTCCATTGTGTTGATTATAATTCCATATCGTCTCGATAATTCCATTGTAGCAATGCTTTAACCCCTTGGAAACAGAGTCTGTAATCCATTGGAAAAAGTCATATAATCCACAACGGTAAATCCACAACGATTGGAAGTGTTGATTAATCAGCATACAGAGGGGTACCCTTGG
>NC_056517.1:6324718-6343839 GCF_014905685.2 Nematolebias whitei | reverse complement strand
TGGGTGCGAGTCAATTGTGGTTGTACTCCGTCTGGACCTACTAAGAGGCCAACGTAGTCCACTTTGGTTCTGCACCACTGGCACTTTGACAGTGAGATTTTAGCACCAGCAGTTGTTAGCTGATTTAGGACGTGGTCGATCTCAGCCAAATGAGAGTCCAGTGTCGGTTGTCTCAAAAGGATGTCGTCCACGTAGATCAGTGTCCCACGCTCGTGGGCGTCTGGACATGCTTTGTTCAAAAAGATGTTGAACTCTGCAGGTGAGTTAGCGTAGCCAAAGGGACACCTGGTAAAGGTGTATTGTCGGCTGCCAAAAGTGAAAGCTAGTTTGTGTTGGTCCTCGGCGCGCACAGGGATGGTCCAAAAACCAGAGGCGACATCGAGGGTCGAGAAGTACTTACCATCGGTGACCTTTGGCAGTTCCTGATGGAGCTGAGTCATTGGCCACCTGGATAAGGGTACTTGTTTATTTAGCTTCCTGTAGTCTATGGTAAGTCTCCACTTACCATTTGGTTTTAAAACTGGCCATAGAGGTGCAGAGTAGGTGCTATTACATTGTCTGATTATACCTTTGACCAAAAGGTCATCAATGATCTCCTGGACAGGCTGGTGTGCCGCCAGAGGGATCTTGTATTGTCTGACAAATGTTGGCGGTGCGTTGGGTGGGGTTGGGATTCTCACTGCGTGGAGTGAGGTCAACCCACAATCTGTTGAATCAGTTGAGAATGACTTTTCATATTTTAGAAGAACTTGGCGTAGTTTGTCTCTTTCTTCATCAGATGTCAGAGCGTCGGCTTGGGCGACCACCTGATCAATCTGTGATGAGACTGTTAAGGGTTCTTGCTCCTTGGGGAGAGTCATTGAATCCCTTTCTGAGTCGTCGGGCCTGTCTATGGGTAGAACACCATAGGTTTGAGGTCCTTGGTCGACATCATTGGTTGAGAAAAGAGCTATGGCCTGTGTTGGTTTTGTGAACCATACTGGCCCAGCTTCTTGACTCGGTACCAGGTTGTCTGGGAGTCCTCCCAGAAATGGAATGCCTAGTTCAAAATCATGAAAGTCAGTTGAAATCAACCATCCTAGCATAGTGTTTTTTGGGATCAGCACCTCATCCATGCCTGTGTTACACACAGCAATAGATGTGGTCCTGGAGTCAAGACTCACCTGGTTCGTGGCTTCCACGGACAGTCCCAAGTTGAAAAATGCAGGAGAGGGTTGAAAATATGCCTGTTTATGGCTAATAGCTTGTCCAGCTATTATGTGGATTCGCACCATTAGGTTAATCACCTGTGGTGGTACTGTGGTGTCTTGGTTGCTAGCAACCTGGCAGGCCTCTGGAATGGTCTGCCCAGCCTTAAGGCTCGCTGTGTCTAGCACAGGAGGATCCTTTGTGGCTGGTTTCAGGGACCACAGCACCTTGTTGATGGTGTCCACGTGGACACCCAACCTTACCAAAATGTCAGAGCCTATGTAGGATGCATGTGGTAAGTTTTGGATAACGAGAAACGGGTGAACCAGTTCTCGTTGATTCCAGTTCAGTTTTAGGTTAATGACTCCTTCTGCGGTCATTACCTGTGAACTATTGGGAACTAATGGAAAGCGGAAAGCTTTTTTAATTAGTTCTAGACCAACGTGTTTGTGAACCAAGGTTTCGTAGAAAGCTCGGTTAATTGCTGATTTATCTGTCCACAGAGACAGTACAGCATCGTTGGTGTGGGACCCTTGGATCTCTACACCCTTAACTACCAGTGGTAGGTAGTGTTTGGTGGACTCTGGCTGCTCCAGCTCACAGAGGAGGCTGTCTTGTTGAGTCAGAGTTTGGACCTCTTGGTGGGTCTCTTTGGTTTCACATGGTGTCTTAGGAGTACTCACCGGGCTCGTGTCCTCGGCTGAGGAGTCCTTTGTGCCTTCCGCGGTACCTGCTGTTGGGCAGTCTGTCACACTCCGGAGGCGTATCTATTGGCAGTGGTTTGCTCACTGTTGTCCACATTGTTTGATCACCATAATCTATAATCGCATTAAAGCGATTTATAAAATCCTGGCCAACCAAAAATGGGAATGAGTCAACATGAGTCACGTGTACCGGATGGTACAGTGTCATATTGCCAATCTGCATGTGAACCATTGCTATAGCTGTCAGGGTTGTTTTATTCTCCGAGAGACCCTGCATTTCTATAGCACAATCAGATAGAGGTATTATCCTGTTTTTCTCGGCTGCGGCTGTCCTCAGCTCCTCGAACAGTTTAGCTGACATAATTGTTATGTCTGCCCCACCGTCCAAGAGTGCTTCGTGTGTGAGGACACCTTCGAGTGTTACTGACAGGTACGCCTTTTTGGCGGCCCCCTTTCTGATAAAGTTACACAGAAACCTTTTGGGTTTTTTCTGACGCTTCTTCACGCGTTCAGCCTTATCTGTGTAATCTTGGTTTGTCTGAACCGTCAGCACAGCTGTAGCCGTTTCTGCGTGTTCAGCCTGCGATGACTCGTCATCGTTTGTGTGTGTGATTACCCCCCTTTCATCCGATGAGGGGTTGTTTGAGGCAACAACAGCAGCGTCTTGGTGTGTTTCACCGACGTCTGTAGTGGTGTCATTCGCGCCCAGAGATGTAATAGTGAGTACCTCACTGCATAGTGCTTTTGGTCGGCTTCCCTTGTCAGTGTGTTTCAAGTCTTCTAACATTTCACGCAATTTTTCTGTCTCTTCCGAGCTCAGAGGTGGAGGGCCTTTTTTCTGGGATTTTTGTGATTTTTTCGCCTCTGGACGTTTCGTCCGAGGTGGGGGGCGGCTAGGTACGTCTTTTTGGGGTTCCTCTCGGTTCCCATTGTTTTGCGTCCTCCGCTGATCCCATTTACGATAATCACGTTCGTCCTCTGAAGGAGGAGCCTTTTTGTCCCAGCGTGCACCTTCATGATGCGGTTTGTTAGTCTGAAAATACTGCCTTTTTTCTCCTTTTTTAGGAGGAGGTGGCGATGAACGCCTTCCTTCTAATTCTAGGGAGTGGGGTTTAACCTTTACACCAGGAAACACTTCTATGGGCGTCTTGGCATGAGAACGTGCCTCAAACACATTCACAGCACACTGTTTAATCTCACTGATGGATTTTTCTCTGTAATTTGCCATCATTTGCACTGACGTTTGTATGTCAGGGTGGAGATTTTTGCTGAAAACAAATTTAAAACCTTCTTCTTCCTCCATCCCGGTTTCATTTTTGTTACCAAAATAAGCTTGGAAGATTCTTTTGTAATAAACTTTTGGATGTTCAGCTTTACTCTGCGTGACCTTTTCTGCGGCTGGATATCCAGCTGGTCCTGTGCAGGAATCATACTCTTTGATCAGAGCTTCACACAGAAGTTTGTAATCCCTTCTCGTTGCATCTGGTAGACGCTCGATGAAGGTAAACACCTCTCTGTCCGAAGTGAGTCGTATCAGACTGATTTTATCTTCTACCGTAGCGTTAGGATAAGATCTCAATCTGAAATCCAGATCTCTGAGGTACGCTTTTGTTCCGGATGAGCCCAACGGTCCAGGGACAAAGCGTTGTACATATTTTGAGATTTTTTGCAAGTCATCCATTGATGGAGAAGATATCAATGGTCTCACATGCGTGATCAGTTGTGGGTGTGTTACTCTGCTGGTTTGTGTAGGTGTTAGGATGGGTCTAAAAGCACCGGGTGAGTAAAGAGGTTGTTGAGTTATTGGTGTATTACCCCGACTTTGTTCAGGGTCTGGTTTGGATTCCAGGTCACCTTGCCCAACTTCCTTACCTTTATCTGTTTCTGCTTTTAGTTTCGCCTCACATTTTTTTAAATGTTCCTGGGATGTAAAATAGTCATCTTTTAAACGCATATGTAGCTCTTGTAGATTTTGTTTATCTATTTTGCATTGATCCAGTTCCATTTTTGCGAGTTGCAATTGTCTTTGTAGCTGGTCATTGTCTGACAACGCAGCTTGATATTGGCGGTCCATTTCACTAATCTTCTCATAAGATTGTGTTTGTAATGACGCCTGCACTTCTGCGAGCTGCTCCTCATGTCTTTTAGACATCCTGTCAAGGCGCTCCGACCGTTCATCCAATTCAGCTTTTAGAAGCAGAGAGATTTTTGCTAACCGTTCAAGGCTAAGCTTTTTACTCTCTGTCTGTAATGTTCCTGCGGCCAGACTTTTCAGCTCTTCATGTCTTTGAACTTCATCGAGTTGTTGAAATTGCTCGACTTCCTTGCCGATAAGTGGAGTTGTTAAAATATGTAAGGCCCCCAAAATGATATCATCATTTGTTGGTTTTGAAAGGTTCTCTTCTTCTTCATCGCTTGTCATTTTTCTTCTATTTAAGGATTAAACAGGAGAATTTTAATGTTTTAGGTTTTTCAAAATAAATAAAATCAGCAAAGTCTCTTTGTCTGATATATTTACTTTTATTTAGTGATTTATCAATTAAACGTGCACTATCCTTTTAGCAAATGAGTAAACTTTTTCCAACTTTGTGAAAATCTGTAACTGTTTCTATTTTTTAAAAAGTTAACGTTTATTTTGTACCTTATCTTTAAAGGATTACCAGTGAATAAAACTTTTTGGTAAATGCTCTTTGCATAAATACCTTATAACTTTTAAAATGCAAGATAACAGTATTTTTCAGCTTTGAGGAATGTTTATTAACTCAAAAATGCCTTTTAAAAGAAATAAAAACGTTTAATTTCACTATTTAGACTTAAAAAGCGAGTGAAACCTGTCTTCTCAAGTTTGTCCAGAAGATGTCAGAACCACCTTAATTATTTCAACTCAGACACTGTTTGTGTTGTCCAGTAGGGGTCGCTATGACTTCCTGTGGCGTTCGGTTGACATCCTGTTGTTAGCCGCTTAGCTTAAAGTTAGCTTTGGCTAAACTCGTTTAAAATCAACATTTCTGAACGGATTTTTTACACAAACGTGGCAAAATTTCAACAAGCACGACTTCTTAGCATGAACATGAGTTTTTGGGACAATATTGCAGCTTTATTTAGTGATTTTAAGCGTAGTGAAGGCTCCGGTACACTTAGTTGTTAGCTTAAAATTAGCATCGCTAGCGTTGTTTAAAAACATCATTATATGACGGATTTTAAACTCTAACGTGGCAAAATTTCAGCGAGTATGCTTCGAAGCACTTAGCCAGCGTATCAAAATCACTTTAAAGGCGCTTTTCAGCTTTAAAAAGCAGATTTTATTTCCCTATGAAAACGAATTATCACATCCGGGTCACGTGACTGAAATCACCAATGACAGAGCAGCGCAGGGTTGAGAGGGGATGACGTAGCCACGCCAGTCAACCTTCTCAGCAAATCAGAGCGCTCCACACAGCAATATTCAACCAATCAGGAAAGCGTTTTAGCCAGCATGTTAGGTTAGCGTGAACATGAGTTCGTCAACTTTTTCGTCTTGTAAACTGTCAAAATGCACTTTTTCTGTTAAAAATTGTAACGAATCAACTCCCTGAGCTGCACGGAGACGGCGCTCCGTGACAAAACGTCTTTCTAGCTATTTAAACAACTCGTCCGAATTTCCAGAACCGAGCCGGTCCAGAACCGAACCTCCCGTCCGTTTGGACCTCAGTTTAAACAGAACGCAGCGTTTTTCACAGCTCATCAGCTCTTAGTCACACGTAACAGGCGTACAATTTAAGCTTTCATAAAGACTTATGACACAATTTCAGCTTTCTGTGAGCTTCCTGAGCATCACAGCCCAACACGCTAAAACATGCAGCGTTTGCTTGAAAGGCGCAGCTCCAGCTGCGTTTCAGCACAGCTGACAAACTGTTACTTTTTATATACATGCCAACACGTAAAATCAATGTTTACACGGTTACAGTCCATTTATGAGCAGTGACGGGCCACCAATATGTAGTAGTACATATACGAGATATATGCATACATTTTCACGAGTTCCTCATCTTTCTGACTGTGTAAATGTCGTGCATTGAATTTAACAGAAATGTAACGAGAGACGTTATTTATCTTTGACCCATCAAAATGAATGCGGCCATTTATTTTCAGAATCAAAGTTTAACATCAAACATTTACATTAATTTGGCAAAATATGAAAATAATAACAGACAAGTTTCACAGATAATGAGCTTCAATCACGCGGCGGTGATTGAGGACTTTGCTTCAGATATTTCTAAAATATCTGTACTGATTTTAAGAGAAAGCAGAGTTTAAGATGAAATGGAGATTTATCTTACAGAGAGATATGTGAGGGAATTAATCTGTTATGACCAGAACGTGCACGCTCCATCAGATCTCAGCTTGCCTCCGGTACACTTTAGTCGAAGAAGAAACTGTTACCTGGTTGACGTGAATCAGCTCGGTATAGAATCCTTCAGACCCTTTCAGCGTCTCCGTGAGAACTGCCAAAATCCTTCGAGAGTCGTGCGTGGTGTTCAAACAGAAATTATAATTCCAAAACGTCTCTGGATCATCCTGAACGCGTCTGCATCCAAGAGCTCTAACTCCATCACTCTGTGCGCTCTCTAGTTGAACTCATTTCTGAGTGCAGCAACACAGCAACCAACAAACTCCAGCAACTCAGCGTCTCAGCTTCTTGCAACTCCTTCAACTCCTCAACTCCTCAACTCCTCAACTCCTTCAACTCTCTCATCTCCTTAACTCCTAACATGAACTGGGAAGTTGCCACATTTTAAATGGGTCGACTTCCGGTTCATTTGAGAGCTTTTGATTGGTCGATGGACCAGGAATAGAGGTGTGGTGTATGATGTAAGATGTTATTAAAAATCAAGGATTGTTTAGTAACGAACAGAAAGATTATTGTAGGACTTCAGACTTCGTGGAGTCTCACACTTATAATCTTCTGAAAAAGTTTAAACATGACATCTTTCTCGGTAAACATTTTAGTTGACCGAAAACCGACCTTTAACATACTTACATTGCAGACAGAAAAATCAAGAAATGCATATTAACCTGATTTCTTCTTTGAATGAGGAATAAAAATCATTACTTACTGTTTATGTAAAATAAAAATGAGTAGTTCTTTTCAACCTGTAACATTGAGTGAACTAACACAATTTTGATTATCAAACATTTGTAAAACAGTGATGATCATAGAGAATTGTCTTTTCTGCTTGATTAATTCAAGAAAGAAAGTCACCAGATGGCTCAGACTGTATTCAGATCAATGAAATAACAGTCTCTGTCCATCTGATAGATTTGAGGTCATCTGGGTCAGATCAGGGTCAGATCAGGTTCACTACAGATTCAACACTTTGCTCCCGTGCTACAGAATCAACATGTGTTGATTCACACAGACAACATGGTGACTGCTGCGTACATAAACCGCCAGGGGGGTGTGCGCTCAGCCCAGATGTTACATACTGCGCGAAAGCTACTGTGTTGGGCTCACCAAAACCTGCTCTCCATCAGAGCAGTTTACTTACCCGGTGTTCTGAACAGAGGGGCAGATGTGACGTCCAGGGGCGGTCCACGTCACGCGGACTGGACCCTCCATCCAGACCTGATGGTTCAGACGTGGCAGAAGTTTGGCAAGCAGCTGTGGACCTGTTTGCGACACGAGAGAACGCTCAGTGTCAACTATGGTTTTCCCTGAGCCCGCGAGACGATCCACCGCTGGGGGTGGATGCATTTGTTCATAGCCCATGGCCCAAAACGCTTCTGTACGCATTTCCCCCACCTCCTCTGATTTTACGGTTCCTGAACCGAGTTCAGGAGGAGGGATTGACAGCTCTTCTGGTGGCTCCCGAGCACGTGAACGCACCATGGTTCCCAGTCCTACAACGTCTGTTGTCGGGTCATCCGTGGAAACTGCCGTGGAGGGAGGACGCTCTCCTTCAAGCAGGAGGAGCGATCAGGAGTTACCCAGAAATAGGCCAGCACCTTTGGGTCTGGCCGCTGAGCAGTCCCGCTTAGAGAGGATGGGTCTCCCACAGGAGGTAGTGCGCACAATCTAGGATTCACGTGCTGCATTTACCACAGCTCTGTACACATCAAGTGGATGGCTTTTCAGCGCTGGTGTACAGAGAAAGGTGTAGAGGCCACCTCATGCCCATTAGGCGGCGTGTTGTCTTTTCTACAACAGCTGATGGATAGGAAGTTGTCATTCAGCACGATTAAAACGTTCGCTGCAGCCATCTCTTCCTGCCACGAAGGGTTCAGAGACAGAACAGCTTTTAATCACCCGCTGATGGAACGGTTTCTAAAAGGTGTACAGAGACACAGGCCTGCTTCACGCCCACTTGCTCCACAGTGGGATTTAACGCTGGTCCTGCGAGCCCTGATCAAAGCTCCATTTGAGCCTCTGGATCAGTTTTCACTTAAATTCTTGTCTCTTATAACAGCCCTGCTGCTGGCTTTAACATCCGCTAAGAGGGTGAGTGATTTATCTGCCCTCTCTGTCGCTCCGTCATGTCTGAGAATTCAGGCTGATGGTAGTTCATCTGATTTAAGACCAAACCCAACTTTTATGCCTAAAACATCACGAGCCCTTTTAAATCAAGAATGTATCGTTGGAGGGGTTTTTCCCTCCCCCCCACAGATCAGAAGAAGAAGCATCTTTTCATCTTCTCTGTCCGGTGTGGGCGTTGACGTGTTACATAGCATGCACAGCTGTAATGCGTCAAACTCAACACCTGTTTGTGCATTATAGAGATACATTTGCAGGTCGCCCGTTATCCACCTAGCACTTGTCACACTGGCTGTGTGAGGCCATTTCTGAAGCCTACAAGCATCAGATTTAGAGCCTCCTGTCAACCTCAAAGCACACTCGACCAGGGGTATCGCATCTTCGACTGCTCTGCATAATGGTATGTCAATGCAGGACATTTGCACTGCGGCTGCATGGTCAACACCCTGCTCATTCATTCGCTTTTATCTACGTGATGTGACGGCTCGTTCCATGACACATTCTGTCCTTAGTGCTCTAACAGAATGAATATTGTTGTTTTTCATGGAACTCTGTTTAAGCTCACATTTGTCTGCATGCTTCACAGTGTGAGATGTTGTTATCAGTCACAAGTTGTGTCTGTGATTTTGGTTCTATTGTCATTAATCAGTTCATGACTATTGTTACCAATCAGTTCATTTGATCAATAAGCAGTTCATTGTTATTGATCTGTTTATACTGTTCAGCCATGAACCAGTTAGTTCATGCCCCCCCCCCCTCTTCTTTTCAACAGCCTCTTCCCGTTGAAAATTTCCGGGGCGTCCATGTTTTTGTCAGAACGCATAGTTACACAACATGCGTCTGTGCATGGCACATAATTACGTGATGCGTAGTTATGCACATGGGGAGCTGAGTGACAAGACGTTTTTTTGGGCAAGCTTCCGCTTCATACTGTGTTCGAATGGACCCAGTGAGGCGAGGACCACATCCGCTTCGCCCTTAACCCATCAGCGACAGCCTTAAAGGGCGAAGCCTATACGACATAGAACGTTGGTTACGTACTGTAACCACAGATTCTATGAGTATAGGCGTAGCCCTTTAAGCGTCGGGCCTCACTGGCTCCTAAATGGCTGAAGAAAAAGCTTTTTTGGGAGCCGATTTCCCGCTCTTAACGTAATTTATACGGACCGGGTGGGGCCCACACAGCAGGTGGGCGTGGACTAAATTTTTTCAGTGCTTATGCTGCGCATAACGGGATAAACCCATCAGCGACAGCCTTAAAGGGCTACGCCTATACTCATAGAATCTGGGATTACAGTACATAACCAACGTTTTTATGTTGCAGCGGTGTTGTCAGCAGGTGTGAAAAAGACCTCAGCTTCTTCTGTTTCTTGGACTGCACTCTTCTGGAGGTATTTCTGAGGTTGTTCTGGGGTCTGCAAGAGCCATTCTCTCAGTTTGGGGGTCACAGCCTTGAGTGGTCCGAAGTTCTTACTGGTGCCTGTGGTCATCGGAGCGTCAGATGACCACAGGCACCTGTAAGAACTTGACTCTCCACAAGTTCCATTTTTTTCTTTCTCATCCCTTTCATAAATTCTGAGGATTCTTCTGTTCATTCTTCTGAATGTTACAGTCAATTGTGTATCACAGAGGATCACAGCAGAGAGCAGCACTTACATTTAAAAAAAAAAAAATCTACATTTTGTTTCCGTTCAGGGTTCAGTTTTTGGTTCTGGCTGAGTTTGATATAATTTGCCAAAAATCCTAAACTGACAACTGGGTTTGCTAAATCTATCTGCCCTCATTAATTTTAGTTTTTTGCTGACCACAACTATGTCTGGTTGTTGGCAATCTGTTGTCAGCCTGGATCTGGAAACTCTTTGGATCTTTGCAGCAATCTGCAAATACTTGATATCTTGTATACATGCAACAGTTTATCTGATCATCAACAAGCCTGAGCGCATCAGACATAACAAGAAAAACAACAATGGCAGATTCTGTGGTTGTGCTTGTGCTGCTATCTAGTTTCTCAACATAGCCAAACCTTCATTTATCTACTGGGCCATTTTAAGGAGCAGACGAGGCTGAACATTTGCCCCATACTTGGTTCACCGTGGAAAATAACTGGACAACGAACCAGTAGAAACTTTGGGTAGGACCAGAGACATAGTGTACCTTGCTTTCTGATGGTGTGTTTTCAGTGCGGCAGTACAATGCCACATACAAGCCTAGCGTGGTTGCTGCAGTGTTAGTGATCATTTTCAATGTTTCCATGAGGATAAAGACTAAAAATCAACAGTGCTATTAAAAAATACATTTAGACACACAAAGTGATTGTTTTAAAATAAGTTTGTGTGGACGGGGTCTAAGCGTTCATGTTCTCTTCCACCCAAGGCGAAGTCTTTCACTTTGACTTCCAGACCTTCAGTAAGTACAGCACAGATGTTCCTGTGCACTATTTGAACCACTTAGGCATGGTGCCATGATTAGCGCCTCTGTGCTGTCCACTTCCTTATTTCGTCAGTGGTACATGTCATGCATCCACGAATGAGCTAGATGTGTGTTTTTATTGTTGAATATTATCCTAAACAAACCTTACATGTCTCTTGTAAATGTGTTCTCAAGGCTCAATGAGACTAACCTGTATAAATAAAGGTTTAACGAATGAACATATTTACAGATATTTTCAATATTCGGTTTTAAACTATCAGCAAATAAATCTATGTTTTAGTAAAATCCTTAGTTTTTTGCAACAACTTTATAAGTAGTTTAAAAAAAATAGTGTCAAACATTAAGTCTTGCTGAATTACATGGGATTAGTTATTTTTAAGGAACATCTTTAGGGGTTGCAGGCGTTTACATAAAGATGCAACTTTCTGAAATAAGCTGCTAACAAATTACATAAGTATTTTGTTTATGAATATTTATTCAGTGATTAAAAAAAAAAAAACTGCACAACTCAGTTTTATTACAGAGATAGTCCTCCCTGAGCTGTTGTTTTATATTTTGGAAGCTAAGCTTGAGCAACGTAGCATAAATAAAGTCCTCAAGTGGGGAGAGTCTTTTCATTAAAGTAAATTTAGTCTGATTAGACAAATTGATGTAATTAACACAGGACTGGCAGACTGCATCCCCTGACTTTCCTAATCAGCCTGCAGAGCTGCATCCTCTTCCTGGTCATTAGATGAGAGTAATCATCAGTCACAACATGTCTCTGAAGGACAGAGTGAACTCTTCAGAAGTGTGACTGTTGAGCTCTTTTTAACACAACAGACACGCTGCACAGCGTCCACCAACCCTGTGGACCACTCGCTGATTTTAGCTGAAAGACACTGAAATGGAATGAATGTTATAACAACACGTTTTCTGAAGAAATGCACGTCAGCTGAGTTTCAAACTAATTTCAAGTCACGCCAAGGTTCTTTATCGTCATTTGCACCACATGTGGTACATGAGGTGGAACAGCATTGTGTACTCAAGGTCCCAGTTACATCCAACAAAAGTATAAATTGTAAAGAAAAACAGTAATAAGATCTAAGATATGAACTAAGAAACATGCTAAACTAAAAATACACTAAGCACTAAGAGTACAAAAACAATATGCCGAACAACAGCAGCACGAACATGAGTCTGTGTGAGCAGGTGAGTATGAATGAACACAGAAGCATGAAATAAATCAGCAGCATGAGATCAGCAATATGGATAGTCAGAGTCAGAGAGTCAGAGTCAGAATTTCTTTATTGTCATTCGCACCTCATGTGGTACATGTGGTGGAGCGAAATTATGTACACAGGGTCCCAGTTACATCCAACAATAAAATGTAAAAGAAAAACAGTGATAACATCTAAGATATGAACTAAGAAAAACATCAACTAAATATACACTAAGCACATAACATAAAAACATTGAACATCAGCACAAACATGAACATGAGTCTGTGTGAGCAGATGTGCACGCATGAACACAGCATTGAAACAGATCAGCAGCAACATGACACAGATCAGCAGCAACATGACACAGATCAGCAGCAACATGATATGGTTTTTCACAGTGATTATTCTAGTTAGAGATACATGAGTCTAACAGCCTCAGGGTAGAAGCTGTTCCTCAGTCTAGTGGTTCTACACTTAATGCTCCTTAACCTCCTTCCTGAGGGGAGTGGGGCAAAAAGTGTGTGCTGGGTGAGTGGAGTCCTTCATGATGCAGGTGGTCCTCTTCCTGCATCTAGAGGTGTAGATGTCTGTGATGGTGGGGAGGCTGATTCCAACATCTTCTGTGCAGCCTTCACCACTCTCTGCAAAGCTTTTCTTTCTGCAGCTGTGCAGCCTCCATGCCACACGTTGATGCTCGAGCACAGGATGCTCTCCACTGAACAGCAGCACATATTAACAAACAAGTGGCATTACTGTGATTTTTTTTCTTTAACAGTGATAATCCTGGTTAGGGATTAATGAGTCAAAGAGCCTCAGGGTAGAAGCTGTTCCTCAGTCTAGTGGTTCAACACATGATGCTCCTCAACCTCCTGCCTGAGGGGAGCGGGACAAAAAGTGAGTGAGTCAAAACGTGAAGTGTCGTCTTATAATAAGAGATAGTGTGACTGTCGCCATTTTGGTCAAACTTTAAAAATAACATGAGCAATCTCCTGCCATATCGTGAGATGGTTTGGTGTTCAAAGTGTGTTGTGACTGACCCTCAGCTACTACTACACAAATTTTAGCTCATAATTTGTCACATTGACTGAGTTAATGAAAAAAAAAGTTTTCTAAGGTTGATCAGCTGAGGTCGTGGCCATTTTAAATTGCATCGACAATCAGTTGTAGACGTATACCGACTGGTTACTTTCTGAAGATTTTTTTATTAATACCACCCATTGGGTCAGTAAATAATTTGCTGTCAGACAATGTTGACACCAACTACTTTTATGGTAGTTTAAAGCAAAAATATAGCACAATGTGGGCCTCCAAATATGTGTTGGGCATGATGCTCAGCTACAAAACACACTACTTCTACACTAAAATTTAGATGAATTTATGTCAAATTGGTGTAGATTTTTTGTGTTTACGAAGACAGCCAGGTGTAGTGACCATTAATTTATTAATTTATTTTCATTTAATCAGAATAATCCCACTGAGATTCAACAGTTTTTGTTTTTTCCCCTCAGGGGTGCTGCCAGGACAGCAGTGTAATAGTCCCATGTTAAAAACACAACAGTAAAATTGAAAACATACAGTGAATCTGGAAAGTATTCACAGCACTTCACTTTCTTCACATTGTTTTAATGTTACAGCCTTATTCCACATTGTATGAAATAAATCTCAGCATACTGTGCCTTTTTCTGATCTTCTTTCAGACGTCATGCCTCCTGATGGTTCACAACTTTTCTCATGCATGTTTATTCTTCTTGTGACCTTTTCAAAGTTATACATACAGAATGAGATTTTTCCCCTTTAAGAAAAAAATAATAATTTGAGAGGAATTCGTATTTCCAAAAACAGTTTCTAATGCTTCAAGGACTTTCAATACCCATTGAAACACACTCTGCATGATTTCTTTATTTTCTTTACATTCTTCTGCTTCAGAGTTTTTATTTTTTTTTAAGCATCCCACAGTTAAACTCTCTCCATCCAATATTGAGACAGGATTTCAATTTGCTGTTTGACCTTTTCTCAGCTACATTTTGTTGGAAAGTGCAAACAACATTGTGCCCACCCGACTTTAATTCAGGAGTCTAGGATTTTCCTAAAAGAAAAAGTCCATCTTAATCTAAGAAACTAATACACTGTATCAATATGTCACATTTTTAGATACTTTGGAAATACAGTTATTTATTTACAAGTCTACAGACACAGACCTTTCCAACATTAGGTTTGGATAAATAGATTCCATCACTCACACCTGAAACAGTTCCGTTTTACATGACCAGTGGTGTTTTCTTTGTTCGCACGCAGCTCCACTCATAAATAAGGTTGCTAATTTTTGCCCTGTGGTTTGTGAAGACAAATCACCTGCTGTGTAAACACTCTTAACAGATGGTAAAATTATTCAAGTGAGGGAGTGCCTGGTGCTTGTGAGCGACGTAATGGGAAAGCTGTGTCGCGTGATGGGATGCTAAGTGATGCAGGGCTCCATTCATTCTGAGTTCAGCCTCAGCAAACACATCCATTCATCAAATCCACATTCCTCTCCACGCTCACAATCAAAAACATGAACCTATTACCTCAGACAGATTGAGTCAGGGCAAATCTTTCCATGGAGACTGTAAGGAAGCCCAACAACCCCAGACACATTTGATCAATAGCCACCAATCAATCAAAACTCAACCAGCGATTTCTCCCATCATTGATCAAGCCATTTCTGGAAGGTCCAACATCCAGTTTTACCTGTTGGACTTGGTCCGGAGTCAGTGGTCAGTGTGGGAGCACCAGAGGCCTCTGGATGAACAGGATTTAAAAATGTTTCTCTGCTAAATTAGCCAAATATTGACAAGATGACCTTTGATGTCGCAGACCTCAGGGAGCTGCAGGCTGTAAACGTTATACTCCTCTAAGCTGTAGGAAGGGAGTGGGGTCACTGTTAACATTAGGTTTAACCCAGCACATGCGTTTTCTGCTACTACATATATAAAAAGAACAACTCAAATCTCAGGAACAACCCATGAGCCAAAATTATATTCTTGTGCATGCAGGCAAATTATATTTAGGGTGAGAAATATTAAAAAAATGTTGTGTACTTTTAAACTTGTACTTTAAAAAAAAAAACACACAACATCTGAACTCTAAAAAAAAAAACAGTATATCAAGATTCTCCGGTAATATAGTCCACCACAAGGGTCTCTGACTTGTGAGTGCATGGGATATTTATGAACTTGTTATAAATATGCATAAGCAGATCAGACATACATACTCTTCCTTTCATGTTTCAAGAACAACAAAAATATCAAACTTCAGGTGTCATCACTTCATATTTATGCACAGGATATAAGGTTACAATCACCTCCCCTCCAGAGTTACCAAAATAAAAAGGTTGGAGAGGGTTCTGGTCCAACTCCATGACCAGCGTCAGCAGCTTGGCCTGGTTTTGGTCTTGATAACACCTGTTACCTCAGTGGGTTGGTGAGGGGTCAGGTCTCAGATACGTATTTGCTTCATTTGGCGCTCATGTTGCAAAGGAATGATCTTTGCTAGAATGGGGTTTTGGCCCAACTTTACAGTCTCTGAGTCTGACAGGTCCTGGTCATGACAATGACTTCACTCACCCCACAAACTCAGGCCTTTCTTAAACTTTGTCTGTTTCTTTTTTTTGGGTTCGGCCCTGGTCCGTTGGGTCTGGGAGGGGCTCAGGAGTGGAGGCTGTGGGCTCGATCCGGGCCGGATTTATTAGGCCTGAATGCCTCTCTATCAGTCATATGGAATCTCGTTCTTACCACCCAGAGCCTTTAACAGCTTTTCACTGAATTTCTCACAACATTTTTTCTTCTTCATCTTCCACCATTTGATCTTCTTCTCTGATTTTACTCTTTTTCTCTTCACAACAACAGTCATTCTATACACAACCATCCAACGCTGTCTATGTTCTCCCCTGCCACAACCTTACAGTCTCCAATCTCCCTCAGGTTTCCTCTTCTACACAGAATGTAGTCGACCTGCGTACTCCTTCCTCCACTCTCCTTCTTTTGGAAAACAGTGTTGACTACAGTCATTTCCATTTTCTTGACAAAATCCACCACCATCTGTCCTTCCTGGTTTCTTTCCTTGACACCAAACCTACCCATCACTTCCTCATCCCCTCTGTTTCCTTCACCAACATGTCCATTCAGGTCTGCTCCGATCACCACTTTCTCTTCCCTGGGAATATCCTCTATCACTTCATCCAGATCTTTCCAAAATGTATCCTTCTCCTCCTCATCAGATCCAACCTGTGGAGCATAACCACTGACAATGTTTAGAACTGGACCTTCTACATCTACCTTCAGACACATCACCCTATCTGACACTCTCTTCAACTCTACTACATTCTTTGCCAACTCCTCCTTCAGGACCACCCATTCTCCATTCCTCTTTCTATCCACACCATGGTAAAACAGTTTGAACCCTGCTCTAATGCTGTGAGCCTTACTGCCCTTCCACTTGGACTTTTGGACACATAAAACATCTACCTTCCTTCTCTGCATCATATCAGCCAGTTCTCTACCTTTGCCTGTGTCATTGTCCCCACGTTTTAGTTGCAACCCTCAGTCCTACACTCTTGACTTTCCTCTTCTCCCTCTCTCTCCTGACACGTTTCTGTCCTCATGGTCTTCGACTAACGGTAGCACAATTTCCGCCAGCACCCTGTTTGTGAATAGCACTGGTGGTGGTGGTTGTTAACCTGAGCCTCAACTGATCTGTTATGGTGTCGCTTAGACAAACTTGCTTTATAGTTTTTGCAAAAGTTTTTTTGACATTGGATGCCCTTCCTAATACTACCCCCACCTTTCACCATTTACCTGAGCTTGGTAGCAACTGTTCCCGCGGATCCAGCAACTCAAATCTCCGCCCCTAAAAGTCCAAAGTCATTGCGCATTTTCATTTTGATTATTTATTAAAAATGCAATTAGAGGAGACGTTGCCCAATATGTGGAGTGGATGTTCCAGCCGCACTACACACACCAACTCGTGCACACGCACAGATCGCATGTACTGTGGGGATGAGTGTCTTCATCCACCTTCAGCTGTGCGCCCTGCAGACAGTGCACGTTTTACGCACAGGAGCGTCTCCAGACAGCTACAGAGCGCACACATCTGCTGATGTGCCTGAACTCCTGCATATATTTCAGATATAATAAATTAAAAAGCTTACAGTAAAAAAATAAAATAAAAAAACAAGAGAAATGTTTGATGTGTATTATTCACATTACATAATGTTTCAGAACAACGGCGCTAATTTGTCAAAATAATAGCGATCAAAATGTTGAAAAGACAATTTACTTTCATAAAATAAATGGATGGATGGGTTGTGCTTAGCTGGACAACTGAGAACTGAAGCGCCTGAAGGCAGTGGCAATCAAGAATGGATCAGCAGGGGCAACAACTCAGGACTGAATTCATCTGAGAAGAGTTCGGGTCAGACAGTGAAGTGTGTCTGTGTGTGTGTGTGTGTGTGTGTGTGTGTGTGTGTGTGTGTGTGTGTGTGTTGGGGGGGGGGGGGTAGGACACTTGACAGATTCAGCGCTGCTCTATTCACACACAGGCTTTTCTTCTTGCTCTCTAAAACAGTAATTTTAATCCAACCTTTATTTATACAGGTTGTCAGTCTCACTGAGCAGCGAGGCCTCATTTACAAGAGAGATCTGTTTTGAAGCAATTTAATCAAATGTTTACAAATGTAGGTAAACATAGATGTTTAACAAACAACCCATTAAAATATACCAAAATGCAAGAAATGGCATCTCTTTTATTCCAACTTTTCTGGGGAAGGACCCACAGACCCCCCCCTCCCCCCCCAGCCGGACCGCCTGCTGTTTGTGTTCCGGCATCAATCAGTTTATAAATTAATTAAGCTCTTGATTGTCCTTTTGGTTGCTATTTTGTTTTGATTTGTTAAAAAAAAATAAGAAAAACAAAGAGAGAAACTTAAATTTGTATACCTCTGAGTATTTAATAACTGTCTATTAATGTCATTGTTGCCCATTGTTGTCATCATTCTTTGTTAAGAATCATGTCTCTCACCGAGCATCAATCTCAATGGACTAAATTTAACACACAATAAATGCAACAACAATTTTTTAAGACAACATTTAATAAAAACAATATATTCTGGTCAGGTAAGAAGAAAGTTTCACGATTTCTATGTTAAGAAGGAAAGAATAAAAATAATGACAACATATCTGGGTTTCCCTCTTCCACCTAAATATAAAGAATTACATTTCAAAACTGTAAATAATATTTATCCTTCTAACGAGTTTATCAGAAATAGATTTAAATTTGAATGTGATAACTGTTCTATATGTAACGAACCTGAAACAACAGAACATTTATTTTATTTCTGTCATTCTGTGAATTATGGAAATCCCTTCATGATCTCCTGACCATCAAATCTATGAACATAGACTCCTTCTTCGTTCAGAATATATTATATGGATATGTATCTGAAAATAAAAAAGATGAATACTTTGTCAATAACATTATCTTAATATTGAAATTCTATATACATAAATGCAGATATGGCAAGTCTAAACCATTATGGTCTGTATTCAAACAAGAACTCCAGCTGTTAAAACTTTCATTAGACAGAGCTAAAAAACCACAAGTAAAAAAGCTCTGATCACCTCGCTCACATAATATAGCCCTCTGACAAATTATTTTAGAAATTATGTAGATTCTTAGATAAAGTTAGTTGTTTAATTTACTGTACTATAATAATTTGAAAACTCTCAAATAGTATTATTACCTAAATTTAAGTTTATGATGGTTGATATGATCATTCGTTTAAGAATATGTTGACCTTAGGAGGTATGATTGTAGATATTTGTATATGTTTATATGTATCATTGTAATTTGAGATTGTCATTTGTTGTTCTATTTGTGTTCTTTTCTTTTTTTGTTCTGTATGTTCAGTAGTTCAATAAAGTAAAAAAAAAAAAAAAAGAAAGAATCAGGTCTCTCTTGTAAATGAGTCCCCGAGGCTCAATGGGATTAAACAGTATAAATAAAGAACAAAAAGGTTGAATCATGTCATCTGGACTTCGTTTTTTGTTAAAA
>NC_056517.1:6310072-6324618 GCF_014905685.2 Nematolebias whitei | reverse complement strand
TTTTAACAAAAAACGAAGTCCAGATGACATGATTCAACCTTTTTGTTGTTATATACCTGGATGACTGAGAAAACAAACTTTGTAGTATAAATAAAGGTTGAATGAAAAAAAAAAATGCTCTGCCCATCAGACATTGAAACAAATGCAAAAAATGAGAACTAGGTTACTAGTAGGTTACTAGTGTAACCTCACTTCCCAGAGTAACATGATTGAGATGTCTTACCAGACAACTCTTGATACTGGGCAAAGTAAGAAGAGCTACTTATTTTAAATGACGCTATTTCGATGCACAAGCTACTTAAAGAGTAGGTGATGCAGGCGCAGCATTAAGATTGGTGCAATGAGGTAAGTACTCCTGAGGAATAGCAGGGGAGTTGCATCCCATAGTGAGACATCTAACTCCTGCTACTCTGAGAAGCAGTGTTACATAAGTAGCTGGAAGTTTTCCTTAGGCTCTTACTTTAGGGACATGTTGTACCTACTGATATGTTGAAAATGTGGTCCCCATTGAACACATTTTCCAACATTTTCTCTCCAGTTGTTGGAGAATTAAACCCATGATTATAAATGTTCTTTAGTCCACAGTCACAACTTGAAGACAGTCTGATTTTTCTCTGCACATTCTACAGGATTAATTCTAATAAAGTCTGGTGTCCCAGGGGAAATAAAGCAGAGAGCCATGAACCAACTCCAGAGCACATTTAAAAGTCTGTGTAAAGCCTCCAGCCTTAAGCACAAATCCCAGGTGTCAGAAGAAACCACATGGAGGACAAGTGTCCTCTCTTCTGACCCAGGTATGAAATATAAAAGAACCAGTACATCCTGAACTGAAAACCCATCTGAACCCAAACAAACTAACCAATAAAACAGTTTTCTTTTTGTTTTTAAGAAAATGCAAGTCATTATGATGGTTTCATTATCACTTGCCACCAAATTGCAAAGGCAAACCATATTATTTTTTGTTGTTGCCTGTGATTGTGCATGTTTTTATGTGTGTATATATTCATTTGTATGTACATTACCAAACTAGCTTAGATAGAGAGACATTTACTTTATTAATTCCAAAGGAAAATCCAAATTTAATTCAGTTTATTTATATGGAGCCAAGTCACAACAGAAGTCGTCTCAGGTCACTGAACAGAAACATTCATATATAGAAATAATAAGTTAACTGTAGATGAACAGATGCAGAGATATATTCATCAATTAAAACGGATTCCTCATTTTTCTGGACTGAATAAAACGTGCATTGAATTTAATGAAATGCAAACGTGAGACGTCATTTATCTTTGACCCATCAAAATGAATGCGGTCATTTATTTACAGAATCAAAGTTTAACATCAAACATTTACATTAATTTGGCAAAATATGAAAATAACAACATAATCAATCAATCAGGAAAACCATACGGCCATGATTTTCCGTTGCTTCACCACAGACATTTATGAAAACTGTACAATTATGATCAATTATCCACACGGCGGTGGATGAGCACTTTACACAGACATTTCTAAAATATCTGGAAGGATTTCTACTTGAGAGAAGAATTTAAAGATGGAAATGAAGTTTAAAAGGGAGTAAAAGATGGTATGTGAGGGGAAGTGTTCACCAGAACCGACACTCTCCATCAGAACCCAGCTTCCCTCGGTACGCTTTGGTAGGAAACTTGACTCATTACCTTTCTGAAGATTAATCAGCAGATATGGAGGTCCAGATAACGCTACCTGTCCAGCGTCTCCATAGGATGGCTGTGACTCGTCCGAAGTAGTGACGAGATTCCGTCCGACACCAGCTCACATCAGCAATAGACTTCACATGAGTGGGGTCCTTCAGAAGTTCCACTCAGAGGTGGAGGATATTATAATCCAACTCGGAGGAGCCTTATCATGCTGGACTTCTGTTCTCCCAAACAACTTCTCAGCACAGAACTCAAACTGAGAGAACTAGGAAGTACCGGCATTTTAAAGAGCTCTATTTCTGGTATATTTGAGCGTCCCTTATTGGGTAATATCAACCAGACAGGGGTGTGTTTTGTGATGTCAGAGGTTACTAGAAGTCAGAAAAGAGCAAGAATTGTTATGGAACAGATTAAACTGTTCTCAGAGACAGAGAGAGTTTGTTTTGGCGAGTTTGGAGAACAGGTGCCAACTCCGTTGACGTCTGAGAGGATGTAAACAAGACACATGTCTGCTTCGACTCCTGACCTTGGAAAACGCACACTTGCTCATTCAAAGACAGAAATCAGAAAATGCATAAAAATCTGTAACAGACCTTAACATGAATTCTAACTCTGCATAAGCATTAAAAAATCATTACACTGTTTCACAGTTAATACAATTGATTAGTTCACTGCAACATCTAAAATGGTTTGAACTAAGACACTTTGATTATCAACATTTGTAAAATAGTAATGATAATAAAAACGAGTGTTCTTTCACTTGATTTTCAAGAAAGAGAGTCTCAGGATGGGTGTAACTGTATTTCTGGATTCAAATCAATGAAATGACAGCTTCTGTCCCACAAGGTTCTTAAGGTCAAGGGTTTTGACCTTAGGCTTAGTTTCGACATCAGGTTAAGTTCACTACATAACACTATTTATCTGAGGAGCAGACTGCTTTGAGTTTAACTCCATTGCAGAACTTTCATCTTGAACAAGAATGAAGGTGACAGTGGAAAGGAAAAACTCCCTTAAGAGGAAGAAACTTGTAGCAAAACCAGGATCAGGACCAGCGACCATCTGCTTCAGCCAGATGGGTTAGAGAAGAACAGATACACAATGGCAGGTCAAGAATCACGTTAAGATAGAAATGGTATAAAATGAAAACTATTCAATTTTAGCAAATCATTTAAGGAAATGAGGTCAATTTGTCCTTTACTAGTTTATTTATTTATTTATTTATTCATTCATTCATTTATTCATTTCATTTCAGTTAAAACAAGACTTATTCCATACAAATAAAATAAGATACATATAAAATGAAAGGCAGCAGAAGAAGAACGAATTCTTATAATTTCTGCCCCTTCTAAACAATATCAATTCAAAACAATCTATTCAAACAATACATAATACAACCAACCATAAAACTTATCACAATTCATTATAATTCCATACCATTATCCAGCTTAAATATATTTCATCATCAATACATTCTTAATCTTTTTTTTAAATACAACTAATGACTTCTCCTTTTTGATATCGTTATCCAAACCATTCCATAAACTAATTCCCTTGATCGAAGTAGACCTACCCTTAAAACTTGTTCTATATTTCATCTTTACAAAAATATCTGTTCCCTTTAAATTATAACAACTATTCCTTTTAACAAAATACACTTATATGTTTGATGGTAAATTTTGGTTCTGAGCCTTGTACATAAATAATAGAATATTGTAATCCACCAAATCATAAAACTTAAGAATTTTCAGTTGATAAAACAAAATACTTGAAGGATGGCGATAATGCTTTTTTGCGATAACTCTTATAACTCTTTTTTGTTAAATAAAAATAGACTTGGTTGCAGTTTTACAAGCTGTACCCCAGATAGCAACACAATAAATCAAATGTGGCACAACAATTGTATTTTACAGTAGACACAATGCTTTATCAGTTAGAAATTCTCATACTTTATGTAGCATTGCTATAGACCTGGAAATTTTAGTTCTTACAAAGTTAACATGTTTTTTCCATGTCAATTTATCATCTATAATCACTCCCAGAAACTTTACTTCACTCACTCTTTCTATCACAACACCATCAATTTCGAAAGGAAAATCTATAGATGGCTTTTTTTTTTTTTACTAAATATCATAGAATTTGTTTTTTCTAGATTAAGTGATAATTTATTTAATTTAAACCAAGTATGAATTTTTACAAACTCAATCTTCATTAATTCAAACATCTGATTTAAGTCTTTACCCGAACAAAAGAAAGTAGTATCGTCTGCAAATAAAACACACTTGAGAATACTAGACACCTTAACTAAATCATTTACATACAAAATAAACAGCTTAGGCCCAATAACTGAACCTTGAGGTACTCCACATGACACATTACACAAACCAGATCTAACCTCATCAATCTGTACAAACTGTTTTCTTCTGTTTAAATAGCTAGATATCCACTGCATGGCTAGACCTCTAATACCATATTGTTTCAATTTTTCAAGCAAAATAGTGTGATCAATGGTATCAAAAGCCTTTTTCAAATCAACAAATAGACTTACACAATATTGCTTCTCATCTATCGCTGTAGTAACCTGTTCCATTAAATCCATAAGAGCCAGACATGTTGAATTATTAGATCTGAAACCGTATTGCTCATTACTCAAAAGATTATGTTTATCTATAAATTTGTCCAGCCTGGACACAAATAATCTTTCAAGAATTTTAGAAAACTGTGGCAACAACGATATAGGTCTATAATTTCTAAACAAACTTTTCTCACCATTTTTAAAAATTGGAATCACCTTTGCGATTTTCATTCTTTCTGGGAAAATGCCTTTAGAAAATGATAAATTACAGATATATGTAAATCGTTCCAACACATTACTTATTATTTCCTTCACAATCCGCATATTCATTCCTTCACAATCATTGGATCTTTTATCAGCAAATTGTCCAACTACCTTCATTATTTCTTTAGTTTATAAGATTAAGGCAGCATAACAAGCCAAATCTAATTATAGGATTTATCAAAAAGGAAAGTCTTAAGCCCAGTCTTAAAACTGGACAATGTGTCAGCCTCATGGACAGAAACTGGAAGTTGCTTCCACAAGAGAGGAGCCTGATAACTGAAAGATCTTCCTCCTGTAGGGTTTTGATATTTTCCTTCCTCCAGGTTCCTGAAGGCAGGGGCGGCGCTGATGAGCAGCTGCAGCTGAGGCCAGTTTCATTAATTGATGCCAGGAGTACTTAAGGCTCCAGTGGAGCTCCAGTCAGTGCTGGAGCATTGTTTGACCTGCCGGTACATATGCCTCCAGCCCTGTTCAGTGCTTAAAGATTTAGAAAGACTTACCTTGTTTTGTGTCCACGTTTTCAGAGTCTGGATGTACCGGATCCTGTCTTGTAATTCGAAGTATTGGAGAAGATCCTGAGGAGATACTTACCTGTGCTTCCTGATGCTCAGCTGCCTGAATTCGCCTTCCACCACTTGCCCTTACAGTCTGCCTTCTCATCATCCTGGAAGGAGCAAAACCCTCAGCCATCCAACAGCCATACAATCTACCTGAACTGTAAGCCTTTCAAAGAACCCAAATATTCAGTTGTTGGACCAAATCCTCGTCCAATAAATAATCCTCCTCCTCTGTCTTCACAGATCCTGAACCTGCTTGTAAATAGTTTATTTTTTCACTGTAAATAAACATTTTCAATTACAGTTGAGTCTGGTTCTGTTTTCCTCTCGGTCTGTTCACCTGGGTAACTCCACTTCATAACACCTCCCATTATGCTTTTGGATACTCTAGGAACCGAGAGTAAGCCTGCAGTCTGAGAGTGAAGTGCTCTGTTAGGAAATTATGGAAAAATAAGATCTCAAATATAAAATGGAGCTAGGTTGTTGAGAGCTTTGTAGGTTAGTAAGATTTTGAATTAAATTCTAGACTTGACAGGGAGCCAATGGAGAGAAGCTAAAACTGGAGAGATATGATTTATTCTACTAACTCCAGTTAAGACTCTAGCAGCAGCATTTTGTATAAACTGAAGACATTTTAAAGAAGTATTTGGACACCCAGATAATAAACTACTACTTACTACTTGTACTACTATTCCTACTTTGTGGTTTTTCACTTACCGTGGGGCTTCAAGGTATAGATTCCCCGCAATAAACGAGGGACTACTGTAATTAAAATTTTATTAAAATAAATACATTTACTTTACCAGAACAAAATAATACAATAATTAAATGTGGATTACTGAACATCAGATCTCTTTTCTCTAAATCCCTGTTGGTTAATGATCTGATTTATTCTGTTTTACAGAAACCTGGCTGCAACAGGAGGATTTTGCTATGTTAATATAAATGAATTCACTACACCTAATTGTTCAATTTTTCATGTTCCTATAACTGGTCGAAGTGGAGGAGTTTTTATTTTTCGGTCAGGATTATTTAATTCAAAACTCCATATTATGATTTTTTTGACCCATTGTCCTTCAGTCTTTCTCATTCAAAATGGAAATTAGAAAAGCCTCTTTTACTAGTTATATTGTCCACCAGGTACGTAGTCCCAGTTTTTTCCAGAATTCTCTGATTTTTTTATGACTTATTATTGCATACTGATAGTCATAATATTGGGGGATTTCAATATTCATGTAGATGTTGAAAGTGGTAGCTTAAGCATAGCCTTTAATAATTTAATAGTCAATTGGTTTTACCCAAAATGTTCGAATGTCTACTCACTCATCATCACACCCTTGACCTGGTCCTGACATATAGCATTGAGATTGATAACTTAGTGATAAATCGTCAAAATCCTGTCTGTCTGACCATTTTTAATGACATTTGAGTTTACATTAACTGACTACACAGCGTGGTCCTGTTGCTCAGAGTGGTGTCTGATTTAAATCTTAAACTGACCACCTCTACTGGCTCATCAACAGGAATGCACGTAAAGAGTGATGTGACATCAAAAGAGACCATTGTTTCATCAGTCTCCATGATGACATCCCTCACCTTATCCACAAAGTCCATGGTGTTCTGTATTTAATGTTCTGAACTGCCAACTAAAGGGATGAGTACAGACACCAGATATTTGGAAACCTTGTAAACGACAGAGTTAATCATGCTAACAATTGGTCTTAAAGGTACACCTTGTTTGTGGATTTTAGGTAAACCATACAGACTAGGCATGGCCTCCCCTGGGTACAGTCTGTGGAACAAATTATGGACAGCTGACACCACTCTGAGCAGCAGGACCACGCTTTTCACAGAGTAACTGTGTCAACTTTTGAAACTGTGCCTGCAGTCCACCTACTTGACATATGAGGAGCAATATTATAGGCAGAAGCACGGGTGTGCTATGGGTTCTCCAGTTACTCCTGTTGTTGCCAAACTGTACATGGAAGAGGTAAAAAAGAGAGGCTTGACGTCCTTTTCAGGAACACCACCAAGTCATTGGTTTAGATATGTTACTGGCATCTGGGTCAAAATAAAATCTCAGGAAGTCCAACATTTCACTGATCACATCAACTCTGTGGATAAATACATCAAGTTCCCACGAGAAGATGTAAAAAATGGCAGGTTGGCTTTCTTGGACTGTGAGATCTGTTTCTGATGGAGGACATTTGCAAACTGAGGTGTAACGCCAACCCACCCACACAGACCAGTATTTACAGGCTGACTCCTATTACCCTCTGGAGCACAAGGTAGAGGACATCAGGACTCTGTATCACAGAGCAGACAGCGTCCCCACTAACTCAGAAGCCAGGCAGAAGGAGAAATCCCACACAAGACAGGCTCTAGAGCAATATGGATATCCTAACTGGGCCTTCCTGAAAGCAGAGAAGAAACCCAAACAGGACTCCAGTCAGCCAACAGGTGAAAAGGAGGAACCCAGACCAGTGGTCATTCCGTATGTTGTGGGAGTTTCAGAGAAATTGAGACGTTTATTTTCTAAACATAATGTCCCAGTGGCTTTTAAACCTCAAAATACATTACAGCAAAGACTGGTTCATCCCAAAGATCCAGTCCCCCAGCACAAACAGAGTAATGTTGTGTATGCTGTTCAGTGTCAGGAGGGCTGTGATCAGTCTTACATCGGGGAAACTAAACAGCCACTGGCCAATAGGATGGCCCAGCACAGAAGATCAACATCATCAGGCCAGGACTCTGCGGTTTACACTCATCTCCAGGTCAGAGGTCACTCGTTCAGGGATGAAGATGTTCACATCCTTGATAAAGAGGAATGATGGTTTGAGAGAGGAGTGAAGGAGGCCATCTTTGTGAAAAGAAACTGTCCATCATTAAACAGAGGTGTAGGTCTCCGTGTTCAACTGCCCCCCTCTTACTATGTTGTTATTGCTAGAATCTCTCAACCCCCTGTGAATAGTAAACAGCCATCAGTGTGCTAATAATCCATTGCTAGGCTGATGGTCATTCTTGATCATGTGATCAGCTGGTTTTGGTTGTCAGCAGCAAACTGGTTGATCCACTATGAGAAGATGCTATTTATAAGCCTGAGCTGAATACAGCACCTCAGGCCGAAGAAATCTTTTGGATGAAAGACAAAAAGTTTCTACAATTGTTATGTTTGTTTTGTTTTGTGTTTTGAATGTCCAGAGGACATGACTTAACTTTTTAGACTTGACAACTGTGTTAGCTCGGCAATAAACAACAGTGTTGCTGGCATAGAGAAGAAAGGATGCAGCAGGAATGTTTTGACCTACAATATGTACTGTATATAAATTGTAAAAACAGTGGGACCTAAAACTGAGTCTTGGTGCATACCATTAGTGACCATTAGGTAGCTAGGTGAAGTACTGTTATGTGGAACACATTGCCTCCCACCTGAGAAAGAGTTTGAGAACCACCCAACAGTGTGATCTGAAAAGCCAATGTCTGAGAGTTTGTGGCATAAGACATCATGATCTACAGTATAAAGGCTTTGGACAGGTCTAAGTAAAGTGCAGCACAGTAATCCTTATCGTCCAAAGCTTCAAAAACATCATTATAAACCTTTAGCGAAGCAGTCATTATGTTATGTTGTTTCCTGAAGCCAGATTGGAGGAAAGATAAAATATTGAGTTCAAATACTTTTTGACTTGAGTATTTATCAGTTTTTCTAAAACCTTAGCTAAAATACAGAGTTTGGAGATTGGTCGATAATTGTTCATTATAGTGGGGCCTCCTCCATTCAATAATGTTAGCACAAAAGCTGTTTTCCAAGCATCTGGGACAGTATTATTTTGTATAAACAGATTAAAAATGTATGACTATGGTTCTGCTATCAATTGTGCAGCTAGACTTAAGAAATAAGGAGGACAGCATGTCTCAAATAAGAAATAAGAAATAAGTATGTCTCAAATAAGAAATAAGGAGGATCAGTGCCTGCAGACTATCTAGTATCCAGAGCTTTTAATAACCTCACTGACAGAATGGTGAAAAATAGAATGCATGGTTTTCTGAGGTTTGACTTGTTAGTGGAGTAGGTGATTTACCTTTAGAAACTGTATCAAACAAGGAACTGGAGGCAACAAAATGTTTGTTGAAACAATTTAGCATCTCATGCTTATCTGACACAGGAGCAGAGTCAACAAATAATTGAGGTGGCAGATCAGATGAGTGAGTGTTGCCTAGGTAGGTAACTAGGTAACAGCAACATTTTAAACACAGATTTTATGCAATCCGTTGGAGCTCAGAATGTGTTGTAATCAGTATTAACTACAACCACAACACATAACATAAACATCAAATAAAAATACAATTTCAAGTAAATATCTGTAAAAAATGCTTATTTTAGCTTTTTTTTTTTGTTCAATTTGCTATGGTGGCCATTTTAAACTGGACTGACTTGAATCAGTTGCAGCTGTTCGTACTTTCTGCAAGTTTCATTAAATAACATTTTTTCTAGTGGTTACGAGATCTAAAGAAACACTTTTTAAAATAAAAAAAAGGTTTGATATCTCATATTATGGATGTCTATACCAGTAATGATGTTAATTTGTTTTGGGCTCTGGACTTGAAGCTCAAAGCAGCTCAGTCCTATCTCCCCTCAGTAATTGTTTGCCACATTTTAGTTTCAAGCAGCTACACACACCAGAGAATTTAGTCCATCCAAATGTCATCTTCTCTTGGAGAATGACATTTTCTCAGGTAACAAATCTCCGGGAAGGCGAAGGAAGGCTAACAGTCAGTGTAATGAGTCTGTTCCAGACATGGCTCTGAGGATGGCCCTGAGTTAACAACATTGTGGTCTAATTAAAATGGTAATTAGACTATACCACTGGCATGCTCTAGATGGCTGTTTTTTTTCCCCTCGGTCATCCCATTTGACCTTCCATCAACATCACAAATGTCACAAATCAGCAGGGTGGAAGCAGGTAAAGAGGAATATGGGCAAGCTCTAATTAAAATCTTCACTAGGACAAGATACATTTTCATGTAAAGTTGTCTATTTTTCCCATCCATCCATCCATCCATCCATCCATCCATCCATCCATTTTCTTTACCCGCTTATTCCATTTTGGGTCACGGGGGTCGCTGGTGCCCATGTCCAGCAATCACTGTGCGAGGGACGGAGTACACCCTGGATGGGTCGCAAGTCCATCACAGGGCCACATAGAGACAAACGAGACAAACAACCATTCACTCTCTCACTCACACCTAGGGACAATTTAGAGTTACCAATCAGCCTAACATGCATGTTTTTGGACTGTGGGAGGAAACCAGAGTACCCGGAGAAAACCCACGCATGCACGGAGAGAACATGCAAACTCCACCCAGAAAAGGCCCCTGGACCGGGGTTTGAACCAGGGACCTGCTCGCTGAGAGGCAGCAGCTCTACCAGTTGCGCCACCGTGCTGCCCACGTCTATTTTTCCCATACAGTCCAAAACATTCTTCAGATACGCAAAACATAAGGACTGAACATTCAAAATCCCAGGAGCTCTTTATTTGGGCCACTGTTTCATGACCAAGATTAAGCCAAATTGTATCTCCTGAATATAAAGGCACATTCACAAGATGCCTCAGTCCGGGACTGATAGATGTTCTGGCCACCTCTGTCCATTCAGAACACATACTGAAGTGGTGAGGGGAGTCAAAGACAGCCCACCTCTGTTGTGTCTCTGTTGTAGTAGCAGAATCAGGCTGGCTGACGTGAAAAAGTAAGCTGTGGTGCCTCGGTTCAGTAAAGTGATTGATGACATCACTGTTTGACTGACACAAGGGAGAGATCCAACACACATTTAATGTGTTGTGTTCCACATTAGCCCAGCTGAGTTCTGCTTCACACCTCTTTCTGTTTCACTTGACCCACTTCATTACTCCAAGCTCACATCTGAGAGGAATGCGGCTTGCTTCATCTGTGATTTAAGAATGGCTAAGTCATGTGTTGCTATAGCCTGATGGCTGTTGGCATCGTTGTGCATCCTCCTTTGATTTTTGGAGCCTTTCTACCATCAAGGTGGAGATGTTGTCAATCGAGCTCATGTTCCTTTGCCCTGTCTTGTTTGTGCTTCCTGCTTCGTCTTCAGTGGTATAGAGCACTAGACTTGCTAGACGTCTGTTCCAATGTCCATGTTTGGCTTTCTTTCTTTGTACGACTGATTGCAGCAGGCCACATCTTTCTGTGATCTTCAGTTGTTGTCATACCCATTCATTTGTTTTGCACTGTATCCAGGATTCACCTCCATATCCACATTTCCAGAGTGTTTATCTTTCTTTCATCCACTTTCCTAATAGTTCAGCTCTCACATACATAAGTACCAATACTCCAGATTAACGATATTGCCAACTTGATCCTTAATGGCTGAGGGATTTTTTTGGAACGCCAGATGATGAGATCAGAAGTGGCTCCTGTTGCAAGGGCTAGTCGGATGTTGATTTCATTTTGAGAGATGTTGTCAGGGGAATCACAGAGCCAAGATAAGTTAACTTCCAAACATCTTCAAAGGGTTCCTCCTCTATCAACACTGGTCCTTCACCATTCACTATCATAACCTTTGTTTCTGCATGATTAAGTTTCAATTTTGTAGTTATTTTTCAACTGTAACTGTCCCCTTGGCATTCTTGTACACCACGTGTATGAGCCAGACCAGATGTTTCAGCAAAACAAACTCCATCAGTATTTTCCAGAGATCTCTTTACTTCACATTATCAAATACTCTTGTATAATCTATATACATCAACCACAGCTCTTCTGTTTGTTTTACTGCAATTTTCTCAAGCAGGTTATGCATCTATTGTGCTTTCTCCTGTGATGAACCCAAACTGTTCATTGGCTACCTTGTTTTTATTAATTGGTGTGATGCGTTGACGAATGACTTCTAGGAGAACTTTTGAAGTGTGGATATTAAGGCTAAGTGTCCAGTGCTTTGCTCAGTTTTGAATGCCAGCCTCCTTGGGCATTGTGATGATTTTCAATTCAATTTATTTATATAGCACCAACTTTACAGGAACATTTACATACATAGAAAAGCCAATTAGTAAAGTTCTCTATCTAAGGAAGCCAGCAGACAAGTTGAATCTTCACTTCCTTGCAGTCTCCCATCCTGAGCAAGCACTCCTGATATGGTCCAGTCATCTAGCCATTCCCCATCTCGCCATTCTGTATGTATAATTTCTTTCTCGTCAACTTTAAGTGTTTCTGCAGGAATTTGGTCCAATTCGACAGCCTTTCCATTTTTGATATTCTTAGTAGCAAGTCTTATTTTGTCTCTAGTGACTAAAGGCTCTTGATCTACTTCACTAATGGACCAGTTTACAAGGTCATCCTCTGATGTATCTTTTCCAGCTAAAAGCTCTTGAACAGCTTAAAAATGGACTGGTTTGTGCAGCTATTTTACATAACTGTTTTGTGCAAGAGTCTTAAGGCCCCACAGTCAGTCAGACCCTTCTTTCCAACACCTTGGAATAAAATTTTCAAGGGAGAATGAGATGTAAGAAGATGAGAAAACAGAATCCAGTGATATTTAGAAAAAATAGTTCATCACAATCATACACAACCCAAGATGCAGATTGTGCAATTGCCCCCCTTCAAGATAATTCTGAACATAACAGCAGGATGTATGATGATGATGTAGAAGGGTGTTGAATGTAAAAATAAATAAATAAATAAATAAATAATAAACAAATAACACAAACTATGTCCAAGTGACAGGGATAGTGTACATAACAATCTGTGGCAAGTATGGACTACAGGTCCAAAAGTCCAAGTGAGAGACTCCATCAAGGGTGGTGGAGAATGGAAGGGCTAAGATATTGTGGGACTTTCAGATCCAGACCAACAAACATTCATTCAACCTTTATTTAAACAGATAAGTCACAATGAGCCTTTAAGACTCATTTACAAGTGATTCCTGTTTGGAGAGACAATAAAAAGTGGTGAAAAATAACACATAGGGTTTGGGGGCAAAAAAAAAAAAATTCCTAAAATGCTTTTAACCTCTGGTTGAAGGTCAACAATGTGATAATGAAAAAAAAATCTCACATACTAGCACATAATGATGCCGGGATCACAGAAAACCAATTGATTTGGATCATGGATCTTAGAAACGCCACCCACAGTCACTGTGCTACACCCTCTGGCTCCATCTCCCTCTTCCTCTTCTTCACCCCCTTCAGTCCCTCTTGAACCCTGTCTACAGCTTCCTGGTCTCCAGCTTGCCGGGCCAGTTCCAGGGCCTCTTGGTAGAACTGGACTGAATCCTCCAGTCGACCTGTGTGCAGTAGGATGCCAGCCATGTTTCCCAGCAACATGTGATGGTCTGGGTATCTCACAGACTGGCTCAGCTCCACTGCCTGCTGGACGAGAACCAGGGCTTCATCATGACATCCCTGCAGGTCCAAGATGGTGGCCAGATCGCTCATCAGGACAAGAGTCTGTGGGTGTGGCTCTCCTTGCTCCTGGCGGCAGATGTCCAAGGCTGTCCTATAGTCCAGTTCTGCTTGGATCAGGTGTAATTTTGAGGCTCGGTACTGTAGTGAACTTAACCTGATGTCAAAACTAAGCCTAAGGTCAAAACCCTTGACCTTAAGAACCTTGTGGGACAGAAACTGTCATTTCATTGATTTGAATCCAGAAATACAGGTTCACCCATCCTGAGACTTTCTTTCTTGAAAATTCAAGTGAAAGAACACTCTCTTTTCTATTATCATTCCTGTTTTACAAATGTTTGATAATCAAAGTGTTTTAGTTCAAACATTTTAGATGTTACAGTGAACTAATCAATTTTATTAACTGTAAAACAGTAACAATGATTTTTTAGTTGCTTATGCAAAGTAGAATTCATGTTAAGGCCTGTTACAGATTTTTATGCATTTTCTGATTTCTGTCTTTGAATGAGCAAGTGTGCATTTTCCAAGGTCAGGAGTCGAAGCAGACATGTGTTGGAACAACTGTCTTGTTTACATCCTCTCAGACGTCAACGGAGGAGTTGGCACCTGTTTCTAAAACTCGCCAAAACAAAACTCTCTCTGTCTCTGAGAACAGTTTAATCTGTTCCATAACAATTCTTGCTGTTTTCTGACTTCTAGTAACCTCTTACGTCACAAACCACACCCCTGTCTGGTTGATATTGACCAATCAGGAACTATCAAATATACCGGAAATAGAGCCAATTTTATTAACTGTAAAACAGTAACAATGATTTTCCGTTGCTTCACCACAGACATTAATGAAAACTGTACAATTATGATCAATTATCCACACGGCGGTGGATGAGCACTTTACACAGACATTTCTAAATTATCTGGAAGGATTTCTACTTGAGAGAAGAATTTAAAGATGGAAATGAAGTTTAAAGGGAGTAAAAGATGGTGTGTGAGGGGGAGTGTTGACCAGAACCGACACTCTCCATTCGAACCCAGCTTTTCCTCGGTACGCTCGGTAGTA
>NC_056517.1:6304784-6309972 GCF_014905685.2 Nematolebias whitei | reverse complement strand
GTGGATGAGCACTTTACACAGACATTTCTAAATTATCTGGAAGGATTTCTACTTGAGAGAAGAATTTAAAGATGGAAATGAAGTTTAAAGGGAGTAAAAGATGGTGTGTGAGGGGGAGTGTTGACCAGAACCGACACTCTCCATTTGAACCCAGCTTTTCCTCGGTACGCTTGGTAGTAAACTTGACTCATTACCTCTCTGAAGATGAATCAGCAGATATGGAGTTCCAGTTAACGCTACCTGTCTAGCGTCTCCATAGGATGGCTGTGACTCGTCCGAAGTAGTGACGAGATTCCGTCCGACACAAGCTCACCTCAGCAAGTGGACTTCACATGAGTGGAGTCCTTCAGAAGTTCCACTCAGAGGTGGAAGATGTTATAATCCAAACTCGGAAGAGCCTTATCATGGCTGGACTTCTGTTCTCCCAAACGACTTCACAGAACTGCGAACATCTCAGAACCGCGACAACACAGAACTTCTCAGAACTGGAGAACTAGGAAGTACCGGCATTTAAAGGGCTCTATTTCTGGTATATTTGATAGTTCCTGATTGGTCAATATCAACCAGACAGGGGTGTGGTTTGTGACGTAAGAGGTTACTAGAAGTCAGAAAACAGCAAGAATTGTTATGGAACAGATTAAACTGTTCTCAGAGACAGAGAGAGTTTTGTTTTGGCGAGTTTGGAGAAACAGGTGCCAACTTCTCTGTTGACGTCTGAGAGGATGTAAACAAGACAGTTGTTCCAACACATGTCTGCTTCGACTCCTGACCTTGGAAAATGCACACTTGCTCATTCAAAGACAGAAATCAGAAAATGCATAAAAATCTGTAACAGGCCTTAACATGAATTCTACTTTGCATAAGCAACTAAAAAATCATTGTTACTGTTTTACAGTTAATAAAATTGATTAGTTCACTGTAACATCTAAAATGTTTGAACTAAAACACTTTGATTATCAAACATTTGTAAAACAGGAATGATAATAGAAAAGAGAGTGTTCTTTCACTTGAATTTTCAAGAAAGAAAGTCTCAGGATGGGTGAACCTGTATTTCTGGATTCAAATCAATGAAATGACAGTTTCTGTCCCACAAGGTTCTTAAGGTCAAGGGTTTTGACCTTAGGCTTAGTTTTGACATCAGGTTAAGTTCACTACAGTATCGAGCTCATGAGTCCAAACACAAACCAAGCAGGAGGCATCTCCCTTCTCAGAGCACTCTGCTCCTCTGTCTGGTCTACCTCAGGCAGCACTTTGTGCATCTCCAGCTTAGTCTCCAGAGACTTGGTGCAGAACCTGAAGCCGTGCTCTGCAAGTTTCTCCTTGTTCTGTTTGGCATAGATAGTGGTCAGCTTTAGGGACATCTCGATGATGGTGTTGTCATCCTGTGGAGTTACACCTGCCAGCATGAAGCTCATCAATGTTTTAAAGAGTTTCTCTGCACTGTCAAGCTGCCCCTAAACGTAGGCCACGTTCGACATCTGGCTGTAGGTGTAGATAATGGCCTCTTTGTTGTGGGTCTGATGGGCAAGAACCACAGCCTGAAGGAGGAAGGGGGGAGCTGCCTGAAGCTGGCCACGATGTATGCTGAGCTTGGCCTATTTCAGCAGCAGGATCATCTCATCCTCCTTCCTCTGAGATTCATCCCGTTTGTCTTCTTCAGTGCTGCTGAACAGAGAGAAGGCAACTGCTGCCCATATAATTCTTATTTCTTATCTTCCTCCTGGACCTTCAAGGATCTTCCTCCTAGTGGCTTCATATCTTCTCAAAGTTACCCACCATGCCAAGATGTCTGTTGCCTCAGGAATAATCTGAGCAGTTGTGTAACTGTGCCTGGGTCCTGCAGAAGACTCGAACCTGCTCAAAGTTCGGCTCAGTAGTGCAGGTGATGGATAACCAGCCAGACAATGCAGTTGTGGACAAGCAAGATAATTTCAATTTAGTTTCAATTCAGTTTATTTATATAGCACTACGGGTGCTCCGGTTTCCTCCCACAGACCAAAAACATGCATGTTAGGCTGATTGGTAACTCTAAATTGTCCCTAGGTGTGAGTGAGAGAGTGAATGGTTGTTTGTCTCGTTTGTCTCTATGTGGCCCTGTGATGGACTTGCGACCTGTCCAGGGTGTACCCCGCCCTTCGCACAGAGATTGCTGGACATGGGCACCGACGACCCCCCGTGACCCAAAATGGAATAAGCGGGTAAAGATAATGGATGGATGGATGGATATATAGCACCAAATCACAAAAGAAAATGTCTCAGGGCACTGTACAAAAACATTCATATACATACAAAGCCAGTTAGTAAGTATGTGTGTGTGTGTGTGTGTGGGGGGGGGGGGGGGCAGAACAGAGCTTCTCAATTTACATATCCACCAGGTGCAATTTGAGATAAGTTGGCCTATCCAAGGTCAAGTGGGAAAGCCATTTTCAGAAAAACAACAATTGTTTTGGGCAGGCCGACTCTACTGAGTTCATGTCTGCCTTCAGTTCTGCTGGTACACTCAACGGCGAATCCAGACAGCTAGATTTGTGGACATTCCACCAGTTCGTGCTTGTTAGTCTCCTCCAAGGTTGATTCCTTCATGCCGGCGAATCCTAGGAGCTGCAAGTGGCCCACGATTCTCAGAATATGTGTCCAGCTTACGGATCAGCTCGCGAAGCGCATTAGTCTGAGAGCTTGAAACACATGTAATCCTTCATATAAGGTAGGCAACTTTACTATTGCCGAACCTGCTCCTGACGTCTTCCTAATTAGTTGATATCCCAGGTATCTGCCGATTCCAAAAAGCAGAAACCCTGTTATTATAAATCCAATTATGTATGCATCTTCTACATCCTCAACAGACAGCACAGACAGGCACATGAGCTTCCAAACACCCCAGGACTTCATGACATATCCAGCTGCATGTGTCCATTCAGGGCATGAGGGTTCTCCTGCACCCTGTCTTGTAGTCGAGGAAATTTTATAAATTGTTTTGATAGACCAGCTGACCCGATCCATAATAATTTTTGATTCAGAAAATGTGTAAAGAGAGGCTCTGAGATTCACAGGACAAGAGCAAAAGCAGGAGGGGAGGCAGTGGAGGGAAAGGGAGCGTCTGTTCATCGAGAGCAAGAGCGAAACCTGTTGTTGGTTTCAAACAATTTCCAATAGATGTCAAACACATATTTCTTTGATTCTAAACCAACATTTGTTTTAAAAATAGGAGGATTAGGACCTGACCAAATGTGTGTATATATATATATATATATATATATATATATATATATATTTATTTTTTAATAATACTGAGTCTGTGACCATTTGTAACTGATAGTTTCAACAGATAGTTTTCTACTAGGGCCAGCATCTTACATTACACCTTTCCTAATGAAAACTCTGATGTAAATGATTTTCCTTCAGGCAACTGTGGCTCAGTGGTTACACCAGTCATCTTTCAATGAGAGAGTTGAAGGTTTGATCCCACCAATATGCAGTTACTGTACATGCCCAAGTGATTCATTATTTTATGCAGTCAAGGATAGAACTCTGACCAGCCTAAAAACCTAGGTCTCGGTCCGGTAGAAGAAAACTCTAGCGCGGTTCAAGTACGGTGTGAATGCAAGCAGACCGGGCACCGTTCCGCAAGCAGGAAGTGGAGTACAGCACGGCAAACAAACACGCATTTTTCTTACCTCATATGGAGCCGTCAGCTTGCCTTGAGTGAAAAACAACATTCTCTATGGTCTTCTGCCTCATCTTTTGCTCATGCAGAAACAGAGACCATACTGATTGGCACCCCTCACCAGGTTCAAACTTCAACTAAAACGACTATTTCCTTTTCTGGACAAGACATCCCCCTCTCCACCTCTGTTACAAATCTTGGAATAAAAATGGACTCTCATCTTACACTTGAAAATCACATTAAGCGTCTGTTTAAAACCTGTTTCTTCCATCTTCAAAATATCTCCAAACTTCACCCATCTCTCACTTTTGCTGATGCAGAGAAACTCGTCCATGGATTTGTCTCCTCCAGGCTCGACTACTGCAACTCCCTGTTTACTGGAATACCCGGCAAAAACCTTCAGAAGCTTCAATATATTCAAAACAGTGCAGCCAGGATTTTATTGAGAGCTCGTAAATTTGAACATATTACACCCGTTCTCCATAACCTCCATTGGCTTCCTGTCACTTACAGAATTCAGCTCTCATCACCCATCAGTGTTTATATGGAAATTCACCAGATTATCTGAAGGACCTTCTTGCTCCATATTCATCCACCCAGTCCCTACGATCACAGAACAGTAATCTCCTCCACCTTCCACGAACTAAATTAAGGACCATGGGTGATCGGGCATTCTGTGTGGCTGCCCCCCGCCTCTGGAACTCCCTCCCTGAATATCTGAGAGCTCCACAATCATTGACTGACTTTAAAAAATGAGTAAAGACTTTTCTTTTTAAGCAAGCCTATTCTGCCTCCACATGTTTGTATCATTGATTTTAGTTGATTTTATTATTGATTTTATTTGATTTTATCTTTGATTTTAGTTGATTTTATCACTGATTTTATTTGATTTTATCTTTGATTTTAGTTGATTTTATCTTTGATTTTAGTTGATTTTATCTTTGATTTTAGTTGATTATATCATTGATTTTAGTTGATTTTTATCACTGACTTTAGTTGATTTTATCATTGATTTTAGTTGATTTTATCATTGATTTTAGTTGCACTCTGTAGCACTTTGAGATTTTTGTTAATGAAAAGTGCGTTACAAATTAAATTCGTTATTATTATTATTATTATGCTGAGTCCAATGTTGAAAAATTACAAAATAGAACTCCTAAAACCACTCACATTTGACACCACTTCGTTTTTGTTTTTATTTCCAGAAGAAGAAGAAGAAGAACTGTCTTCTTCAGAGGTTTTTGTGTTGTTTATATCAGTAGTTCTTGGTGCAGCGCCACCACAGGCGAGTGGGGGAACTGGTTGGTTCAAACAGTTTCGCTCAACTGCACAGGGCAGTGTGAATGCAAACACACCAGCTCAAATGTAAACAAAATGTTATGAATATTGGTCCCCAACCGAATCGAGTGTACTGGACTATCAGGTGTGAAAACAACATGAGAATCACAAAGTTTGTTTTCTCAGTCATCCAGGTATATAACAACAAAAAAGGTTGAATCATGTCATCTGGACTTCGTTTTTTTT
>NC_056517.1:6291370-6304774 GCF_014905685.2 Nematolebias whitei | reverse complement strand
CCAGGTATATAACAACAAAAAAGGTTGAATCATGTCATCTGGACTTCATTTTTTTTGTTTTGTTTGCTTCTGGGTAATACCAGATGGCTAGGCCTCAGACCGACGAAGCCTCTTGGATGAGGGGCGAAACGTTTCTTTTTTAACAAAAAAAACGAAGTCCAGATGACATGATTCAACCTTTTTTGTTGTTAACATGAGAATCGTTGATTCTGTTGGTTCTCAGGATTCAGTCCCTTCTGTCACAAAGGGAGTCCAGTAAGTTGAAAGGGTTCAAGGCTGAAGGCCTAACAGGTGACTGGGTTGATCGGGGTACAGTAACGCTCTAAGCAGGTCTTCAATGTGGTAATTCAGTCCAAAGTTCATATGTCCAGCAGGTGAAGCAGGGGTCAGGCAGCATGCAGGTTTCACCAGCAGTCACAGCCGGTAGGTTGGTTGTCAGCTCCTGGCTGAGAATTAAATCAGCTGGAGGTTCAACTCTTTCCATCTCTCCATCTACTGGTTGTGTCTAATAATAATGGTCCTTCACATGGGTTGGATTCCTAAAGTTCCCACTTCTGGACTTCATGGGCCATCTAACAGTTTCCAACACATCATCTGAGTATGTGTATATATTGTGTTGTGTTGAGTTCACATTACACAATGTTTTGCTTAAAACTTTGGCATTACCTCTGGTTATAATTTTGTCAGTCAATATTTTATGAAGAACTGGTCATTATTTAGTGAAAGTAGTCCCTGACTGTACATTTACAACTTATTGCCATTTGGAGTCAATTCAAATAACCGCCTTAGCCACCTTACCCAAACAAAAACTGGTTGTAATTTAGTAATTTCTCAACACGGAATGGTTTTAGTCTAAAACTTTAGAATGAAAGGATGCAGTTGATATGGATTCCTTCAAGGGTTGGTAAATCTTTAATACCTTAGAAAAGAGAACATGTGAATTCAGTTATTTGTTGTCCAAGTCTGCTGAGTCGTTCAAATTACAAACCTGCTTTACTCTGTGCTTGTTGCAGAGATAAATCTTAGCGGAAACCCACATCTTCAAATTTAGACCCTGGTGTCTCTCTGGTTGGGTTCTTTTTGAAATATTTCATGTAGATTGTTGTCCTTGAGGCACGGGCAGAATGCAGTTTGAGAACATGCTGCGATACACCATGCAGTGCCCCCCGTGTGGTGCGTTGCATTAGGGTTGAACTCGTTGTACCTTCTGTCAGTTTGGATCTTGTTATTTCGCAAACATGTTTATTTAATGAGCACATAAAATGCAAACTTAAACTATCCAGTTTTATTTTTTTCCTCAAGAGGCATAAAAAAGCAAACCTGACCTTCTGTTGTTCATCTGAAGCAAAGCATCACACAGGAACACGCAGGGATCAAGTGTGGTCATTTGAACCTCCATGCATCAACGGGAGCAGAGTTCAGATAAAAATACAAGATTGCTCTCGAACTGTGACATTTCCTGCTGAATTAGGAAACACAAGCAGAGTTAATCTCATTGTGGTTCCTCTTACGCGCTGCCTTCACTCTGTTTCTGCCTGCTTTGAATCTTGAATTCAGTCAGTAAACTGGATTAACTCAGCCACTGTTGTCAAATTCACTCTCCATCTTCAAAGATCTGTTGTTCTTTGTCTCTCCTCATTTTCTTTTCATTTGTCGGCTCTGTCAGTCTGAAGGCTGAATGATGAGGGTGGACAGATCCATTTAACAAGCAGGAAGGAGCACAGAGCTGCTTTTGATTTTTTAATTACTAAGAGAAAAAAAACTTTAAAATAACTATTCTGGACATTCACCCATAAACTTTTATCAGATCATTTATATAAACTATTACAGTATAACTTTTAGAATAAAAGTCTTGCTTAAAAAACGCTCTTCTGTCCAGTTTTCTTTGATTCAACATTGATTCTTTTATTTTTTTTAAACCACAAATAAGCATTTATACTGCACTTGCCCTTAAATTGTAAATCAATTAAAGTGATTATACCAACCTGTACCTGAGAACCGATCCACACTTTTCTACTATTATTTTTTAATAATGATTTTCTGCTGTGTTTGCCCCTCACATTCACATGCAAATTAAAAACTGAAAATTTCCTTCCAAAGTGGAGCATTAAACAATCCATGTATTCAGTTTTGCATGTATTTGTGTCGACTCGTCCGTACCTCATTACCTGAGGCAGGTGAGGGGCAGAACATAAATTTAGGCTAAATCAATAATCAGCTTCTTCTTCACAACAATACTACACAGCAATGTAATAAACAATTACCTCAAGTGATAGAATGAGATCAAATTATGTTTTTTTAATTATTTAATCTGAATTTATCAAGGTATTTATCATGTACCACATGTGGTGGAACGACGATAAAGAATCTTTGACTCTGACTCTCAAGTGGAAAAATAATCTTAAATATTGGATTGTGGTTACATTTTAATGGTAAAATATAACGTTTGATCAGCATCTGAACGCAGAGTTCTGACTGACTTTTAAAAAGACTTTAGAAGTGTTTTCTGTCATCTGACATTGTGCTTGTTTAAAATCTAACAGAACCTATTATCTCTCTCGCGCGCTCTCTCATTTATCTATATATACACAGACCCTTTCCAAAAAAAAAATAGAATATTATGGAAAAGTTGTTTAACTTCAATAACTTCATTCAAAAAGTTAATCTTTAATATATGATAGATTCAAGCCCACAATTTCAAGTATTTGTTTATTTTTACATAATTTGGGCTTCCAACTTATGAAACCCATGAAAACAGGGTTTCAAAAAATTAGACTACTGTGTAGAACTCAGCCAATGCTACTTCTCAGTTTTTGCAGAAAAAAAGAAATTAGGATCACAACAACTCAATCAAAATATGGTACTTTCAAAACGATATGTCAATCTTCAATACTTGGTTGTGAATCCCTTTGCCTTAATCACTGCCTCGATGAGACGTGGCATTGAAACAATCATCCAGTGGCATTAACTGGGAGTTATGGAAGCCCAGATTTCCTTGATGCTGTCAGCTCTTCTTTGTTGTTGGGTCTGGTGCTCCTCATTTTCCTCTTGAGAATACTCCATAGATTCTCAATGGGGTTTAGGTCCGGCCAGTTGGCTGGCCAGTCAAGCACTGTGGCATCAAACCAGGTTTTGGTGCTTCTGGCAGCATGGGCAGGGGCCAGGTCCTGCTGGAAGATGAAATCTGCATCTCCATACAGATCCTCAGCAGAAGGAATCATGAAGTCCTCTAAAACATTCTGGTAAACTGTTGTGGTGACCTTGGATTTAAGAAAGCAGAGTTTACCAACACCTGCACCGGACATTGCACCCCAAATCATGACTGACTGTGGATATTTCACACTGGACTTCAACCAGTATGGGCTCTGTTCCTCACCCTTCTTCCCCCAAACCCTTGGACCTGGATTTCCAAATGAAAGTCACACTTTACTTTCATCGGAAAAGAGGACCAAGGAACCTGACAGTTGTAGTCCATCTCCCGGATGTGCCTGAATGTGGTGGTTTTTGAAGCTGTGACTCCCGCCTCATTCCACTCTTTCTGGATCTCTGCCAGATTCTGGAATCTTCTCTGTTTGATAATCCACTGAAGCCCACGGTCATCTCTTTTGCTGGTGCATCTTCTCCTGTCGCATTTTGCCCTTCCACTAGACTTTCCATTGATATGCTTAGACACAGCACTCTGTGAACAGCCAGCCTCCTTAGTTATGAACTTTTGTGTCTTACCCATCATATGGAGAGTATCAATGATGGTCTTCTGGTCAGTTATGTCTGCAGTCTTCCCCATATTGAACCAAACTGAAGCAATTTAATGACACCTGGGGAAACCTGTGCAGGTGCTTTGAGTTTAGTAGATGATTAGTGTCACACTCAGTTTAAAACATTCATGCTCTGAAAAATTTGGGCTGATTTCTCCACAGTATTCTAATGTTTTGAAATCCTGTTTTTGTGGGTTTCATAAGCTGGAAGCCCAAATTATGTAAAAATAAACAAATAAATACTTGAAATTGTTTAAATTGTGGGCCCTGAATCTATCATCTATTAAATATTAACTTTTTGAATGGAATTATGGAAGTTAAACAACTTTTCCATGATATTCTATTTTTTTGGAAAAGGTCTATATATATATATACTGTATATAATCAGTATATATCACCTCTAACATTTATTCACATCTGTGACTGTTTTAAAAGCCATGTTTATAATGTCTCATGTTTCAGTGAGCAAGAATTGTATCTTTGTAGCTACAAGGATGAATTATGGTCAAAATCCAGGGCAGACAGTTTGAGTTTTTCTACCAGCTGCTTTGTTCAACATGTTTTGTTATTGAACAAGTTGGGCGACATGGGGTGACTGACCTGAAATGTCTTTGAACTAAAAAGTTGACATGTCTTTTCTTGAAGCTGCACATGAAATTAGGAGGCTTTTAGTTGTTTAGAAGCTTAATAAAATTTCTGCTGTCCTTTGTTCACTGCAGGAGAGACCCCCGTTGTAATAAGAAGTAACTTCTACTTAAAATTTAATTTTTTAATAACTTAAATAACATTTATTAAGAAGACTGGTATACAGTAGTCCCTCGATTATCACGGGGGTTACGTTCCACACATCCCTGCGATAGGTGAAAAACCATGAAGTAGGAACGCTATATTGATTTTAGTATTTATACATATTTTAAGGTTTTATAAACACTTCCCACACTCTTGCAATGTTCTTGACTCAAACCTACATAATTTTAACAACATATGTATATGTACTGTACAGTACTGCAAAATTTTACTCACCAGCTCTGCAGACCAGCAGCTCAGTTCCAGTTCTGCAGACCTACCCTGCAGCATGAAGCCCACCGCTCCGTCCAGGTTGATGTGCACGTGGATAATTGAGCTTCAGGATTATTTGAGACTTTCCTGCCAGTTCTATGAGCTTAATAGTTTGATCGTAACTTCTGACTTTGCGTTGCTAAACTTTCCGTCCATTTCAGCAGAAAGCAGCGGCTGGAAGCAGTGTTGGCTTCTGGGTAGTGTAGTTATTTTGACTAGCCTTCTGGATGGAGGTGAAGTGTTTCAGCAAAATAAGAAACTGTCCAGATGACCTGAAAGAAAATTGTTGGATTGTATACCTGGATTATCGAGCATGGACTTTGTTGTTTTTTTATTTTGACTAGCATTACAATATAGGCTTATTGAAAGAAAAGTACAAAATGGCGGTGCCTGTTCTATTTTCTCATTAACTGTTTATCCTGTACTGTCCCAGTCACATGAGTAATACAGTATTAAGGCTGACAATCATTGAAAAACCACTAAAGAGCGAGACCACGAAGGTCAAACCACAAAGTATCGAGGGACTACTGTACAAGTAACTTTAATAGTATTTGTGTAAAATTCCAAGTGTATTTAATTTGTATTTTATTCTTAGTGGTTAGGACTGTTGCCACATCAAAGAAGTATAGGTTCAGTCGCCTATGGGTTTATTTCCAACAGTTTGTTCTCCTTGTGGGTTTTCTGCAGGTGCTCCAGTTTCCTTCTACAGTCTACAAACATGCACGTTAGGCTGCCTTCAGGCCCAGAAGCACCTTGAAAAAGAGATCTATGATCTGAATTTGCTTGGTAAAATTGACAAATGTTATTTTAGTACTCTTCCACCTCTGCTCTTAAATAGGAAATTCCTTTTTTATTCCAGCTGAGCATGCTATACAATTGAAAGGGACAAACGGGACATTTTTCACACCGAAGCGAGCACAGAAAAATAAACTTCAGTTCAACACATTGTAACATTAAAGTGTTGGCTCCTGATTTTTCTAAGGTTTCCTCTCGTTTTCATCTCTAGGCCAAGCATGCACGTCTGAGGATGGATCACTTACAGGATGGAAAATAATCCTTGAACCAAAGTCTTCCCATCAGTTTATCCAGTTTGCAGTGCGGAGCTGTGGTCGTTACAATCATCACCATCAGCAGCAGCTAATGTTTACAGCACATAGAGTCCACGTGGTTCAAGTCAAATAAACAGATATCTACAATCATATAACAACACAAAGAGAGACTTTTCTTCTTTCGTTTCAGAAATGAACACATGAACATTGAAACCTCCATAAAAGTCCAACTAAGATCCAGTCATGGTGTCTGACAGGGTGGAGCAGATCATGTGACTGGTGTTTTACAGAGATGTAGGAGGTGCAGGAGAAGATTGTGAGGAGCAAACTGTGCTCTGCACAAAGTGAGGAGTTGCCAAGAAGTCGTTTATTTCTGTCTTTCTTTGTTAAATGGGCCGATATCTGGCAGCAGTCCAAGAATTGTTCTTCAGATTATAACAAGACATTCTTCAGCAGACTGCAGACCAGGACTGGGACAGCAAGTCCAGAGCTCAATGAAGTTCTTGTCCCTGTCCAGAGAAACAAAAACACAGAATAAAAAGTGTTTTGATTCACAGGCTGAGGTCAAACAGGATATTTAGACGAAAGAAGAAAACACTTTACAATTCTCCACAAGAAAACAACAATCTGTAGATCAAAGTCCATTCTCAATAATCCAGGAAAATCCAACAAAGTTCAGTCAGCTCATATGGACGGTTTCTTTTTTGGTTGAGACGTTTCATCTTTGAACCAAAGGACTTCATCAGTCCACGGAGCCACAACAAACTCAGTCCCACGAGCAGCAAACCCAACCAACCAGTTTTCTGGTGATAAGATGGCTTCTGGAGCCCGCCCTCTCCCCCGTCGACTCCTCTGAAGCAGCCATAGTCAAAGTGGTTCAAAACATCAAAGTTCATGCTCAATAATAAGAACAATATAAGAAACATCTCAACAAAACCCAAAGAAACCGTGCAGAAAATATGACTGAACTTTGTTGGATCTTTGACCTGGATTATTGAGCATGAACTTTGATGTTTTGAACCACTTTGACTATGGCTGCTTCAGAGGAGTCGACGGGGGAGAGGGCGGGCCCCAGAAACCATCTTATCACCAGAAGACTGGTTGGTTGTGTTTGCTGCTCGTGGGACTGAGTTTGTTGTGGCTCCTCGGACTGATGAAGTCCTTTGGATGAAGGACGAAGCATTTCAATAAAAAAAAATAAAAATAAAAAAACCTTGCAGATGACCTGACTGAACTTTGTTGGAACAATCCGTAGGCTTTTTAAAAATGTATTTATTTTGAGTTAAACACAACCCAATACAAGTGTTACGAACACGCACAGGTCACAGGGATCGATTGCTCCTGTCCAAACTGAAACAAACTTCGTTATATTCTAAGCTGCATTTTGATGGATGAACTGCATAGTCTTCCTTAGATACAGAACTTTACTAATGAACTTTTTATGAATATGAATGTTTTTGTTCAGTGCCCTGACACGACTTCTGCTGTGACTTGGTGCTATAGAAACAAACTGAATTGAATTCAATAAACAGGGTGAAGAGAACCCAGATAAAAAAAAAATGTTAAAAGCTGCTGCCGGTGACTCGATATGATCACCATGGTAACCACACACCTGTGTTTTTCACTCCCTGACTGTCAATTAGATGAGAGGTAGACAAACATGCAGACTGATTAGTAAACCTCAGCAGTTGCTTTTATTTGTCTTTAAAAAGCTTGAACTGTGAGCAGCAGGACTGATGGTCATGCAAGAGTTTTTAATGCTTTTACTGTGGTTTTTAACAAAAAAAAAAAAACCATCCATTTGAACAACAATATTTTGAGCTAAAATCTGACTGCATGTCTACTGAACCTACAGCTCAAACCTCAAAACGCAGAGTGCATTTTGATATTTGAGAGGGCTGCAAGCAGTGAGACCCACAGTGGGTAAACATCGCTGATTTCTTATTTATCGTTTTGTATTTGCACCCAAAAAATGTTCTGGAAGGAAGAGGGGCTCGTTTGCAAACGATTTTAAAAGTTTAGACAGATAAAACGTTAGCGCATGCGATTGATAACCGTCAGCTGAATATTCTGTGGAAAAATCTTTAAAATAATTAAAATAAATTAACTTACTATTATTGTGTAAAAACTTAAAAATGTCAAAATGCCTTCTCAGTAAAGTTAAACTTTCTGTGACTTGTTCAACCGTGTGAAATCTTTACACACCATGTAGTTTATAAATCATTGAGTCTGGATCCAAAGGTCGTCGTGTTTTGTTTGTAAAAGAACGGTTCATACTTGTAAACCAAACTCTTTATGACTTATTGATAAAAAAAGAATGTTGTTTTTACTCGATCCTATCATTTATTGCTATGACTTTGTGCTCTGAGCATAAGAGCAAGCTTCAGACAATGGTTCTGGGATTCACACATGCCCAGCTCGAGGGTTCCTGGCACTTGATTGGCTCATGGACCTGCTGCGTATCAGTAGACCCAGTTCAAGCAAAATCCTTGTTTTGTATGTCACCAAGGGTCACATGTTCTCCAGACTCTTCTTGAAACATGCACAGACATTATTCTTATTTTTTACAATTCCTCGTTTACTTTACTTCCCATTTATTAAATGCCACAAAAAACAAATGACTTGTTAATTCTTGAGTCCATCTTTAATTCAGAAAATCCACTTCAACTCTAACCTGAGCTGCACAACTCCGAAGAGAACAGGCTTTTATCATGCATAAACACCTTTAGTGTTTTTTTTTATTACATTTATTAAATTCATTTGTAAAAATCTATTTATATTTTGCAACATCTATTAAAATGCATAGAACATTGTTCCCATCTGAGCAGCTCAGTTTGGAGTATAGTTTGTATTTTTAAAGTATTTCTATTATTATACTATTAATATTTTTATTTGTGTTTTTATAGTTTGTAGCTTTAAAGCAGTGCAACCAAAAAAAAAAACAGGGCAAATCGTTTAAGCCAAAGAGAACAAAAAGGGCTTCAGTACATTTGCATTGAAGCTAGGGCTGGACAATAATTCAGTATCGATGTATGTTGCAATATACTTTTATTCAATAACGATTATATGAATTTTAGCACATTTTCGATATTTTGATTTGATTACACCGTTTCACTGACGCATTTCTTTTTCTGTCCGGGTTGAAGCGGCCACTTCAATTTCAAACTGGACAGAAAAACGGCCACACAAATATGCAAGTGCGCGCTGACGTAGATGTTACACAGAGCTCGAGTCCAGAAGGCGTTAGCGGTAGCAGGCTCGGCTAATCTCCAACGCGCGTGAAGTTTTTGCTTCAAAATGAGTTCCCATGACCGTCACAATGTGACTGAACAAGTGAAGAGAAAGCAGATGACATCACTGATGAGCGAGGAAAGACTAATTAGTCGGTGTGGAAGTGGTTCGTCTTTCTAAGATCCGATAAACTGCAGGTTTCAGTGCTGCAAAATGTGATGGAGAGTCGTTCTAACTAGCGGTGGGAACACATTAACTTGTTCCACTCGATCAAATCTGCTGAGAGTCAGAAGATGAAGCACAATAAAGTTTGAGCCAACGTGTCCCTGAAACACCCCCAGCTGTATCAAAAGAGAAACTTGCTGCACGGGGTGTTACGTTGTTGTTTAAAGTTAAAACTATTAATATTGACAAAGTTGAGAGTTTTATGTTTATTTGAAGGTGATTTCAAATTCCATTGAAGGCTAAATACAAATAAAAGGTGAACGTTAATTTATTTGTACAGTTTGTACAGTTTTTCTGAGGCTTTTATAATTTGTTTATATTGATATCGACCGAAATTAAGAAATATATTGTGATAAAAGTTTTGTCCATATCATCCAGCCCTAGTTGAAGCCCTTTTTTCTTTTCTGTTTAAACGTAATAATGAATAATAAAATAAAGCAACAATATATTTAAGCTGCAAACATATGTAACTACTGGAATTAGACTTCCAAAACTGCATAAAAACTTTCCAAATGTTCAAAATTAAACTTTTTAGCTACTTGGACGGAGAAGTTTTGATACCAACAGACGTTTCATTCCAACATCTGTCCAAAGACAGAACCGCCATTAAGCTCAGCACTGACCGCCCTCTGACTCGATCTTTATGTGTTCCTGTACACATCAAGATCTGCCTTTTTAATGGACAACCCTGTAGGAACGAATATCAAATCATCTGCAAACACATCTGATTCTGATGTGGAAGAACATTCTGTGGTTGTTTTCTGTGCACACTTTGTGAAATAAAAGTGGATATAAAGACAAATGTATTTTTTACAACCAGCATCAGCTGCTGCTCCTGCCACTGCCGAGCGTTCAAAGCTCTAAATGTTTACTGAACGTCTGAGATGAGTAAAAGCTGTAAACCCAGCCTCAGCAGCCTGCACTCCCCCACAACTCTTTAAAACTGAATCTGAAACACAAGAACACAGAAAAGATGTGAAACCTTCCACGTCCTGAGCAACACACTTCTGTGGACAAAGTACTGGTTATGAATTTTTAATTCATACCAGAGAAAAGTGCTCAACTAAAAAAGTAAAAGAAGCTAGAAAAGGATTGTTCTACAGAAAACAAGTGTGCATGAAAGGCAAATATGCTCTTTTTCAAGCCTGCTGTTAAATCAAATTTATTCATAACATTTCAAAACATCTGCCATTGACCAAAGTGCTGCACATAAAACAATAAGTACTAAAAAAAATACTAATAATGAACACAAGAAATCACATAAAAACAATGCAAGGGTCGGCTCTCAAGTTACAGACACGCGTGTTTTAAGACGAGACTTAATGTCTAAAATGAAGGGGCAGCTAAAGAGCTAAACATTAACAGTGTAACCACTTACAGTCTGGACTGTGTAAAAAAAGAGCCAACAAAGTTATTCTAAATGCTGAGTTTAAGCGTATTGTTTTCCAGCGTTTAATGTTCCGACTCCATACTGTGGGTTTGAACACATTTTCCCCATATTGTAGGCAAGTACCTAACCACTGTACCACACACTCTGAGCAGTGCAAGGTTTGCTTGTTGTGTCATGCTACTGAAAAATACAACACATGTGTTACTAGGCCTGTCACGATAACAAACGCTGCTGGGCGATTAATTGTCTCAGAAATCATTGTGATAAACGATAATATTGTTTGAAATTTAACAATGATTAAGTCAAATTGATTTGTTTGGTGTGTAGTACCTGCTTTGACCACCTGATGGCAGTATAAGACTGAACCAAGGGATGGCTAGTTGAGCAGCGTGTCTCTTTAAGGAAAATGGGAGGGAGGGCCCTTGATGTGACATGGGCTGACATGGTGGACGTTCAGTGCGGTTTGAACTCTTTAGCATAGCATTTTTCACGCAAAGCTTTCATAAAAACACCAGTAAACAAGTTCTCAGCTTCTTTTTGCAGAGAAAATCAACATTTAACATGAAGGCACTTGTTTCAACCGTGAATTTTGGAGCTTCGACAAGACGGAAGTTTTTTCCCGAAATTGGCCTGTTAGCTTAGCTTGTAGTTTAGCTTCTTAGCTTAGCTGCTTGTAACGATCCAAAAAAACGTGATTTTGGACGGTTGAAACAGATTTTAAAGAGAAAAGAGAAAGGGAGGGGTCAGTGAAGAGCACCGGAGTTGAGCCTTTTGTCATCCAGTGTCTTCAGTAGAAAGAGACGCGAAGAAACGATAAAGCCGATAAATGAAAACGAGGTCGAAAATTTTAATTCATCATGCGATTAATTGATTTATTGTTTGTTACAACAGGCCTAGCTGTTACTGATTGGGCCAAAGCCCCAACACAATCCCTATATTGTGCTTGAAACAATGCTGCTGAAACAGAGCAGTGCAAGAAGATCAGAAATTGGCCAAAAGCAGCAGCAGTGGAAAATAATTAAAATCTTCAAATGGCATTTGCTGGATTAAATTATGTTTGAGAGCTAAGGCTGCTCCTTAGAGGTGATCAAATTGTTAGCTGTCCTGAGGTCCAGTCAGGTCCTCAGATGTGATCCGGTCTTCTTTTGTAGCTCCAAAACTGTGGAACCAGCAGCACTTTTGCATCTGACAGGCTTCAACACTTCATCGATCCATCCGTCCATGCTTCCATCCATCCATATATCCATATATTACCTTTTACCGGTGTCTTCCTTTGTGGGTCACGGGGGTCAATGGTGCCCATATCCAACAGTTTTATTACCGTGCGAGAGGCGGGGGACACCCTGTACAGGTCTCCAGTCCATCACAGGGACACATAGAGACAAACGAGACAAACAACCATTCACTCTTTCACTCACACCTAGGGACAATTTAGGGTTACCAATCAGCCTAGCAAGTCATGATGCCCACTCTCTGCCACTTGCCACACCCACTTCTCCATCGCAATCAGCGCTCATGCCCTGCACCCATTGTAAACTCTATATAAGAGCTACATCCATGCCAAATCTCTACCAGATTATCACTTTTGCTAGTGGATATCCATCCATCTTCTGATCGACTTGTCTCAACCTCACGCTTGTTTCCTGGATTTGCCGCCCTTTCTGCCCCATGTCTGGTTTATTCTGCTTTTCTGACCCTGGTAACTACGACCCTTTCATGCCCTTTTGGATTAAGGATTTCCCTCTGGATTAATTCTTGGATCTTGGCCTCCCTGTGCATGATCCCTTCTTCTCGTCTTGGACCACGATTAAAGTTTGCACTTCTGTTGGATCAACTCACAGTATTAAGGCCTCCCTTTCCAGCTGCTCACCCTCCACCTGCGGTGATGTCATTACTCCCACTGACACCGTCTCTCCAAGCTCTGGAAGCTGGCTCTGAACCTCGCTTCACCTGTTTGAGAAGACCAGTTCCTGTGATCGGATCCAGACTCCCACCAGCAGCTTAAAAATAATACATTTGTTTAAATGTTCCTGGTGTCTGGCCAAACTCTTGAATCCAAAACTAGGTTCTTGTAACAACATGAATGTTTTTTGGTCTGTGGGAGGAAACTGGAGTACCTGGAGAAAACCCACGCATGCACGAAGAGAACATGCAAACTCCACCCAGAAAGACCCGCAGCCGGGATTCGATCCTGTGACCTGCTCACAGAAACAGCTCTTCCAACTGAGCCACCATGCCACCTGGCTTCAACACATGGTGTTATTAAATCTTATCCTAAAACTTGAGTTTACTCACTGGCTTCTAATACATTTTGAGAATTGTATATTTTGCGTCATTTTAATGCTTTTACCTTATGTCTTAACATATTTCTAAATGTTTTTATAGTCTCTTGTGTTTGTATTATCCTTTTACGAATGTTTTATGTGCAACATATTGGCCAACAGGAGTTGTTTTTAAATGTGATATATGAATGAGCTTTCTTTGAACTACAGTCAGCTGGTTGTAAAAGCTGCTGCTGCATTCTCATTTTTCTTCTTGGCATTTGTTGTTCCTCGTCACTTAGTGAAGAGGGGAAATGGAAATATCCTCCATTCATGCATAGTGCAAGCATGATAACTTGAAAAATAAGCCATGTACTGATTTCCATTTTGGTGTGTGGCTGCATCTAGGCATAAGAAAGGTCACTATTGAAAAT
>NC_056517.1:6228932-6290970 GCF_014905685.2 Nematolebias whitei | reverse complement strand
TATATATATATATATATATATATATATATATATATGTGTATGTATATATATATGTATATATATATATATATATGTGTGTGTGTGTGTGTGTGTGTGTAAACTGGCCACTCCGGTTATTTGAGGAAACTATGCTTTCTCATTTTTATATTGCTTAAATATATTGTTTCTTCGATGGAGCTTTAGGGCCACGCAAAAAAATGAAATAAAAATTACATTGCCATGCCAAGAAAAATTAATTAAAAGCCATAAAATTACGAAAATAAAGTCGTATGAGATTTTTTAAATTTGAACAGCTGTCGTAATTTTTTTTTTTTCCACGAGTCAGATCCACAACACGACCTGTCAATCAATCCAGTAGGCGTGTCAGCAAATGACCAATCAGAAGCTAAACGCTCCTTACCTGCAGAGAGCTGGAGCGTACCACATTACTGTAAACAGGTTCAAAGTCCTGATGATGATAATCTGATGCTGATGTGCTAACAGATTACACAGTTGCTCTCACTGAGCGCCATTTTCAAAGGGAAACAAAAACGAATGACGTAATGACGTCATGTACATACATCCCAGAAGCAGCATACAAAAACACAACAGCAGCAGTACTGGATCATGTTTTCACATTTCATATTGCTTTGTGTGTTGTCTGTTGTTCTGTCTGTACAGCACTTTGGTTGGCCTTGTCGCTGTTTTAAGTGCTCTATAAATAAAATGGTATGGTATGTTTTGAGTTAGAGCGTCAATAACAATAAAGTTTAACAAACATTCTTCATTTTACCACAGTTAAAATGAGGTAAACTCTGCTTTTTCGTGTTGGAGTTTGGATAATATTATGACTCGTTTAGTTCTGGATTGGTCATTTGCTGACACGCCTACTTGATTGATTGACAGGTCGCGTTGTGGATCTGGCTCGTAGATAAAAAATTAAAATGACAGCTGTAAAAAAAAAAAAAGCCTTTATTCTTTAGACTTTATTCTCGTAATATTAAGACTTTATTTGACTTTATTCTCATAATTTTATGGCTTTTAATTTTTTTTTCTTAGCGTTGCCCTAAAGCTCCTTTGTAATTTCTTCAAATGGTTGGGGTGGCTGAAGATTAATCAGTGTGGGTCAAGGCCACAATTGGCCACCCCCTGGCTCCACCAATGCGCCTTGTGGTAGATAAAATTGCTCCCTCCACTCTCCAGGATCAGTCCCTCCGTGCTGCCTTGGACACACACACAAAAAAACAAACAAACAAGACAACCTACCTCCGTTCTTCTCCACAGTGTAATTCGTACTTTCTGGAATATCTTACACAAAAACATTAAGATTTACTTGCACTTCCTGTATAATTTCAGAAAAACACTCATCTCCAAAACTACAAACATTCTCTATTCAATTTAGGGGAGTGGTGGTGGAGAGGTTAGAGAGGTGGGCCTGTGATCCGAAGATCGCCGGTTCACGCCCCGGCCCCGACAACATCAAAATTGTGGGTGGGGTAGGTGAAACACCCACACTTGTCCCCACCCTCATTCGCCCCACTCTGGACCCATGAGCAAGGCCCTTAACCCCCACCATGTGATCCCTAAACAGGTCTCTCTTGAAAATGAGTTCTCGTGGCTCAATGAGACTAACCTGGATAAATAAAGGCTAAATGAAAAAATCCCTCAGAGACATCGTTGTACTGCTTGATAAGCATGAACAGTCATGGCCAGCTGCCAGTATTTAAAAAATGGACAATATTGCTCAAATTGGCTGGACAATTAATTTGTCTATCTCCAGTTAAAAGCACCAGTAAATTTAAATGGGTTAGAAGGATCAGATAAGCATTTGAAGATGGCAACCACAGCAAATCAATATTAGTGTAAACAAAAATGGCAATAACTCACTCACTTTTACAAATATTGAGATACAATTTGAGGTGCTAGTAGTTTAGAGTTTCATTTCATACCCTGAGCGTGTCAGTTTGCGATATATTACGAGATTGCACATAATATTACTTTGAAGGGTTGAGTCTTTGTGGTCTGACATCTGTGCTAAGAAAAAACCCCAAACATTTTCAGCTATTGGTGCTGTTATTAGTGTGCATTTTACCAGCTGAGCAGAGAGAACAAGCTGAACGGTCCCTTAAAGCTTTTATCTGGACTTCAAGTGCATTACTTTTGTTTATTCTCTTTTTTGTATCCCCTCAGCAGTTGAAGAAAGCTTCTTGAAGTCTCTCACTGTAACAGATTGCTTGACAAGGTCACCCTGTCTTCAAAAAGACATGGAAGGAATTCACAGTTTATTGTAAAAACTGAAAAAAACAAAAAAAAACAGCCACTGATGGAAAAAAGTGAATGTTCGAGCATTTATCAGAGACGTCTGAAGGTTTAAAACTGAGACAGAGACGACAGTTTCTGTATCTCAGTTTCCTCTGCAGCAAGCATGAAATGTGCCTTGACATAAAGAGTCCAATATCTGTCTGCTATCCGTCAGCACCGACTGGGGTCTGTCCAACACACACTGACCACTTTTCATCTGTATAACCCAACACAAAACAGAACATGTTGCCAGATGGTTTTTGGCTCAATTAAACAATGGAAATATCAGTTCCAGACCAGACTGTTGGGGGGAAGGGGTGGGTGAAGCAGTGCAACACCTCCAAATGAAAAATGCCTCCTCAATTTAGAGCTGCTGAAAGACTGCTTTACTGACTGGTTATTCAGCCTTACTTGCCTGCAGACTCTTCCTTATAAGAGCCCCACTTCCCTCTGGCAGAAGGTTGAGGAGCATTAAGTGCAGAACCACTAGACTGAGGAACAGCTTCTACCCTGAAGCTGTTAGACTCATGAATCTCTAACCAGAATAATCACTGTGGAAAATAAATCACTGTAATGCCACTTGATTGTTGATATGTGCTGCTTACTATCCATGTTGCTGATCTCACGCTGCTGATTTATTTCAGGACTTCTGTGTTCATTCGTCCTCATCTGTTCACACAGACTCATGCTCGTGCTGCTGTTGTTCAGCGTATTGATTCTGTACTATTAGAGTTGAACGTATTTCTTGGTTCAGCATATTTCTTGGTTCATATCTTAGATCTTATTACTGTTTTTCTTTACAATTTATACTTTTGTTAAATGTAACCGGGACCCTGTGTACACAATTTCGTTCTACCACATGTACCACATATGATGCGAATGACAATAAAGAAACCTTGACCTTGATAAAACTAAAAGCTCTAGCATTCCTTGAAAGAATTGTCAGAGAGTTTCAAACTAGACTGCAAATTCACCCTCTTGGCTGTCTACTGCTATCATAGATCACTCATTGTCATTAAAACTTCTCTCCTCATGTTTTCTTCCCCTTTTCTCATAAGCAAAAGTATTCTGAAAAGACTGAGGCCACACTCCAGTAGCTGCAGCTCTCTCCGCTCATCTTTGGACGACTGTATGTACATAATGTTGTTGTATTTCGGTACAATGACAATAAAGCTTATTCTGATTCAATAGAACTTTGTCTTTGTGACAAATTAATAAAATAAGGTAAACCCTTCACTTTTGAGTGGTGAAAACCATCTTGACCCAGGAACTGCAGTATTTATACAGCACATTTTTTTTCTCATTTTAAATTTAAATCACATGTTTACATTTTTTTGTTCAACAATATGTACGATTTGAATGTAACAAATCACAATTTTTGAGACAAAATATCTCAAAAGTAAAAGTAGAGATACAAATAATTTTCAGAATGGCAAATTACTGATTAATTCACTATATTCCACCTCTGACTGCTGCACATCCTTTCCAGCCTGATCCCTATATCTCACCAAATACAAGTCCTTCTCTCGCGCTCTTTAGTGACCAGTCTCCCATACAATTCATCAAATGTCTTGTTTTGCCTTTGCTACCTCCCCGTTGCTCTACATTGCATCTCTTTATATTCTCCTCTCTTCAGTCCTCTCATTGTCCCATTTCTTCTTGGCAAACTTCTTTCTCTGGATAACTTCCTGCACTTCACTATTCCACCACCAGTGTTCCTTATCATTATAACAGACCAGTCATTTGGAAGCTTTTTCTTACCACCAGAGCTGTTAACAGCTCATCTCTGAAAAACTCACTACATTCTTCCTTCTTCAGCTTCCACCACGTGATATTCTTCTCTGATTTTACTCTTTCTTTCTTCACATGCCACCATTCAATGCTGTCTGGCCACACTCTCCCCTGCCACAACCTTACAGTCTCCAATCTCTTTCAGGTTTCCTTTTCTACACAGAATGTAGTCGACCTGCGTACTCCTTCCTCCACTCTTATAGGTCACTCTATGTTCCTCTCTCTTTTGGAAATAGGTGTTGACTACAGCCATTTGCATTCTTTTGGCAAAATCCACCACCATCTGTCCTTCCTGGTTTCTTTCCTTGACACCAAACCTACCCATCACTTCCTCATACCCTCTGTTTCCTTCACCAACATGTCCATTCATGTCTGCTCCGATCATCACTCTTTCCTCCCTGGTAATATTCTCTATCACGTTATCCAGATCTTTCCAAAATGTATTTTTTCTCCTTCAGATCACATTCAACCTGTGGAGCATAACCATTGACAACATTTAGCATCAAACCTTCTACTTCTAACTTCAGACACATAGCCCTATCCAACACTCTTTTCACCTCTATTACATTATTTGCCAACTCCTCCTTCAGGACCACCCCTACTCCATTTTTTGTCTATCCACACCATGGTAAAACAGTTTAAACCCTGCTCTAATGCTGTGAGCCTTGCTGCCCTTACACTTGATCTCTTGGACACATAAAACATCTACCTTCCTTCTCTGCATCATGTCAGCCAGCTCTCTACCTTTTACCTGTCATTGTGCCCATATTTAGGTTTGCTAACCATATTGCTACACTTTTGATTTTCCTTTTCCTTCGTCTTTTACTCCTGACGTGTTTCCTTCCTCCTGGTCTTCGACTAACAGCAACACTATTTCTGCTGGCACCCTGTTTGTCTACAGCACCGGTGGCAGTCTTGTTAACTTCGGCCTTCACCGATCCGTTATGGTGTAGTTTGAAGAAAGTTCCATTTAACCCATCTACCACCAGATGGTGCAGTGGGCAGCTATTGAAAGCGTCTGGGGGGCATTTTGGAGATAAGGTGTGCTGCCCAGAGACACCACGAGGTATGCAGTGAATGGGGATCGAATCTGGGACTTTCGGGTCCCGAGCCGGCTGCCCTGCCTCTACACCATCTCGGCCCCCAATATATGGGTGTTAAACGACCAGTAAAAACCAGAGTTGCGGTAGGAGAATTAGTGAACACCAGATATAGGGTTGTATGGAGCAGTTAAAATGAAATATGGCTTAGAGAGACCATTGAAAGACATTTACGCGGAAAGAAGGACTTCAAATCAAATATGGAATTAAAAGGACAAGAAAAAAACAGATTTGTGTTAGAAGGGCCAGCAAAATTTAGATGTAGGATTGGAAACATGAGTGAAAACCAAAGATGAAGTTAAAAGGACTAGTTAAAACATAAACGTGCCAAAAGGACAAATAAATAACAGATACTGTGTATGCATTAGAAGGATATATCTGTCTGACAGCCTGTCTGTCTGTCTAAAGGGCCAATGAATAATAATAATATGTCTTTTCATGCAGGTCACAATGAGGCAGAGTTTAGTTGATCATCTCCTGTTGGAGAGATGAGTCACAGTGCTTCTTCTTGTTATTTTTTATTGCAAGGTCAGTTATTTTCTGTTTGGATGAGTGCTTATGCCAATAAGTTAAATCCACATTTGTTTGTTCTTCTATTTGTGAGCCAGGTTGTCCTTGGGGGTGGAAAAAGTCTGGCTTGGGGGTCGTTTTCTTTCCTATTTTTTGTATTCAGATGGGATCACCTCTGAGCTTTGGGAGAACAACAGTGCCAAAAACGATGGAGGATAAGTTGTGATCTAACAGCATCCGACACACTGCTGGGAAGTAACGGTGAACAACCCACTCTACCAGCCACAAACTACCCACCCCCCATTTGGAATATGTCTTATTGTTTACAGGTGCAGCAATGTGGAAAAAGAAACATGTGCACTCTCCAAGGTTTAATTTCCTCTCAGACCATTTACCTGTTATTGCACTGAGTGCAGCAGTAACAGAACTCTGCCGCCCTCAGTCTGCTGCTCAAAGAAGGCCTTGAACTGCCACGGAGAGGCATTTATCTTTGTCACACACACTGCACAGTGGACTCACTGCAACACAGATGTCAGCATCATTTGGCTGCTTCATAATCTGTGACTGCAGCCTCAGGGATTATTCATCTTTTTCCCTCCATTCAGTGGACAGTAATGAGTGCCTGCATTTGGCTGCAGGGAGCACAAAGATATCACAGCTGACTGTGTGTGAACTGTCTGACCAGCAAAAAATGACTGGCTTTTTATCTCTGAGAAAGAAAAGCTTTAAAATTAAAACAAAAAAGAAACAATAGGTGTGGTGGAGGCTGTTTCCTGAACTCCAGTTTTAGGAACACATGATGTAACAACCAAAAAAAAGATTTTAAAACATGCTATTATCAACTCAATGGATGGTATTGGTTTGTGAAAATCCAATGGTTGAGAATTAATTTTAAAACCAATCAAGGTTTGTGCTTGAGGCATAATCATAGAGAAAAAATAACCATCTGTTTCAAAAATAACAATGACTCCAGATCATTTTGTCCCTCCAGAAAGTCAGAACTTTACAGTTTGGTCACGACATACAAAGAAGCTGTCTGCTATCTGGACATTCAGGGCTGTAAACATGGATGGTTTCTGAAAACCCCACAATTTATAGACATGCGTTTTGTAAATGTGCTTCTGTGCAAATCAGGCATCAAGTCCTTGAAATCAATCCATCCATCCATCCATCCAGCCAGCCAGCCAGCCAGCCAGCCAGCCAGCCAGCCATCCGTCATCTTTACCTGCTTCTTTCTTTCTGGTCACGGGGTTCAATGGTGCCCATATCCAGCAGTCACTGTGCTGACCCTAAGGTCTCCAGTCCATCACAGGGACACATAGAGACAACCATTCACTCTCTCACTCATACCAAGGGATACATTTAGAGTTACCAATAAACCTAACATGAATGATTTTGGTTTGATGAAGGAAACTGGAGTACCCAGCGAAGACACTGTTGTGCATGAGGAAAATATGTAAACTCAACACAGAAATACACCAGGCTGGGAGGCACTCCTGTGACCTTCTCATTGTGAGGAAAAAGCACTAACATTGTGCCTAGTGCCACCTCATACCTAAAATAATAGGACAACTTATTTTTTCTAAAAACACAAGCACCCTGAGTGTAGGATAGACACACACTGACCTGCTCATTGGTGTGTACCTGCTGCCTCAAACTTCTAAGATCCTTACCAACTTCTTGTTGCACAGGGAACAGGTCCCTCTTGTAAATGAGTCATTGTGGCTCAATGAGGCTAGCCTGAACATATAAAGGTTGAATGAATGAATGAATGCACATTCTGCTGATGGTGAAAACACACTTATTTTTCATTCACTGATTTGGTGAGGCAGGTAGGCAAAGCCTCAAGTCGGCTCTCAATTCCAGCATCAAAAGTCAGGCACATGCCATGCATGACCACAGTGGCTGGTGGGCATGTTTGGCTGGGACAGTACACTTGTCAAACAGTAACACAGGTGTCATAGGTAGAACTCAGGATAGAAACAAACCTCCCATGGAGCAGAAAGCTTTGGACAACATCAGGGGTCTCATGTCTAAAAGAGTGTGCAGCTTTCATACTGAAAGTAGACATAGGGACAAAATGAAAAAACTCAATGCGAACGGTAATCAGATTTATCAAACCGTGTGCACACGTCTCTATGCACCTTTGTTTTGTACATCCAGATGAACGTGGATCTGATCTCACCTAAGACTTTCCCCCAATGGGTGCCTCAATTTAAATATGTATAATAGATGTGGATATGTCCCACATGTGAGAATCCTCCTCTCTGCACCACCAAACATTATGTCTAGATGCAGAAAAAAATAGGAATTTATTAGAATGTGAGTCTGACATGCTGTAAAATAAGTAGTGGGGCATTAAAATGTGTTTGTCACATGCATAAAAAGGAGTGATTGTGTGTGAAGCTGTGGCTGACATGGAATAAAGTGAACCAGGATGCTTGCTATAGAGCCAAGAAGGAATGTATCAGTTTAGTTTTATTCTGGGAACGAGCACATGGTCACAGAGGAAAAGGACAACCAGCCACATCCTACATCAACGAGCCGATGGCTGATACAGGACTCTCTGTCCCTGAAATGAAATTGGCCACGAAGGATTGAAGCATATGGTCAGACATCAGTGGGGATAGAATAAATTTGACTAACAGCCTAATCTTATTGATGACACTTAAAGGTGAAGCTGGGAAACTGTTAATGTTGTAAAAACAAGTATTGTAGACACCAGAGACACATGAATAATAAATAATAATTTGCGTGTGTTAAGGTATTGAGTGGATATTACAGCATGTGTCATGATCTCTGCTTTTCTGTCACCTGTCACGCCCACTTCTCCAACACAATCACGCTCATGTTCATCACTTGCTGCCCGCTTTATATTAGAGCTCCGTGCATGCCAGGTCTCTGCCATTATCAAACACTTTTGTCAGTAGATGTCCAGCGTTTCTTCCAAGCCCACACCTGATTTTCTTCATGCCTGTTCCCTGGATTCTCCAACCTGCTTGCTCCAATTTATTTTGCTCATTTGACTTTGGAACTATGACCTCTTTTCTGCCCACCCATTTTTTGATTAAGGATTCCCCTTTGAATTAATTATCTGACCTCGGTTTTCCCGTGTATGACCCTTGCTCCACCACTTGGACATGATGAAAGTTTTCCACTCTGACAGATCTACTCTCAGCATTAAAAGCCTCCCTCTCCAGCTGCTTGCCCACCACTTATGGTGACATCATTGCCGCCACTGACACCACTCCTCCAAGCTCTGGGAGTTGGCGCTGCACTTGTCAAACTCCCCTCACCCATCTAAGAAGGTTAGTGGCCATCTCCTGCTATTCTGCACATTCTCAGAGACCTACAGCCAACTAAAGGTATTCCCTCTTTTAGACCAGTCCAGTGACAGGATCCAGACTCTCACCAGCAGTTTTAACATAATAAAAATTGTTAAACGTCCGTTTTGTCTGGCTGAACTTATGATTCCAAAACCTGGATCTTGTCAGCATGTGCAAAGTTGTGCTGAAAATACCTTTATGAACAATGACTTCAGTCTTATTAGGGCATATTGGAAATGGTGCAGTACAAAGAGTGTGTATTTAGAGGCCAAGAAGATTTTTTGACCCAAGATGACAACTGGTTTATCAGACACTTTTTTGCCAAAAACAATCCTATTGGAATTATACTCTGAACTAAGACCATACTTGGAGAACAACACAGTGAAGAGTGCAATTTGCAGCAAGAGACACTTTTTTCTAAAATAAGTGGAGCTGTCGATTGCACACACGACATGAGTGGTAGCTGAAGATGAGGGCCTTAGAATTCTGACTGCTGTTGTGCATACAGCCCAAACAGCAGTTCAGAGTACCCAGCCTTCTCAGAGTACTTATTGTGGGTACTGGAAGGTGCTCCAACTAGGGACTATTTTATTCTGCTGGGGGACTTGATTGCCCACGTGGGCAGCAGCAGTGTGACCTCAAGGGGTGTAATCGGGAGGAATGTCCTCTCTCTTCTGAACCCGAGTGGTGTTCTGTTAATGGACTTCTTTGCTAGTCATGTTTTTTCCATCTCAAACACCATGTTCGAACATAAGGGTGTCCATAATTGCACGTGGTACCAGAACGCCCTAGAGAATAAATTGATGATAGAATTTATAGTCATGTCTCCTAATCTGCAGCAATATGTTTTGGACACTTGGGTAAGGAGAGGAGCTGAGTTGTCAACTGATCATCAACTGGAGGTGAATTGGATGAGATGGCGAGTAAAGATAACTGACTGACCAAGTAGACCCAAATATGTAGCTAGGGTTTGCTGAGAATGGAAAGTAAGAAGCTGGATGAGATCCACCCTGAATCTTTCAAGGCTCTGGCTGTTACTGAAGTGTCTTGGTTGACAACTGTCAGGCAGCAAAAGGAGGACCAATGTCAGTTGTGTGGAACTATATCAAACTGAGCATAGAGGACAAAAGTGAAGCAAACTGAAATATATGCTCAGCAAAGTTGTCCAAAGGGTGATGAAATCTGTTTCAACTTGAGCAGTTTGATCAAACATTTAAAAACACCCAACATGATGCAGAGTTCAAAGTGTTTACTTACAAACAGTAAGAAGTCACAACCCCAACAGAAGACTGACGTTACGAAGGAACTTTTGGTACAGAGAAGTGTGGTTAATGCTGTGGCAGTTGGACAAAAACTAGTTAGACATGTTAAACATTTCATCACAGCTTCATCCAGAAAAATGTTCAAGGCCATCTTAACTATCCAATTACAAGGCTCCAACAGGACTCACTGTAACAAGTTCCACATGCCACTAGGGCTGCACAGTATATTAAAGAATATTTTCATTGCATTAATGAGTGCAATATCAATATTACCAAGGACTACATGGACTGCAATAAATCATAGGGAATTTTAAAATGCATACTTGGCATGCTAATGATGAACTCTCTCGCATTAGCCTTGACGCCAGCACCTGGTTTCGATGATACTCATGACCGAACAGTAAGTGAAGATTCAAGAAAATTGTGGGTTTATTTCAATCAATAAGGTCAGCACATTATTAAATAATAAATCATAAATCACAAGTTTTTTCAAAAAACGTGTAGCCTTACATTCTACAGTCTATCTTTGAGCAGAAGAGGATCTTGGGAATATTCTGATCTCATCGCAAGCTTCCTGGCATTCTCACCACTCCCCAACAGGTGCTCTTAGAAAGAAAAACAACTTCTGCTATCATTGGCTTAGTTAGAGGAGTTAACACATTTTCAAAGTAATAGTAAAACAAAATGTAGCAGCAGTTCATAGTACTAGTAACAGTAATTGGTATTGCTAAGTACTCAAATGTAAGTGCTTGTACTTGTTTGGGAAAAAATGTAGTACTGGTGCATCCCTAGAAGAAGTATCAACCATTTCAAAACCTTTTATATCATATTGAGGGCGTCTTCAGCCCATCTCAATGGTGCTGGTCTGGAGCTTCTTTTTTTTTACATCTCCAGAGGAGCTCTGTTCCAAATGTCCAGGGCTAACCACGGTGATGATAAATAAGTATTTAAAAACCTGTTTGAATCTTCTCTTTATGGTTTTGTATTTCAGTAAATTGTTATTTAATTAATTTAATGGGTTGGTAAACATCTATGTTTACCTACATAAGCAAACACTTGATTAGTATAACTATTTTTGGAGAACTTGGTACAACAAGAAGTAGCGCTAAGCTAGCAGCATGCAATACAAACGCTCTAGCTAAAATGCTACAGATGTAGCTCTCCACTTTATATTACACAATAAACACTTTGTACAAAATCAGTTTAGTGTTAACTGATCATTACAAATAAAGACTAAACTTATGCAACCAGAAGTTAAACCATAACTATATCTACATATAAAACACACAAAACAAAGCACAACTAGCTTTAAGCTTTAATTTAACCATAAAGCATACAATATAATTGTGTCAAAAATGGAGGATTTACTTGCAGTTACCTTCATACAGATGAACATGTGGTACTTCCTGTTTGTCACTTTTGTATTCAGCTGCTAATGAGGTCGGTCGAAGGGCTTTATCTATCTTTTACATTTTTAAAAACTCAGTTTAGGTTTTGGAAATGGAATAAACTGTATTCCACCGTCTAAAGCAGGGCTATTCAATTAAACCGCTCAGGGGGCCACAGTTACTGAAAACCAACAGCTCAGGGGCCGAACATCCAGTAATTAGTCATTATGTAAATAAACCAAGTATTACAATGATCTCTTACCTTTTAAATGTATTAATGTTATTGCATTGAATCATAGACGCAATAAACAGAACCCAAAACCCACAAACATTTAAGAATAATAATTATATATATATATATATATATATATATATATATATATATATATATATATACACACACATACATACATATATACATATATACACTATATATGTATGTATATATTTATACATATATAACTTGTTTTTCAGGGATGCTGAGTTAAAATTTAGGGGTGCTTGAGCACCCCAAAAAGGAGGCTAAAATTGCCAATTTTGAACATCACGTCACTATCCATACATTATCTTTTACCCGCTTCTTCCATTTTGGGTCACGGGGTCGCCGGTGCCCATGTCCGGCAATCACTGTGCGAGGGGCGGGGGACACACTGGTCGGGTCTCCAGTCCATCACAGGGACACATAGAGACAAACGAGACAAACAACCATTCAATCTCTCACTCACACCTAGAGACAATTTAGAGTTACCAATCAATTTAACATGCATGTTTTTGGTCTGTGGGAGGAAACCGGAGTACCCGGAGAAAACCCACGCATGCACGGAGAGAACATGCAAACTCCACCCAGACCGGGATTTGAACCAGGGACCTGCTCACTGAGAGGCAACAGCTCTACCAGTTGCGCCACCGTGCTGCCCAACATCACTTCACGTTTAACCCTTTTTTTATTTCACATCGTTTATTTGTGTAGCATTCATTTCTGAGGACACCAAACCATTACAGAAAGCATGAGGTAGTCTCCAGTCCTCCCAGGGACTTACCTGAGCCAGGGCTGTGTTTAGCTGTGTTGGAGGTCGTGTGAGAGGTGGATGTGGAGGCCACCCTCTGGTCTGAACTGTTGTCCTGGCCCAGAGTTGAGCTTGACTTTCTGGGCTTTTTGTCTGTCAGGTGCAGCGGGGAGCTCTTCTTTGCAGGAGGAAATGGCCATAGAGGCCTGGCTGTGGCGTTAATCTTCAGCCACGCTTGGGCTTTGTACTCCACAATCTCTCCATAGTTAGCTCGTGTCACCCGGCACTCGTACAGTCCTTCATCATTCTTGCTGACTCTAGAGATCTGTAATCTGTGCGAGATGTCATTGCCCTGGACCTTCACTGTCTGTTAGAAAAGAGACACAATGAGGTGAGACACTGTCCAGCTCTAGCAGCATCACAGTCCAAATTTAAAAGCAGAAATACTCCCTTTTAATATCATGATTTAAAAAGGACCAATAATACAAACAAAATAATTGTAGTCCTTCTCTTAGGGTACAATATGAAAGAAAAAAAAAAACTTGGACAATTTTATAATTCATAGGATCATATATCAACCAAAAACAGCAAAAGAAATACAGGATTTAAAGTTTTGGTATTTGGTGACAGAATTATAAATAAACTGAATTGAATTAATATAACTGATAACTTTCATGCCAAAGTTTTAGATTAAAATCATCTGAGATTAAACTCATTTTGATCAAAACCTTGAAAATCAAATTTTGTGTCAAGTCATGAAAAATGAGATGGCACACTCAGTACCTGCTGTGAGTGACTCTCAGCTACTAACACATCAAACTTTAGCTGAGAATGTGTAAAAATGACTGAATTATAGATATGATTTGTTTTCTTCAGTGCGCTGGCTGAGGCAGCCATCTTGACATGGGTTGATAAATGAGATAGTTTGCAAACAGATCGATGAACACATGAACATACAGTTACGTGCAAACACATCATCTGGCTTTAGTTTTTAGAGGATGTTGAAACATTATCAAAAGTCTGACTATATTCTAATTTCAGGTTGTTGTAAAAATGTGTCCACTCTGTTTTAATTTAACGTGAGGTTAGTTGATGTTTGCAGGCGTTATTTTAAATACAGCTATGGTAAACGCTTCTTTGATTCATTCAGTTTAGCTACAGCTTTACTTTGGTCTCATCTATCCAAAGGACTTTCCAGAAGTCATGATTTATTCAGATGAAACTTCTCAAACCTCAGTCATGTTGCCAGTTTTGATTTCAGATCAAAATAAAAGATTTTTTCCTGCATCTCTTCCATACAAGCTGTACTTGTTCAGTTTTTTCCAACCATCCTGTCGTAATGTGCTGAAATGTGATGTGGTTTTAGCCGAGCATCGTCCCCAACACATATTTTGTGTCAGCCCTATTTAAGATGGCTGCCACAGCTGATCAACATTAGCCAACACAAAATTGGCTTTACCACGGTCATTTTTGCAGATACAGTACTGCAATTACTGTTTTAATTTACAATTTATACTTTTGTTGGATGTAACTGGTGTAGTGAACTTAACCTGATGTAGTGAACTTAACCTGAGGTCAAAACCCTTGACCTTAAGAACCTTGTGGGACAGAAACTGTCATTTCATTGATCTGCATCCAGAAATACAGTTTGACCCATCCTGAGACTTTCTTTCTTGAATTAATCAAGTGGAAAAGACAATCCTCTATGATCATTACTATTTTACAAATGTTTGATAATCAAATTGTGTTAGTTCAAACAATGTTTACAGGTTGAAGAGAACTACTCATTTTTATTTACATAAACAGTAAGTAATGATTTTTATTCCTCATTCAAAGAAGAAATCAGGTTAATATGCATTTCTTGATTTTCTGTCTTCAATGAGCAAGTTTGTAAGTGTGTGTCAAAGTTCGAGGTTCGGTCAACTAAAAAGTTTACTGAAAAGAAATGTCATGTTTAACTTTTACAGCAGATACTAGGTGAATTGACTCCACGGAGTCTGAATTTCTCCAACAATCTTTCTGTCTGTTTTAAACAATCTTAATCTCTATCCTTGACTTTCCATAACACCTTACATCACAAACCACACCTCTGTTCTGGTCTATCCACCAATCAAAAAGCTCTCAAATGAACCGGAAGTCGAACCCATTTAAATGTGGCAACTTCCCGGTTCTCTCAGTGTCGAAGAGAGACGAGACGAGATGAGAAGAGCTTAAAAGAGTTGAGCTCTGAAGGAGTTCAGAGTTCTTGGAATCCAGAATGCAGAGACGATTTTGGGAATTATAACTTCTGTTTGGATAACCTCGCACGACTCTCTAGGTATTTGGCTGTTCTCAACGGAGACGCTGAAAGAGTCAAAAGAAGAGCTCTACACCGACGCTGAAACTATCATCAACCAGGTAAAAGTTCTATTTCGACCAAGCGTACCGTTGGCCATGCTGAGATCTGAAGGAGCGTGCACGTTCTGGTTAAAACAAACAAATTCCCTGACACATCTCTCTGTAAGATAAATCTCCATTTTCCATCTTTAAACTCTCCTTTCTCCTAAAATCATTACAGATATTTTTAGAAATGTCTGAAGCAAAGTTTCTCAATCACCGCCGTGTGAATTGATGTCTGCTGTTCTGCTGAAAAGTGAAAACAATCGCCGTATTGTTCTCACTTCCTGTAAAACTAGCCATGTTGTTGTTTTCATATTTTGCCAAATTAATGTAAATGTTTGATGTTAATCTTTGATTCTGTAAATAAATGACCGCATTCATTTTGATGGGTCAAAGATAAATAACGTCTCTCGTTACATTTCTGTTAAACTCAATGCACGCATGTTACACAGTCAGAAAAATGAAGAACCCCTTAAATGTATGAATATATCTCAGCATATGTCATACTACACTGGGACCCTATGTACTCAATTTTGTTCCACCACATGTACCACTGGTGAGAATGACAATAAAGAACCTTGACTTGACCTTGACTTGATTGTCATTCATAAAAGTGGCCCTAACTCTGTCCCCTCTCATGTTCAGATTATATTAGTTTGAAGCACTGGTAGCAGGCCATATGCATTCCTTCAAGTAAAATTAGGTCTTATAATAAATAATATTTTTTTCAAGTTTAGTGGTGTATTTACCTCATGCAAAACCTAAAAGATAAAACCTGGACGTCCTCTGCTGATATCATATTAGATGTTTTTGGTAACGCTTTTGCCTTTCTACATGAGCTGGACGAGTGTTTTCTGCTCAAAGTGGGTGAAGTCCACCCCTGCAGCCATGCATATTAATCAGGACTGCCTCACTGCTCCTGGTGAGCCAGCCTTGTTTATACAGGAAACACACCAACACTTTTTTCTCTTTTTATTGCTTCAAATTCAAGTACATGTTGACATAAAGTGCTTAAAGTTGGAATGAAAATGGTCCTGAAGATGAAAGTCTCAAATATTGCACTTTTGTAGAGTACTATATTGTATTTTTAAAGAATTCACACTAAAGATTGAAAAAAAAAAAACTTGTGTCTTTTTGTCTTTTTCTTTTGTTCACTCTGATGTTAATGTCATTTGTGCCAAATAAACATTGATCCCAAACTAATCAAGGAGCTTCTCGTGTGCGAGTGCAGAGAGCCTGTGGGTGAAATGGTTTAGTGTTGTAATTAATTGTATAAACAAACTCTAAACTACAATGGAGGTGGCACAGTCGGTAAAGCTGCCAGCTCAGCAAGAAGGTTGCCGGATCGAATCCTGGCCGGGGTCTCTTCTGGGTGGAGTTTGCATGTTCTGTCCGTGCAAGTGTGGGTTTTCTCTCGGTACTCCGATTTCCTCCCACATATCAAAAACATGCATGTTAGGCTGATTGGTAACTCAACCCTCCAGAGCTGTGAGTGAGAGAGTGAATGGTTGTTTGTCTCGTTTGTTTCTATGTGTCCCTGTGATGGACTTGCAACTTGTCCAGCCTGTCCCCTGCCTCTCGCACAGTGACTGCTGGATATGGGCACCAGTGAGCCCCGCAACCCAGAAAGGAAGAAGCGGGTAAAGATGATGGATGGATAAATGGATAAACTACAGTGGACATTTCATTCTTTCCCTTTCTGAAAGAGGAGAAAGTTTGACTAATTTGGTTACTTTAGCCTTTTCTTCTTCTTTTGCTTGACTGCTTCTTTCTTCTTGGATCGCGACAGCGAGCAAACTCGCACAAGCATTTAGCAATTGTGTTTACGCCAGATTGTCTTTCCTGACACATCCACCAACCACAAGTTACTACAGCCCACACACAGACGACTGCCTTCGAGGGTGCCCGAGGGAGCAGAAGGGGTGTTAAGGGCTTTGTTCAAGGGTCCAGAGAGGGGCAAGTTGAAGGTGGAGGCAGGTGTGGTTGCTTCACCTTTCCCACCAAAATTTTTGATAAAAAAATTTAGGTCAGGGGGATTAGAACTGGTGCCCACTCAATCACATGCTTGACTTCTCTAACCTCTGGAGAATGTTGTTTTTCACACAAGGCGGCTGAGACGGCTCCGTATGAAGTATGAGAAATGCATTTGTTTTGGTTGTATTTACACAGAATGCCCTGTGCTTTAGCCCACTTCCTGCTTTTGGCGCAGTCTCTGGTCCGCTTGCATTCACAATGCAGTCGAACCACATTATAGTTCACTTCAACTGAACCGAGACCTAGGTGTTTAGGCAGACCAGAGTTTGCTTTTTTGGTCCGCATCAGAGTTTGATAGTGCATTCACACTTCCCCAAACGAACCAGACTTTCTAGGCAAACGGACTAGAGTTCGATTAATAATAATAATAATAATAATAATAATAATAATAATAATAATAATAATGTCATCACAATGTCAGCACTGTATGTTTCCATACAATGGCGAAATTAGTCTCTGCATTTAACCCATCCACCACCAGGTGGTGCAGTGGGCAGCTATTGAAAGCGCCCGGGGGACATTTTGGGGATTAGACGTGCTGCCCAGAGACGCCACGTGATGTGCAGTGACTGGGGATCGAACCTGGGACTCTCGGGTCCCAAGCCGGCTGCCCTGCCTCTACACCATCTCGGCCCCTAAGCGGACTAAACAGGGCTGGTGTGAATTTACCCTAAATCACTACTTGGTCTGTTGCCTTCATACAACTCGTTCTTCATGTCACTGCATGTGTATGTAAGGGTCCCACTGCCTGCAGCCTGCCTTGCTGATGGCCGCTGATTACCAACACCTGGTGGTCATCAGCCTGATGAGCCTCTCCATCTACAAAAGGCTGCAGCCCAGTGTGACTCATCGCTGGAGCACATCACCTCTTATGGTATAGTACTGTTGAGCTAGATATGTCTAGGTGAAAAGAATTTGTTCACCTGTGTTCTCTTTTCCAGTTCCCTGGTTCCTCGTGTTTCTGGATCCTCCTCGTGACCTGATCTGGATCCCTCGGCCTGTCAGGTATTCCTCGTGCCATTTTTGCCTCCAGTTGCCAGCCTTCCTTGTGCCCTTGGACCCTCGTTGGTTTTCCCTCTGCTGCTCTCTCCCTGGACTGAAGGACCAGCTCCCCTCCTTCGGGTTTGGACTGTAAGGACAATGACCACCTTCAAACAACCACTCAGGTCTTCCCCTCGGACCAACACTAACCTGTCGTCCCTCTTTCCAGGAGAGCTGAGTTCCAGCTTGTGAAACATCTCACTGTACATAATAAACACTGTTCTTTTGTATTTCCCCTGTGTCTGCCTCGTTCTGGGTCTCAAACTATCTGGGTTCCCCGCGTAACCCTAACAGAAATGCTCCAGCCAAAAAAGACCCAGAATGAGACCAAGAGCGAGCAGACAACCCCCGGTTCCACAGAGGAACGGATCGACGGGATGGACAAAGTTCTTCATCAAGTGCTGACTCACCAAACCACGGTCAAGTCCAACCTTCAGGAGCTCGGAGGTATGATTTATTCAATTAAACGTCAGCTGCAAGCTTCTGCCTCCTCAGCTCCAGTCGTTCCGCCAGCCCCCGTGGCTCCTGTTCCCACTCCTCCTGTTCAACAAATATTCGTTAAACCTTCTGAGTTCTTCACCGGAGATCCTGACCAATGTGGCGGCTTCTTGCTGCAGTGCAGACTCGCCTTCGAGGGGGCTCCCTCCCAGTTCTCCTTGGACACGGCCAAAATCACCTTCTTCGTAAGCCAACTCAAAGGTAACGCTCTCCGGTGGGCTCACTCGTTCCTTCTGAGCCATAATAACCCCCCTGCTTCCTATGAACTATTTCTACCGGAGTTTCATAGGATTTTTGATCGCCCCCTGCAGAAGTCAAACGCCGCCAAGCGTTTGCTGAATTTACGACAGGGCCATCGTAACGCCTCGGAGTTCGCCCTGGAGTTTCGGATCCTTGCTGCCCAAAAAGGATGGGACGAGCCAGCCCTCCAAGGTATTTTCTTAAACTCTTTATCTGATTTTCTCAAAGACCAGATGGCCTCGCGAGACGAGCCCGAGACTTTTGACAAGCTAATAGACCTTGCCATCTCCATCGATGACCGTTTCCGGGAAAGGAGGAGAGAGGCAAATTACAATTCCCATCGACCTTTGACTTCCGGGTTTCCGGCTTCTCCAGGTGAGCCCAAGTCTGCACCTTCGTACTACGTTTCCCAGAATCCTCCCACTTCCGGGTTTACGACCCCTCGCCATGAGTCCGTTTCACCCAAGCAGCCTCACTTGAACTACAACTCCCAGTCCTCCATGCTTCCTGGTTTCAACCAATCATCTTCTTTTCCTCCACGGGATCGCTCCCCCGAGCCTATGCAGGTGGGGTGCGCACGGCTGACTCCTGCAGAGAGACAGTGGCGTGTATCTGCCCGTCTCTGCATTTATTGTGGTAACCCCGGTCATTTTCTGTCCCACTGTCCATTTCGGGGAAACGAGAACTTCCACCAGTAAAGCGGGAGTTACTGGTGGGAGCGTCTGCGTTAACCTCCCCATTCAAACTATTACTTCCCCTGGTCATTCAGACACCTGACCGTCGCTTTTCGTTTTCTGCTCTCATCGACTCGGGTGCTGAACAAAACCTGATCAGCGCCGATTTAGTTAAAGAATATTCTTTGCCCACTCGCGAGATTCCTTCGATTTCTGTCGCCGGCTTAACCGGAGACGCTTTGACTCGTATAAATCTTAAGACGACCGATCTGCATGTCATAGTCTCAGGAAATCATCATGAGATGACCGATTTCTTTGTGTTTAATTCTCATACGCCCCAAATAATTTTAGGTTATCCCTGGCTCCGAAACCATAACCCAGTTATTAATTGGGAGCGCGGCTGCGTTGACAAATGAAGCGACAAATGTCTCAGTAACTGTCTTCGCTCCGCCATTAAAGAGTTCCCTCGGAACGCGTCTCCTCTAGAGGAGATCGACCTCACCTCTGTTCCTGCGGAATACCGCGACCTGGCGGCCGTCTTTAGCAAGCAACGCGCCTTGTCTCTTCCTCCTCACCGTCCCTATGACTGCTCGATTGACTTATTACCTGGCGCCCCCTTGCCGTCAAGTAGACTTTATAATCTTTCTGGTCCCGAAAGAGAAGTCTAGGTCCGATTATATTAATGAATCCCTTGCCTCTGGTATTATTAGACCCTCGACCTCCCCTTTGGGAGCCGGTTTCTTCTTCGTTTATAAAAAAGATAAAACTCTCAGGCCATGTATTGATTACCGCGGCTTAAACAACATAACTGTTAAAAATAAGTATCCGCTCCCCCTCATTGACTCACTACAGGAACAGTTACAGTCGGCTTCTTGTTTTACTAAACTCGACCTAAGAAACGCTTACCACCTCGTTCGTAATAAGGAGGGCGACGAGTGGAAAACAGCTTTTCGCACTCCTTTGGGTCATTTTGAGTATTTAGTTATGCCTTTTGGGTTGACCAATGCCTCCGCAGTTTTTCAGGCGCTCGTCAATGACGTCCTGCGCGACCTTATTGGTAATTTTGTTTTCGTTTATCTCGATGACATCCTTATTTTTTCCCGCGACCCCTCTCAACACACAGCTCACGTCCGCACGGTTCTTCAGCGGCTGCTGGAGAATCAGTTATTCGTTAAGGCGGAGAAACGTGAATTTAATACCTCCTCCGTCTCATTCTTAGATTTTATTTTTGAGGGCGGACGTTGTCGAACCGACCCCGAGAAAACCAGGGCGGTAGTCGACTGGCCGACCCCCGAGTCCAGGAAACAGTTACAACGTTTCCTGGGCTTCGCAAATTTCTACAGGCGATTTATAAAGAATTATAGTCGTGTCGCCGCCCCCCTGTCTCAGCTCACTTCCACCGCCCGAGCCTTTCACTGGACCCCAGAGGCCGAGGCCGCCTTTAAGAGACTCAAGTCTCTCTTTTCCTCCACGCCCATCTTCTGCCACCCAGACCCTACGCACCAGTTCATTCTGGAGGTGGAAGCCTCCGACACTGGGGTAGGGGCGGTCCTTTCCCAGCGATCACCTTTGGACAATAAGGTTCATCCCTGCGCCTTCTTTTCTCGACGTCTCTCCCAAGCGGAACGCAATTACGACGTGGGCAACTGCAAGCTGTTGGCGGTCAAGCTCACATTAGAGGAATGGCGGCACTGGTTGGAAGGCACTGAGACCCCTTTTTTGATTTGGACGGACCATAAAAATTTAACCTATCTCAGGAACGCCAAGCGTCTGACCCCCCGTCAGGCCCGTTGGTCGCTTTTCTTTAACCGTTTCAATTTCATCCTAACCTTTCGCCCAGGCTCTAAGAACATTAAACCTGATGCCCTGTCCAGGCAGTTTGCCCCTCCTGACTCGCCTGAGGTTTCTAATTGTATTGTTCCTCCCACTTGTATTGTCGGCTCCCTCTCCTGGCCCATCACCGCCACCGTTCAGCAGGCCCTCCTCTCTGAACCTGATCCTGGTGGTGGTCCCCCCGGTACCCTCTTTGTTCCCTCCAGTGTGCAGTCCCAGGTACTCCAGTGGCTCCATTCTAACAAGCTTTCCTGCCACCCTGGAGTCAACCACATGCTTGCTCTCACAAAGACCCATTTCTAGTGGCTCTCCATGTCTAGAGACGTCAAGGACTTTGTTTCGGCCTGTCCCGTCTGTGCCAGAAACAAGTCTGGTACACAACCTCCGGCTGGCCGTCTGCTTCCCCTCCCGACCACTAGTTGTCCTTGGTCCCACATCGCCCTCGACTTTGTGACTGGCCTTCCCCCATCTGACGGCAACACCACCATCCTCACGGTCGTTGACCGTTTTTCTAAGGCCGCTCACTTTGTCCCCCTCCCTAAGCTCCCCTCTGCCCTTGAGACTGCCCACCTTCTCACTCTCCATGTTTTCAGGCTCCATGGGATCCCCTCTGACATCGTCTCCGACCGAGGCCCGCAGTTCATCTCTCAGGTCTGGCACTCCTTTTGCAAGTTGCTCGGGGCGTCCGTTAACCTCACCTCCGGCTACCATCCTCAGGCTAACGGGCAAGCTGAGTGCTGCAATCAGGAGTTGGAGTCCACCCTGCGTTGCCTGGTCGAGTCCAATCCTTGGTCCTGGAACCAACATTTGGTTTAGGTGGAATACGCCCACAATTCCCACCGTTCCTCTGCCACCGGTATGTCCCCCTTCGAAGCCTCCCTTGGCTACCTTCCCCCTCTCTTTCCCAGTCTAGAGCTCGACTGCTTGGTCCCATCCGTGCAGCATCACTTCCGGCGTTGTCGTCGCATCTGGCGCCAGGCCAAGGCGGTCCTCCTTAGGACCGCGGCCCAGGCTAAACGGTTCGCGGACCGCCACCGTTCAGCGACACCCGCCTACCAGGTCGGCCAGCAGGTTTGGTTGTCCACCAGGGACATCAAACTGCGGGACACCCCACGCAAACTGGCCCCCCACTTCATTGGGCCCTTCCCCATTACCCACATCATTAACCCCTCTGCGGTTCGTCTCCAACTCCCCAGGGCCATGAGGATTCACCCAACCTTTCATGTGTCCCAGGTAAAGCCTGTTTCCCTCAGTCCCTTGTGTCCTCCGTCTGACCTCCCTCCGCCGCCCCGCCTGATCGACAACCACCCTGCGTTCACCGTCAGATCTATCCTGGACGTGCGACGCAGGGGTAGGGGGTTCCAGTACCTGGTCAATTGGGAGGGATACGGTCCTGAGGAGAGGTCATGGATCCCCAGGTCCTTTATCCTCGACCCCAGCCTCATCTCCAGGTTCTTCAGAGACCACCCCGAGAAGCGCCTCAGGTCGCCTTGAGGCGATTATTGAGGGAGGGTACTGTAAGGGTCCCACTGTCTACAGCCTGCCTTGCAGATGGCCGCTGATTAACAACACCTGGCGGTCATCAGCCTGATGAGCCTCTCCATCTACAAAAGGCTGCAGCCCAGTGTGACTCATCACTGGAGAATATCACCTCTCATGGTATAGTACTGTTGAGCTAGATATGTCTAGGTGAAAAGAATTTGTTCACCTGTGTTCTCTTTTCCAGTTTCCTGGTTCCTCGTATTTTTGGATCTCCTCGTGACCTGATCTGGATCCCTCGGCCTGTCAGGTATTCCTCGTGCCATTTTTGCCTCCAGTTGCCAGCCTTCCTCGTTCCCTTGGACCCTCGTTGGATTTCCCTCTGCTGCTCACTCCTTGGACTGAAGGACCAGCTCCCCTCCTTCGGGTTTGGACTGTAAGGACAAAAACGCTCTTCAAACAAACCACTCTGGTCTTCCCCTCTGGACCAACATTAACCTGTCGTCCCTCTTTCCAGGAGTCGCTGAGAAGCAGCGTGTGGATTGATTATCACTGTAACTAATAAACACTGTTCTTTTTGTACTTCCCCTGTGTCTGCCTCGTTCTGGTCTCATACCATCTGGGTTCCCCGCGCACTCCTAACTGTCTCAGTTGAACTTTTACTTAATAAATGCACTTTAATGGTCAAATTAGCTGCATTTTGCTGGGGCGACGCAGTGAAATGAAGCTGATTTGACAGTTGCTTCAGGCGAGCTGGACAAAGGTGGCAGCTACGTCAAGCATATTGTGTCATTAATAATCACTTTTACCTATTAGATGACACCACGGCATGCCATACTACTTGAGTGCAATCTAGTGGCTGAAAATGGTAGTGTTCAATGTTTTCAATCAGAATGAATGAAAATGGTCATATCTCAGCCAAAAATTGGTTTATAAATATGGAAAAAAATCCATAAATACATCGATTTGGCATATAAGTCTTAGGGCATGCAAATTACACAAAAAATGTGACTTATAGGGTGAAAAATACGGTATTATAAAGCAGCTTTTCTCTGTTTTACAACACGTCAGTTTGCCGAGTGCCAAGACTGTCAGACTTCATTGAGACAAAAACCCTGAGTGGTTTGAACTTTACAGGCTGACTTTGAAAACAGCCTTTCTGCTCTGGGTTATCTTTAAAAACTTTGTCTTCTTTGATATCTCTAAATTTAGTCTGCAGTAACTGCCCATCTGTATGGCTACACAGCACAGCCATGGGTTCACATAAGATGTTCAGGAGGTTCTCGCTATCTCCAGACATCTTCTTTTATTCATCGTCAGAAAATTTTCATGTTACTGAACTAATTAAAAAAAATCTCCAAATGTGGTGAATTTTAGATGTTTTTAGTCCATCTGAGGTGAGGTAATGAGGAGGACCCATAGGGTTTATTCAAATGTCAAAGAAAATAAAGTGAACCGGAGTCCTCGGTTTCTGCTGACAGTCTAATTCTGCTCCAGGAACATGTTCTGGGATTTCACTCCAACAGAGAATCTTGTCAGTGTCTCTCTGGTCGGTGTCTGCAGGAGTCTATTAGGAACTATTCTTTTTGTGATTTGTAACTATTATAGTGGAACTAGTATGAATTATTTTTACATGTTTTTATTCTGGAGATCATCACATGCTTCCATTTTAATGTTTTGTGACATACAGTAAGTCACAGCCTCACCTTTAGAACTACAGATTAAATATACAGCTGTACACTCTTCAATATGAAACAGGCAGTTTTGTATGTTAGTTTTATTAATTATTTTTTTATCAGTGTTTTTTTTTTTTTTACATGGACCTGTTTTCTGATACCATACCATAGCACTTTATTTATAAAGCACTTAAAACAGTGATAATGCCAACCAAAGTGCTGTACAGACAGAACAACAGGTAACACACAAAGCAATATACAAAATGAGGTAAATCAGAATATAGACATAAAAACGATGCAGATAATGACGACAAACCAGTGTGGAGCATACAGGAGGATACTGCACTTAAGGTGGGTTAGAGATGCCTTCAACAAAACTGAGGTAATTTTAAGAACTTCACAACAATTGTGTGCTATTTTAAGGGGAAACATTCACAATTCACGTGACAGGACTGTGAGCATCTGTGACTCGTGAGGAAATTAAGAACCCTCGCAAACATTTTAAGACATTTGAGACAACGTCATGAATGCCATTCACCACTCAGTCACCAACAGCTGCACGACAGTGAGATGCTGACATACAAAAGTGAAGCCTGTCATTGGATCAAAAGGTGATTTAATGAGGCATTATGAGATTTCCCACTAATACAACCAGTTTATTTCTTCTTGTTGTTTAATGTGTTTACCTCACAATTGATTTACACTTGAATTACACAGAAAGAAATCACTTCCTTTACAGAGTAAACAAGTCACAAAAGTCATTACAGTCATTACAAAAGTAAAACATATACTAAGATTAACAGATGAAAAACAGTCATCGTTTTATTGTGGTTCAACAAAAAAACTAATGAAACAGGCCTTGACAAAATGGATGTTACCTTTATTTTTATACATAATTTGTCGTACAATCTTTTGAAGCATTCAGGTGATTCTGTGTCTCGCTCTGAGACTTCTGGACCTGTCCACAGGTGTTCTGGTCCACCTGTCCACAGGTGTTCTGGTCTACCTGTACACAGGTGTTCTGGTCCACCTGTCCACAGGTGTTCTGGTCCACCTGTACACAGGTGTTCTGGTCCACCTGTCCACAGGTGTTCTGGTCCACCTGTCCACAGGTGTTCTGGTCCACCTGTACACAGGTGTTATGGTCCACCTGCACACAGGTGTTCTAGTCCACCTGTACACAGGTGTTCTGGTCCACCTGTCCACAGGTGTTCTGGTCCACCTGTCCACAGGTGTTCTGGTACACCTGTACACAGGTGTTATGGTCCACCTGCACACAGGTGTTCTAGTCCACCTGTGCACAGGTGTTCTGGTCCACCTGTTCAGAGGTGTTCTGGTCCACCTGTCCACAGGTGTTCTGGTCCACCTGTACACAGGTGTTCTGGTACACCTGCACACAGGCGTTCTGGTCCACCTGTACACAGGTGTTCTGGTCCACCTGTACACAGGTGCTCTGGTCCAGTGTTTTTAAAAGTGGGGGCTGTGGCCCAGGGGTGCCTCAGACAGCTGGAGAAAAGAAGATAAAAAAAAACAAAAATAAAAAATAGTAATAATAATAATAAAAATTGCCCACTAGGGCAATCTGTATCTGTCATTTCCAGACAAACACGCTTGAGAGAAGTTAGATTTCTTTTGTTTTGTTCTTCTAGTCAACAGTTGGTTAAAATGTGGGTTTTTTTCCCAGTAGGAATATAATACAGTGTTTAAAACATGTTAGTTAATAACATTTTTATGCTCATCAGAGATTATATTAATGAAAATAGTGAATAAATGTTAAAAATTCTAAAAGTGTATGTTTCTTTGCTTATTTTGTAGCATTGTTTGTGGGTTTGTGAGGGGGGTCTCAGCCAGAAGCTATTGCTGTTTGGGGGCCATGACATGGAAAAATTTGGAAACTCCTGTTCTGGTCCACCTGTCCACAGGTGTTTTGGTCTACTTCAGAACAGTCCAATGTTTGGTTCTGATCCGTTCTTGGGGGTGTTTAGCTGTGTGCTTTGGTCATTATCCTGTTGGAGGACATATGGCCATTGACATAGACCAAACTTTCTGACACTGAGCATGATGTTTAGTTCCAGAATGCCTTGATGGTCTTGAGATGTTGTTGTCCTGGACAGATTCAGATGCAGTCCCAGAACAGAACCAAGCCTCTCCACGTTTCACTGCAAGTTTCAGGTTTGATTTGTCATATGCCAATCAACACAAGGTCAACAACGCAAAGAAATGTTTCAGATGAGAACCGTCTCGACTCGCCAAAAAACAAACAAAAACAAAACAAAACAACAAGAAGAAATACCAAAGCATGCATCAAAAATACAAAAAACAAGGTGCCAAAAGTGAAAAAGAAATAAATCTACAGTGTGGTTCAGTTAGCAGTGAGGTTCTTTAAGAAGCACGATTCTGTTAGCGGCATGGTCTTGTTAGCAGGTCCTGTTAGCAGCTTGATGGTAATAATGACCACAGCAGCTGCCCTCACAGGCTGCCCTCCAGAACCAGGTCTGGCTGACAGAGAACATCCAAGGTTTGCCCATGGAACAGAGCGGGTCTGTAGAGTTGAGTGCAGGCAGATGGAGGATCTTGTTAGCAGTGTTAGGTACATTGTTTTTTTATTTGTTTGCTTCAGTTTTTACTCTGTGAACTCAGAGCTGATGGGCCTTGTCAAAAAGCTCAATTTTTGTCTTATTTGTCCAAAGGACAATTAGCTTTGCAGCTTCTTGTGTATTTTGGTAAATCTTGTCTTTTAGGGTCTGCTTTCAGCTGTGGTGTCCACACCATGACACCAAACAACCCTGTGACTACCTGTCAACCTTTAATGCTAAATGATGCTAGATCTACGACTCACATTATTTTAACATATACAGTACTTATGGTCAAAACATTTTCAGTGGTACCATGGTACCATCCTTTATTCCAAGGTCAGTTTCACTAGTTTGGTTTTTAAACAAGTCTGTTGAACCAACATTAAAAAGCAATGACTGGTTTCAGTTTCAAATTATTTCAGACATTTTTTATTTTACACAATATATATATATATATATATATATATATATGTATATATTATCAGTATACCAGGGCAGCTGAGTGGTTAAAGCAGTCGTCCCCCAATGCAAGAGTTGGGGATTTGATTCCACCAGCAGTCACATGCCGAAGTGTCCCTGGGCAAGACACTGAACCCCTCATTGCCTCATATGTGTGTCCCATTGGTGTATGAATGTGATAAAGCTCTGATTATTATTTGTACAGAAACAGTAGAGTGCTGTATGAATGGGTAAACGAGGGCACATATTGTGTTGTAAAGAGCTTTGTGTATCTTCATAAGATAGAAAAGTGCTATATAAGTACAGTCCATTTACCATTTACACCACACTAGTGGTAAAAGCTTTGAAGTTATTTGTCATAGTTTCACTTTATTACACAATAAAAAGCAGGCAGTCCAAATGTTTATGAAGCTGCTATATGAGCTAAGAGAGGGAACCCTTTCAACTTGCCCAGAGCCGGATCAGAACCATGCACATGAGCTCACAGAGACAGCAGTAATAACACAATAGCACTGATTAGCTTGTTCCTCTGCTGGCTCATAGATTATTTTAGGGAAACAGGTGCAGTGGATTCTCCTCAGGATTAATCTCTGCCAGTGTGGGTCACAGTGCTGATATTTTGGATGACGTGTTTTTCTACTTACACTTATTTTTGTCCCCTCATTGTCAGGATCAGGCTCTGGGATCATCATCTGGAAAGACAAAGACAAGGAGCATTAGAGAAGTGACGTTAGCCTGTTGAGGAGCAGCTGATGACACAGTGTTATTTAATGTAAGCTCAGTGTCATTCTGACTGCAACCAACCCAGAAATTAATATAAGAACTTTCAGAAGAGGCTTAATGTATCTGAGGAGGTTCATGAATGTTTTAAAGAAACATCCATACACGGTTTGCACACTGAGTGACTACAAGTGATACAGGGCATAGATGTATTGCCACTGTCCTTTCTTTGAAAGGATATGCCACTTTTTCTTGTTATTTTTAGATTCTTTGAGTGCTTCTGTGTAGAAATTAAAAGAAAAAGAAAAAAGGACACAGCACTAAACCAGCTTCCTGGAACAAAATAATGGTTCTTCTCCCAGATAAAAGTAGTATTACTCAGGAAGGTACGTGATAATAATATGCTTTTAACTCAAACCACTGACTCACACACAGCTGGTCGGGCTGAAGAAAGGCCTCTGAGGTCTGCTGACCTACAGCCAACATCATCCATTGGTCGTTGATTTCAGAGGTAATTGGTCATTCGTCCCACATCAAAAGAAATAAAAAAGAAAGGTTGCTTAAAGCTGAAGGGCAGCAGAGGGGAGATCAGAGAAATGGAGGTTTTAGGTTCTGAGATAATACTGTAAGAGGGTGTCCTCCTCCGACCACACAGCGTTCTTAAAGAGATGTAATTATTCTGGAGGACCTGCAACTCTTTACTCTGGAGGAAGTTGGTCAGACAGGTGATAATTGAGCCAGATTAGAAGAGTAAGTGCTCTCTCTCTCTCCTTGCATGCATTCAGGCCTTCTATCATGGCTTCATGGATGGAGTAGACAGTCTTTATTACATGAAATACACAGCCAGGGAAAACTCCAACACATAAGCATTAACCTGGGGACTATATGTATGGTCACACCAGCCTGATGCCCCTAAACATAGGCAGATCCTGAGTGAAATACAGTCCAGCCCCACTCAGGGAGATTGGTTCAGGAGCCCACACTCTGCATCATAAGCCCCTTTTCTATAGCTCCTCTTCAGCATGACTCAACTCAGTTTGGTACGCTTCCAAACCATTTTACATTAGCATTTTTTGTGGAACCAGCACTTTTTTTTTGTCCCTTCTTTTCAAGGGAAACAAGCAAGCCAAGCCGGCACCAAAACGTGATGTCAGAACACTGTCGGTCACTGATTGATCAGGGGGTGGAGTCACTGGCTGTTTGAGAATTTTTCTAAACATTTGGTCTGCCATTTGCATTTACCGATGTTTGAACTCGAAGAGTGGCTGGAACAATTTTAAAGATTTTAAAAACAACAATGACAACACCGTGGTCTAATGCTGAAGTGCCGGCGTTTTTTGTGCTTGTTGGCTGACGACAAAATTCAGAGGGAGCTAGATGGAGCTCTGCCGGTCTCCCTGGTCCTCCACCGGAGCTTCGGAGCCCCATCAGGTCGTGCAGGGTGTCATCTCACCAGCTCAGAGCTACGCCGGTCAACGCGGAAGATCCTCCGTGCTGCCGACTCGGGGCTCAAGCTCTGGGCTGGCCTTGCGTGTTCTGCGGGCTCTGCGGGCTCCGAACTCCGCTGGTCACCATGGAGGATCAAACAGGCTGCTGACTTACAGAAGGCCGTTGCCCGGACCCCGGCCTCGCTTGCTCATGAAGGCTGAACCCTGATCCTGGCAGACAGGCGGCATGATAGTGGAAATGATTTTTAAAAACATTTCATGTATAAAAAATTATGTATTTTTTATCAGTGAAGATAAAATAAATAAATAAATTAACAGTGCCAGCTTTATCATGAAATCCTGTTTTCACTTCAATAACTATTAATAATCTGTTAAAGTTAACTCAGCTGAAAAATCATAAAAATACACAAAATTTTTGGATCTCTCAGGAATATTTGCCTCAAACATGTTTAAAGAAGAGAGACGGCCTTCAGTTCAACTTTATTCTAACCCACAGATGTACATATCACAAAACAAGAATTAAACTTTAAAGTAAAGCTAAAAAAAATATATATATCTGTGAACAAGAAACAAAACACATCTAAACTGAACAATAAAAGTATTCACAATGAGTGCAAATACATCAAATGATGAAGAAAAGGTGTACAATTTTAAAATCAATGTTTTTGTGTACGTCAATTTGAACCCTGCCCACTGGAACCGGTACTGAAAGGGGCTATGGAAACAACATGTACCATACAGAGTTGGGTTGAACCGTGCTGTGCCCGTACTAGGAGGTACTAGGGAAAAGGGGCAATCGTGAGCCTGACTAGTGGATCACCACATGTCCCAGTGGATACTGGATTACCTCACTGGACGCCCACAGTATGTGAGGACACAGGGCTGTGTCTCTGACAGGCTGGTCTGCAGTATGGGGGTCCCGCAGGGAACTGAGCTGGCACCGTTCCTCTTCACCCTCTACACTGCAGACTTAAACCATCAACTTCCCACACTGCCATCTGCAAAACTTCTCTGATGACTCTGCCATAGTCGGCCTCATCACAGGTGAGGACAACTAAGAGTACAGACAGTGGACTCAAGACTTTGTGGACTAGTGCTAGAAGAACCACCTCCTGATCAATGCTGCTAAAACTAAGGAGATGGAGGTGGATTTCCGCCGGCACAGACCCACCTCACTGACCCCGGTGAACATCAGGGAGTGGACATCGAGAGCGTGGACTCTTATAAGTACCTGGGTGTTCACCTGAACAATAAATTGGACTGGTCTCACAACACTGATGCACTTTACAGGAAGGGTCAGAGCAGACTCTACCTGCTGAGGAGACTGAGGTGTTTTGGAGTGCAGGGGGTGCTCCTGAAGACCTTCTTTGACTCGACAGTGGCATCAGCCATCTTCTATAGTGTTGTCTGTTGGAGCAGCAGCTTATCATCAGCTGAGAAGAAGCAGCTAGATAAGCTCATCAAGAAGGCCAGCTCTATGCTTGAATTCCCCCTTGACCCAGTGCAGGTGGTGGGAGACACAAGGACTCCAGCTAAAATAACATCTTTGCTGGACAACGTCTCCCAGCCCATGCATGAAGCTGTAGCTGAACTGGAGAGATCGTACAGTGACAGATTCCTGCATCCTAAATGCACAAAGGAGCGTTACCGCAGGTCCTTCCTCCCGGCAGCTGTTAGACTCTAAAACCATCACTGCTCCCAACAAACTCAATAAGGATTAAATATATGCTGACCTCTGCTAAAACACACACTCTGCCTGTAATACTGTGTTGTCAATAGTCTGTCCTAATCAATGTTCCAACACATAGTGAACAATATTATAGATATTGTTTATCTTATTTCTTTATATATTGCTTTTAACATTTAGGAATTTTTGTGTGAATCTTTTTATCTTTTTATCTGTTGCTGCTGTTACACTTGAATTTCCCATCCTTGGGACAATAAAGGCTGTTTCTATTCTATTCTATTCTATTCAATTCTATTCTATTCTATTCTATTCTATTCTAGTCTAGTCTAGTCTAGTCTAGTCGATTCTACTATATCTAGTCGGTACCGTTCAACCTCACGAACCAGCTCAGGCTCCTTCTTCACCAGAGAGCTACAAAATGTAACTATTTCTTATCTCAGACCTCCAAAAATCTAAATGACCCTAACAGATTCTGGAAAACCATCAAATCTCTCTCCGGCAGCTCCCAATCATCTGACCTCCCATCACAACTTCTTGTTAACTCTGTTCCCGTGTCAAATAAGCAAAAGATCCTGAACTGTTTCAACAAACATTTTGTTGCTTCTAGTTCTTTATTTGACACAGATACTAATGGAAAATCAGCTACTTCCCGTAAAAGTCAAACTTCTACTAACCATATCTCTCCTACAAGTCAATCTTGAGTAAATCACACCTTTTTTCTTTCCCCGTTCTCAGTTAGTGAGGTAAATAAACTGTTAAAATGTCTAGATTCTAAAAAATCTGCAGGACCAGATGAACTTCCACCTTATTTTGATAAGATTCATAACTGGCTGTAATTACCGTACCCATCATTGCACCCTGTATTCACTGGTTAACTGGTCATCAATAAATTTATGTAGACTCTCTCACTGGTACATTTTCATCTTTAAATCACTTCTTGGTCTGCTGCCTTCATACATCTCCTCCTACATGTCTCTGCGTGAGTGCAGCTACAGCGTGCGCTCTCAGGACATTATTTTAAACAGTGTTCCCTCAGTGCGGACAGATCATGGCAAAAGGACCTTCTCCTACTCCACTCCTGTTTCTTAGAATATCTTGCAAAATGATCTGAAGCTCTCAACCTTGATCTCTCTTTAAACACCTGTTTAGTACCTGGCAAAAACCAAGGCAGACATGTTCCTGGTTTTAGTTGTCTACACCGCCTTACAACCTAGCTGTTTTTTTGTTGTTGTTGTTGCTACTTTTCCTTTAGATTGTCCTTTTGATTGCCATTTTATTTTAACTTGTTAAAAAAAATTAAATTTGTACGGATCTTTTATGATTGTCTATTGTTGTTGTTATCCATTGTTGTCATCACTCTTTGTTAAAAAAATCAGGTCTCTCTTGTAAATGAGTCCCCGAGGCTCAATGAGATTAACCTGTCTACATGAAAATTTGAATAAATGAAAAAAAAAATCTGCCCAGTGGTTCAGGAGATATTTTGCTAACAGGCAAACAAACAGAAGTGCAGAAAACACCTCCATCTTCACCTCTCAGTGGAAGGTGATAATAAACACATCCCTACAAAACAAAAGCTAAATCTATTCAGTTTGTGTCCTTAAAATGTTTTAATCAGTTTGTGTCATGCATCAAGCATCAGGACCAACAGTTTGGATGTATGGAAGCAAGAAGTTCAGAAAGATGAGATGAAATCACGTCTTTATGTTTCATTTCTCCTCCTTCTCCCAGATTAGAGGATTTGCTCCTCTTCTTCACCTACAGAAAGTAAGAACTGATCTGAATTCACCTTTGTTCACATATTTGACTCAAACTGACGCATTGAGCTCGCAAGACTGCAAGAGAAGCGTGTTTTTCAAGCTTAGTCGCTGCGCACTGCACCACTGCACCACTGCAGTCAAGATAATTGTGAGCTAATGAATATCCAGTATCATTTAATAACCCAGATATTTATTACCTGTAGTAAAAAGTCAAATAAAACAGAACATCTTAATTGCCTTTGCTGCATGGACCGATCTCACTTGATTCACATTGAAAGAAGTTTTGCTCTTGTGATGAAAAGGGAAAGTTTCCTCAGCCAGTGTCAAAGCAAACCTCCATTATTTTCCCATTTGGGTTTCACTTTTATTGCACAAGGTCCTTCTCAATCAACTCTGCGGCCGCTCACAAGTATCTCAGTTTCAATCACTGGTCCATTTATTGGAAAAGGCTTCCAGTAACACACGCTGCCATTCTTCATGCAAATCGCAAAATGACTTCTTGTAAAAAATGTGTTCTGCATTTACTGTGCATCAGAAAGCCTCAGTGAGTTGCTGAAACTGAAAGAATGTCACATGAAGACAAATGATCATTGCTTCAAGTGAAATGGACCAAACCTGTTTCCTTCTGGCGCCAGATCTGATCTGATGTCAGAACCATAACCCAATAAAATTATTCATTCACCCAGAAAACAGTTCAAATTCAGGTTCTGGGCCTCATCTCACATAATAAAGTTGAAATCAACACTAGTGATGTTAGTATACATCTAAAGTTACAGTTCTGGCATGCTCAGCACAGGTTGGAGATGCTCACAACAACTTTCTGACAATTTTGAGAGTGCAATTTTCACAATTATTTTTGAACAAGTTCAAAGATCAAGCCCCGATGCTGCTGACCTCCAGGACTATTTGAGAAAGTAGCTGATTAACATCCCAAAAGCTCAAATAATACCTCAACTACAGCCCCAAATCTCAAATGAGTTGAAAACAAGGCACCATGAATGCATTCCCGTCTACCTGGCAGTGGTGCTTGAGTACCTGACCACCGACATTCTGGAGCTGGTGGGAAACACAGCTCGTGACAACAAGAAGACAAAGATTATCCCCCAACACCTGCAGCTGGCTGTCCACAATGATGAAGAGCTCAATAAGCTGATGTGAGGAGTGACCATCACTCAGGCAGAAGTTCTGACCAACATTCTGGCAGTCCTACCACTACCCAAGAAGACCAAGAAACCCCCTAAGTCAAAAGATAAATCAACATCTGCAACCAGTTTCTTCAGATCCGTTGTAAGACAGACAACTACATGAGATCCTTCCTGCCCACAGCCGTTAGCATCTATAACAACTCTTTAATAAAACCAGGATGATGAGTTACAACAACATTTAATTTCCCTCTGGGATTAATAAGGAATTTTTTAATTGAATATGCACAGTGTGTCTTTGTGTCACGAGTATTCCATTTTTGCACCAACCACAGCAGATGAATGTTCGAGATATGTCTTGTTATCAATCTCAGCTTTCTTTGTACTGCTGCTCAGTAATGAGCCACGAATACAAACAGGTTCATGATGGAAGGGGAGAGAACTGTTCACTGCTCTCAGCAGCACAAATCTGTTCAGCATGACATGTTTACTCTGCAGAGATACAATTCAACAGAAGTCATGCTAATGGTAAACATAGACATAACCACAGGTGGAAAGAGTAGTAAAAATGTACTTAGAATACTTACAAATAATTACAAAGTAGAATGTGTACACAATTTCTTTCCACCTCATGTAACACATGTGATGCGTATGATAATAAAGAAGCTTGAACCTTGAAATTTCTTTCACTGCAGCTCATTCTGATATTTGGATAAAAAAAAAGTCAAATGTGTGTCTGAGGATGTAAGTGTGACTACCTGGTTGCATCACCATGGCAACAGAGGCTGAGTTTTAGCCTGATTAGAGCACCATGGTAACAAAGATTCAGGTTGAGCCTGGTTACATCACCATGGTAACAGAGACTGAGATTGAGCCAGGTTAGATCACCATAGTAACAGTGGCTGAGTTTGAGACTGGTTACATCACCATGGTAACAGAGACCAAGTCTAAGCATGGTTACATCTCCAGTATTTTAATTTTCCTTTCAATAATACATCTTTGGATGTCTTCATATATATTTACTGATGGTAACTGTTTATGTTTACTTTTTCTTTAAAGAATCCATTGTGGGAAAAACTATGCAAATTGTGAGTAAAAAGATACATACAAATCACTAGAAAAAAAAAAAACTCAAATGTTTTTATAAAAACTGCGCTGGTCTGTTTGTTTTCCATCAATAAAATGAACAAACATTAAAACAGTTTTGGTAGATTGCTCATGTTCATTCGCTGTTTACGCAGCAGCTTGACAGCATCACATCACAATGTTTACCTGAAGACATTTTGGAGGCTCTGCTGTGAAAGCTCATTAGCAGCTGCAGCCCAGTGAGATGCTATCTTAAACATTAAATGGTTTATATTTATATTTTCCCTGTCTGGACAAGAAACTTTCTGTTTTGCATTTTGCTGAAAACCTCATTCACAGATTTAAGTTAGTTTCTCTTGATCTGCTAACAAAACACACTTTTTCTCTCTCTCCTTTGGCTGCTCCCTTCTTCAGGGGTCGCCACAGCGAACTAACTTGCACAAAGACTTGGCAATTGTTTTTACATGGGATGTCCTTCCTGATGCAACTACAGACCACCGAGCTACCACAGCCCTTGTGTGGAGCAGAGAGCTGCTGTTTAGGTACCCGGGGGAGCAGATGGTGGGGGTTAAGGGACTTGCTGAAGGGCCCAGAGTGGGGCAAATGAGGGTGGAGACTGGTGTGGGTGCTTTAACTTTCCCACCCACATTTGATGTTGTTGATACGGGGAGTCAAACCGACAACCTTCCGATCACAGGCCCATCTTCTCTAATCTCTATGCCCCCACTCACTTTGCTAAGAAAACACACCGAACTTCCTAAACCTAAAACAAATAACTTCAATCAAGCATTTAGTTTAGATTATCATAAAAAGTTGCCTTGTTGGCTGTTGGGACTCTGGAGGCAGCTGAGGAGTACAGGAGGGCTAAGCAGTCTGCAGCCTTGGCTGTTGCTGAAGCAAAAGCTCAGATGTGAGAGTTGGGTGAGGCCTTGGATAGAGACTCTTGACCGACATTGAGGAGATTCTGGCAAACCATCAGGCAGCTGAAGACGGGAAGGCAGTGCTTTACTAACACTGTTTTCAGTGAAGGTGGGGTGCTTTTGACCTCAACCAGTGATGTCATCGGGAGGTGGAAGGAATACTTCTTGGATTTTCTCAATCCGACCAGCATGTCTTTCATGGAGGAATCTAAGTTAGGGGATTTTGGGGATGGTCTGTCCATAACCGTGGCTTAGGTCGCCGAGGTAGTTAAAAAGCTCTGTGGCGACAGAGCTCTGGGGGTGGATGAGATTTGCCCTGATTTCCTTAAGGCCCTGGTTGTTGTTGGACTGTCCTGGTTGACACACCTTTGCAACATCACATGGGCATGAGTGCCACTGGATTGGCAGACTGGGGTGTGGTGGCTCCCCTCTTCAAAAGGGGGGCCGGAGTGTGTGCTCCAATTATACAGGCATAACTCTCCTTAGCCTCCCTGGTAAGGTCTATTCATGGATACTGGAGAAGTGAGTCAGATGGTTGGTCAAACCTCACATCCAGGAGGAATAATGTAGGTTCTGTCATGGCTATGGAACACTGGATCATCTCTTTGTCCTCACTAGGGTCCTCGAGGGGTCATGGGAGTGCTTTGTGGACTTGGAGAATGGCTTTCAACAATGTTTCTTGGGGTATACTGTGGGGGGTGCTCCATGAGTATGGAATTGGGGACCTGTTGCTACAGGCTGTTTGGTCCCTATACAATCAGTGAGTTTGGTTCTCATTGCCGGTAGTAAGTCAGACCTCTTCAGAGTGGGAGTTGGGCTCCGCCAGGGCAGCCCATTGTCACCAATTCTGTTCATAACTTTAATGGACAAAATTTCTTGGTGCAGCCTAGGGGCAGAGATATTCTGTTTTGGTGGCCTCATGAGTCCATCTCTGCTCTTTGCAGATGATGTGGTCCTTTTGACGTCATCATGCCATGATCAGCTCTCAATGGAGACATTCGCAGCTGAGTGTGAAACAGCTGGGATGAGAATCACAACCTCCAAATCTGAGGCCATTGTCCTCAGTCAGAAAAGGGTGGATTGCACTCTTTGGGTCGAGGATGAGGTTCTGCCTCAAGTGGAGGAGTTCAAGTATCTCGGGGTTTTGTTCACGAGTAAGGGAACGATGGAGTGTGAGATTGACAGATGCATTGGTGCAGCATCTGCAGTATTGCAGACTCTGTACCGGTCTGTTGTGGTGAAGAAAGACCTGAGCTGTAAGGCAAAGCGTTCTGTTTACCGGTCGATCTATGTTCCTACCCTCACCTATGGCTACAAACTCTGGGTAGTGACCAAAAGAATGAGATCGCAAATACTGGCAGTTGAAATGAGTTTCCTCCGCAGGGTGGCTGGACTCTACCTTGGAGATAAGAGTGAGAAGTTCAGTTATCCGGAAGAAACTCAGAGTAGAACGACTATTCCTCCACATCAAAATAAGCAGGTTGAGGTGGTTCAGGCATCTGATAATGATACTTTCTGGGTGCCTCCCCACGGAGGTGCTTCAGACATGCCCAACTGGGAGGAGACCCTGGGGAAGATCCAGGACATGCCGGAGAGACTACGGGTGCATTCACACCAGCCCTGCTTAGTCCGCTTTAATCAAACTCTAGCTCATTTTCCTAAGAAGTCTGGTTCGTTTGGGGATGTGTGAACGCACCATCGAACTCAGTCACGGAACAAAAAGGCGAACTCTGGCCTGGGCTAAAACCTAGGTCTCGGTCCAGTAGAAGAAAACTCCAGCGCAGTTCGAGTACAGTGGGAATGCAAGCAGACCGGGCCCCGCTCCACAAGCAAGAAGTGGAGTACAGCGCAGGGCAAACAAACACACATTTTTCTTACCTCATTTAGAGCCGTCAGCTGCCTTGTGTGAAAAACAATATTCTCCATGGTCTTCTGCCTCATCTTCCACTCATGCTGAGTCCATTTTTGAAAAATTACAAAATATCACTCCTAAAACTGCTAAAACTTGATGCCACTCTGTTTTTGTTTTTATTTCCAAAAGAAGAAGAAGAAGTGTCTTCAGAGGTTTCTGTGTTGTTTATTTCAGTAGTTCTTGGTGCAGTGCCACCACAGGCAAGTGGGGGAACAGGTTGGTTCAACAGGTTGGCTTGACTGCACAGTGCAGTGTGAATGCAAACGCATCAGCTCAAATGTAAACAAAATGTCATGAATATTGGTCCCCAACCAAACCAAGTCTACCGGACTATCAGGTGTGAAAACAACCTAGATCTCTCGGTTGGCCTGGGATCACCTTCGGGTCCTCCCAGAAGTACTAGAACATGTGGCTGTGGAAAGAGATGCCTGGAAAGAGATTTCTGGAAAGAGATGTCTAGCTCAAGCTGCCATCCCCAAGACCCGACTTCGGAATAAGCAGAAGGTAATGGATGGATGGATAGATGGATAGATTTATGGATAAAATGTTGCGGCTAATATGTTATTTTTACATTTTTAAAACCACAGCATCAGGCCATTGATCCATCCACGGAAGACAAACCTTTATTATTTTCAGAGTATAATATAAGATGACAAACACTTTCAATCAGCTTTCAAAAAACCTTCTGGGTGAAGCAGACTTTCAGAGCTGCACGTATAAGCCCTTCAAAAGTAATGCTGCACTGATACTCTGTGGCATATTTCCAATCATGATGGATGTTTGGCATCTTTGAAATCCATTATAGCCAGAACAACTTAATCATATCTAGTAATGAGCTATGAGTGTTGCATGCATTATAAATCTAATTTCTCTTCTGGATGAGGCATGTGGGACAATGTAGGCACACTTTAGAAACAGTGAAGCCACAGTGGGTGTTAAACACATAAAACCCAGTAGATCCTGGTAAGAATTACAATTCTCACTGACTCCTGCTTGAAGACGTTTGGGGTCTTAGCTTAGTTGTTAACTTTAATTACTATATATCCCAGAGATGATTGGGGTCCCATTGACATGCAAACACTAATCCTCTTCACAGCCTGTTGTTTAATGACAAGAATCATGATAATTATCTGTTAAGTTACTTTTTTGTGTGTGTAGCAAACAAAAAAAATGCTTCATTTTATATCAATTAGCCCATTAGTTTACTAAAAAATTACTGCCTAAAGATCATCTCACTGAACTGTGAAAATATACTGTAATATGGATACGATTTCAGAATCAGAATCAGAATAAGCTTTATTATCATTGCACTGAGCTACAACGAGAAGATTTAAAAAAATACATACAATCTGTCTACAGTTTTTTGTGTTACATTTCATGCCATCTATGTAGAATGAGGGACTCAGACCCTAAATGCACAAACCCAAGGACATGAAACGTAGGTTTTTTTATTCCTTTCAGCAGCACTTTTTCTAAGTAGTCACACTTACATCCTCAGACATGCACTTGACTCTCTTTGTATCCGAGCATCAGAATCCCACATACCAGCAACAAATTACCAGCAGCCCTTTGGCTGATGGAGTGCTTTCAGCTCTGTTCACATTTCAACCAAACTGCTGCACTTAGACAAATAGGTCATCACTCACATGTGCTTTAGAATGTGATGTTCCTGGAAAAGAAAAATACTAGATAGGGAAATGTGTTGTTTTATGTCACTGTAAAACTCTTATGTGATTATATGATGTAAACATTTTCTCAAATGATTGTTTTAAAGGTTATGATGTTGCTTATGATTTTCTCTCAAATTCCCCAAGGATTCAGTTAAATTCCATCTTTTACTGCTTATCTGTGGTCAGGATGTGAAGGCCAAGGTATGAGAGAAACCCAGACATCTCACTCCAATGTAGCACTCTAGAGCTCATCCTTGTGTACCCCAAGACTTTCACAGGCCAGAAAAAAATATGTAATTTTTCCAGAGAGTTCTGCATCTTCCCTGGGGCCTCTTCCCACTGGAATATGCCTAGAAAACCTCCAACAGGGAGGTGTTCAAGAGGCATCCTAATCAGATGCCCTAATCATGACTGTACCTTGAGATCCTGTCCATGTACACCACAAATAAGATTGGAGAAAGCCCTGGAACAGTCCAAAATGCATCAAGCTCAAGCTTGACTTTGTGCCAAGAATGCAGACACAGTTTATGTTTTGGTTATAGAGGGATCAGTTAACCCTTAAAACAACCCAAGCATCCAACTACTGAAACACTCTCCACAGCATGTCTCAGGGAACAAGATCATAAGCCTTCTCCAGGTCAACAAAACACAAGTTGACTGGACAGTCAAACCCCCATGAACCATTAGCTATTCTGCAAGTGGATCTGTCCATGACCTGGATGAAAGCAGTAGTGCTCCACCTGAATCCAAGGTTCTACAATTGGAGAGGAGAGTACCTAGTCAGAGCCTTCCCTCCAACACCTTGCAGTAATTTTCCAAGGGAGATGGAGAAGTGTGATCCCACAATAGTTGAAGCACTTCTTTGTGTCCTTGCTTATAAAAAAAATGTGAACCACTGTCTGCCACTTTGCAGGTGTTGTCCCAAACCTCCTTGTGACATTCTCAAGATGTGTTCATCATGACAGTCCCACAACATCATGGATTTTCATCACCTTAGGGCAAATTTCGTTCACCCCTATTGGCGCTGCAACCGGGGAGCTTTTGATTACCTCTATGACCATAACATGTTCATGTTTTTAGTTTTCTACACCGCCTTATAATTTAGCTGGGTTTTTTTTGCTACTTTTTCCTTTTGACTGTCCTTTTGGCTGCCATTTTATTTTAACTTGCAAAAAAAATAAAAAAAAAAAATAAATAAATTTAAATTTGTATGCCTCTTTTATGATTGTCTATTGTTATTCACTGTTGTCATCACTATTTGTAAAAAAAAAAATCAGGTCTCTCTTGTAAATGCGTCCCTGAGGCTCAGTGGGATTAATCTGTCTAAATAAAGGTTGAATGAATGAAAACTATGGTAATAGACTCGTCTGAGTCTAAACAACACCAACCAAATGTCTTTCTCCATGTCCATGTCTGAGCTTTTGCATCCACAACTACAGAATCTGCAGCCCTTTTGGCTGCCTGGTACCTGACAGCTGCTTCAGGAAGACTTCGGGACAGCCAAACCCTAATGGCCTTCTGCTTGATGGCTTCCATCATTACATGTTTACAAGTGGGTCATTTGGTTGCCATTGCAACAAGCACCGATGACCTTAACCCACAGCTCTCAAATGCTGCATCTACAATTGAAGCACTGAACTTGGCCATTTCCATGTCTCCAACCTTTCTCTGAACATGTAAAAGACTCTCCAGGAGATGAAGGCTGAAGATCATACAAACAGGGGGCTCCACCAGATGTTCCGAGCTCACCCTCAGTATGTGTTTAGGTTTACCAGATTTGTCCAGTACCCTCCCTCACCACCAGGAGGTGATTAGTTGACAGCCCTGACTCAGAGCCCTGTAAAGAGAGAGTTGCGACACTCCCATAGACTCCCATAGAAAGAATGGAATGCGGAAGTCACGTGGGTCATGCAGCGGCAAAGAGTTCCAAACAGCAGCGGGTTCAGCATTGAACGTAGTTCATTTTCCGTGTTTTTCCGGTAAGTTAATGCAAATACGACACTTTTTCTCCATTGTGAAGCGTTATCTGACTGTTCTGTACCACAATTTATCAACATTAATACTTCATGTTGCCAGTTTTAGTTAATGAAACGTGTTAAATTACTAGTTGTGTTTTAACTGCAGCTGCTCTGCAACATGACGGTTTAAACGGGTCTATTTCTAATTCAACGTTTTAAAATATCTATTACTGCTTACATTTTGAAAGGTGGTCTTTTTTAATTTGTGGTAATTCCAGTTACTGAACTCAACTAGAAAATATTTGGTCTTTTTTTCCTGAGAGATTCATTCAACCTTTATTTCTACAGGTAAATCCCATTGAGCCTCGAGGACTCATTTACAAGAGAGACCTGATTTCAACAAAGAAAGATGACAACATGACAAGACTGATGTAATTTAGTTAAAGTTATAGATCATTTGTCAAAGACTGCAGCATAAATTGTGACATTATCATTAAAGAAAAACGTGATTGTGGAGATGAGTCAATGTTTTCATGTTTTCCAGGTAAACCACAGGAGAATGACTTCATGAACTGAATGTTGCATTCAAAGTATCAGAAAGGTACAAGATCTCATTTTCTGTCTTCTATTAATCAATAACAGCTGAATCAAGATGTTTGAATAAAATTACTTTAACACCATAACCTTCACAAAGTTATTTACTGCAGTATTTACTGCAGGACTGTTCATTGACATTAGTTTTATATTATTAGTTTAGTGTTTGGTAATCATGGGTCAAGTTGAGATGAGACTCTTTCAAGACAGAACAAGAAATAAGAATTATTACAAGAATATATCAGCATCAATAAACTGTAGGACAGTAACAAAACACTTATTAAACTATCACAGGTACATTGAGATGGAGCTGGAAGTTCTTCTTCATGCCAGTTGTCTTCATCTGATCTTTTGTAAAAATATGTCAGAATTTATTTTCCATTAACATTTTTCTTCGCAGGACTGAGTTAATGTTCTTGTCTGTGAGTTTCTTCTGTCCTGCTTATGTATGTTTTTGTGTTCTAATTGTTCCCTCAGGTTTTTCATCTCTGTTCCCTGACTGCCTGTTGATCCATCCTCCTGGTCCTGTTGATCCTGGATCATCAGATCCTGACATGTCCCCGTCCTCTGAGGACACATTTTCATCTGTCCCTCATCTCACTCGCCTCATTTCTGTTTCTTCCTCAGTCTCTGAAATTACAACGTCACTGTTAGAATGAAGATTATTGTTCAATAAAAAATATGACATGTCTTATTTAACACTGTTCGTACCAAAGTTTAATTTAGAACAACATGTGTGATCACTGGTCAGGTCACTGGTCAGGTCACTGGTCAGATCACTGGTCAGGTCACTGGTCAGGTCACTGGTCAGATCACTGGTCAGTGGAAGTTCTGCTGTTCTTCTCATCTGGTTCTGGTCCATGAACAACTGGTTGACCCTCCTTCAGTCTCACACGTCCTCACTGTGTCTCAGTCTCACACGTCCTCACTGTGTCTCTGTGAATTGTCCTCTCTCTAAATGTGTCTGTAGAGTGACATTAGTTTATTTTATTGAACATTTCTTTGACAGTTAAACATTTTGAGCCCTGATTGAAAATGTTTGTGCAGATTAAATTTACAGCTCTCACTTTGTGTTGTTGTGATGATGATGATGATGGTGCTCCTGCTGACTTCAGATGATGTCATTAATAAACAGTATAAATAGTAGTAAAAGTACTTTATTAAAGCTTGCTTTACATTTTACATATTTTATAATTGTTTGGAAATTTATTTTTGCACAGTTAACACTTATTTTGTCATCTGTTGTGATTTTAACTAGAAACAGTTTAATTTAAATTAACATTTTAATCAATGAATTACAATTTATCCAATAGTTGTCAGGCTACAATCAACTCAGTTATCGGGTACTTGGTTGCCATAAAAAAACGACAAATACAACAATTATATTCAGGTCTCTCTTGTAAATGAGTCCTCGTGGCTCAATGGAACGAACCTGTTTAAATAAAGGTTGAATTAATATCTTCTACAGAAATCAAGAATTCATCCAGATGATCTAAGGTAAGCTGGAGCAGATCTGAACTGCTGCATGAAGGACAAGGTTGAGCATTATCCTGCAGAGAACATCAGAAACAGCTTTACAACAGGAGTTACTCTGATCTTTTTTTAACGTGTGTAACGTTATAAAACACTGACATGGCTATATTGATCATTGTATTGCATATACATTTTTTTCTAAGAAATATGTGTTTGCAGTCTCGTTTCCTTCTAAAATTTAATGATAAATGTATCAGCCGCTTCTAAAAATGCTTTGATAAAATGCATAGTTTGTGAAATAATCAATAATCGGTTAAGTAATCAGTTCGTTACTGCTCAGCAATTACTGAAAGACGTCAGGTAAAGTAAGAAAAGTCGATTTATGTGTTATGTTGCGCCAGCAGCCGCTCAAACTGACTGACAGCGATGAACTGTTTGGAACTATGGGGAGCTGCATGAACCACGTGACCGTGTATCGGCGAGTTCAAAGAGTGTCGCAACTCTCTCTTTACAGGGCTCTGCCCTGACTCTCTCTTCATCCTAGTGTCCAAGACCATGATGGCAATGTCCATGTAACTGTCCTTTAACGGTTCGTCTCTGTGTGGTCAAAGGTCTGATGACATAGAATGAGGAAGACCTCTCCTGGCTATGACCTCTGAACATGAGGTTGTCTATCTTATCCACTGTGAACTGGTTTCTTTAAAGTTACCTGAGACCTGAAACATGTCTGATTGTTTCTGTACATTTACTGTTCTCTTCATCACTTTTAGATTAATAAATGCTTATGCATATCTTTTAAGCTACATTCACAGCAGAACTGTAAAACTGAAACAATCATGCTGATAAAAGAGAGAGCTCTTTTGGTCAAATCTTGTAAATCACATTATGCGCGATGTCATTTCATATTGTGAGATCTCGCAAGATGTGCTCCCACTCAGAGAAAGTCTTATTAATGTTTCTCAGCCACAACATAAAATGTAGCTCCATATATGTAAGCATGACTGAGATATAGCCATTTATGTGTTGTTGATTAGCAGTGGTGGCCATCTTGAATTTGGTATATTGATTATTCTTAGTTGTACTAAAATCTGTCATGTGGTTCATTAAATATTTTCCTAACAGGCAGGGTTGATACCAGCAGTTATTTATAAAGTTTTCAAGATTGTGTGTAAGTGTTGGGATTGAAGTAAGTTTAGGGAATGGATCCAGCTACTATCATACCTAATTTTGGCTTAATATGTTAGAAACTCTCTGATTTATAGCTATTTTTGTGTTCCCTAAGGATGGCTGGCAGTGGTGGCCATATTGAACTGGGTTGACTCCAAGAATTTAATTAGTTAGAGATTAACAAAGACTTTCTAATATTTTAATAAAACAACATCCCAGTGTCTCATGAAATCCATTGCTAACGGTTGTTGGCAAAATGTAAAAAAAAAACATTTTTAGCAGAAAATGTTAGTGCACACATTATGTGTTGGAGCTGACTCTGCTACTACACCAAATACTAGCTCCATACCTACAAAATGTGCTGATTTATAGTCATTTTTATTGCTAAGATTGCTTAGATGTGGCAGCTAAGTTGGGTATTTGATTAAACATATTCAACAACTACTTTCTTTAAAAAAATTAAAACGTCTCCAGTGGTTCAAGAGATATTTTACTAATACAAGTAGACAACGAAACACATTTGTGATGGCAGGTAAGAATAATGTTAGGAACGACCTTCACTTGAACATCAGACAGGCGTCTTCCCTGTCTGTTTGTACATCCTTTCTTAAAACCCATCTCTTCTCCCTGGCCTTCAACACCATCTGCGATGTTGACTTTTAATTATTTTTATCAGTTTCATTATTTTAATCATTTTTTATTGACTGATTGATTGTATTATTGTGTGTACAGCACCTTTGTCCTTTGTTTTTTTTTAAGTGCTCTATAAATAAAGCCGGTATGGTGTGTTGACCAAAAATCTCTTTATAGTCACATACTGAAATGATTTCCTTGGGAAAATTAATTCAAGTCAAAAGTTGTGGCAAATCTATTCAGTCAGCCATTTATTTGAAATGATTGTAACAGTATAACTTTATATAAAGGAAGCTCTGCTGTCTGCATAAAACTTCCCAGCAGCCTTTATTGCTCAGACATATTTTTGGTGCCTTACATGACAATCAGCACTGAGAGCTTTTACTTCCTCAAAAGACAAACCGTGAAGAAGTCTTATGTCCTACAGGAGGGACTTTGGTGTGCCCACCTAACCCTGCAGAACATATTCTCATCACATTCAGATGTTCTCCTCCTCCTAAATGTCTACTTTTATAGGTTGACACATAGCAACCAATAATCTGTATGGGAATAGGCTAAAGAAGAAAAGGGCACAAGGAACAAGCTTAAAAATGAACTTCTACAATTCCTAATTGATTTGGTAATTTAATTTTGTCCAGGCTAGCTGATTCATTGCAAGGGAAAGAAAAAACATAAATTGGATAGCTGAGAAAGAGGAGGTGGGGTGGAGGGCAGGCTCCAGGGATTACTGAATGAAATGAGAGACACGGGGTGAGATGCCTTTTTAAGTCAACGGCCAGCAGAATGACAATTTTACTACCCACAGAGGAAACAGCTAATGAGAGCGGAGAGGTGAGGTTTGAAGAAAAGCCAGAGATTTTGAAACTCAGCCAATCTTCTTTGTTCATTTGCACTTCTATCTCTTCTGGTCATCAGCCATGGTCCTGTCTTTATCTGGACCAGATGTTGCTCGCTGCAGTTTGGGACACACTTTTAGAGAGTTTCTCTCTTCCTGGACAGACTTTTCCATTAGCAACACCTCAGAGAAGCACACTTAATTTGGAGGGACTAAATGAATAAAAGTCCCTTCTCTCTGCCAGCTCTGTTACAGCTTGGTTTAAAGCTTTCCAACTTACAATTCAACCCTTACCCAGGAAAATGGGTCCAGTCTCTTTAGGAGATTAATCTTTGCATCACAATGAGCCTTTAGTTTTGATTTAATGAAGAAGAAAAAAAACTATAAAAGATCTTACCAATTATGAATACAGTAAAAACACAATATGCTGCAACTGTTGGAGTCTAGTTTGTAAACGCCATCTTTGACGGAGTCTCTAAAATGTCTTGCAGTCTTGTCAATTGACTTTTAAACACGTCAATTTATATAGCACATTAAAAAACAACAAAGGTTGCCCAAAGTGCTTTACAGTTCAGTCAAGACATCCCATGCCATTAAAAAAACAAATGTTAAAATAAAATACAAACATTTTATTAAAAAAAAAACCAAGAACCATCTGTCAGTTAAACTGCTCCGCAGTTTTGTAGCAGCTGCAGAAGCACAGTCACCTCTGTACAGGTCCTTCTAAAAAAATTAGCATATTGTGATAAAGGTAATTGTTTTCCATAATGTAATGATAAAAATGAAACTTTCATATATTTCAGATTCATTGCACACCAACTGAAATATTTCAGGTCTTTAATTGTTTTAATACTGATGATTATGGCATACAGCTCATGAAAACCCAAAATGCCTGTCCCAAAAAATTAGCATATCACGAAAAGGTTCTCTAAACAAGCTATTAACCTAACCATCTGAATCAACGATGTAACTCTAAACACCTGCAAAAGATTCCTGAGGCTTTTAAAAACTCCCAGCCTTGTTCATTACTCAAAACCGCAATCATGGGTAAGACTGCCGACCTGACTGCTGTCCAGAAGGCCATCATTGACACCCTCAAGCAAGTGGGTAAGACACAGAAAGAAATTGCTGAACGAATAGGCTGTTCCCAGAGTGCTGTATCAAGGCACCTCAGTGGGAAGTCTGTGGGAAGAGAAAAGTGTGGCAGAAAACGCTGCACAACGAGAAGAGGTGACTGGACCCTGAGGAGGATTGTGGAGAAGGGCCGATTCCAGACCTTGGGGGACCTGCGGAAGCAGTGGACTGAGTCTGGAGTAGAAACATCCAGAGCCACCGTGCACAGGCGTGTGCAGGAAATGGGCTACAGGTGCCGCATTCCCCAGGTCAAGCCACTCTTTAACAAGAGACTGCGGCAGAAGCATCTCGCCTGGGACTGCTGCTGAGTGGTCCAAAGTTATGTTCTCTGATTACAGTAAATTTTGCATTTGCTTTGGAAATCAAGGTCCCAGAGTCTGGAGGAAGAGAGGAGACACAGAATTCACATTGCTTGAGGTCCAGTGTCAAGTTTCCACAATCATGTCATCTGCTGGTGTTGGTCCACTGTGTATTATCAAGCGCAGGGTCAATGCAGCTAGCTATCAGGAGATTTTGGAGCACTTCATGCTTCCATCTGCTGAAAATCTTTATGGAGATGAAGATTTCATTCTTCAGCACGACCTGGCACCTGCTCACAGTGCCAAAACCACTGGTAAATGGTTTACTGACCATGGTATTACTGTGCTCAATTGGCCTGCCAACTCTCCTGACCTGAACCCCATAGAGAACCTGTGGGAAATTGTGAAGAGAAAGTTGAGAGACGCAAGACCCAACACTCTGGATGAGCTTAAGGCCGCTATCGAAGCATCCTGGGCCTCCATAACACCTCAGCAGTGCCACAGGCTGATTGCCTCCATGCCACGCCGCATTGAAGCAGTCATTCATGCAAAACGATTCCCGACCAAGTATTGAGTGCATAACTGAACATGATTATTTGAAGGTTGGCGTTTTTTGTATTAAAAACACTCGTCTTTCATTGGTGGGATGAAATATGCTAATTTTTTGGGACAGGCATTTTGGGTTTTCATGAGCTGTATGCCATAATCATCAGTATTAAAACAATTAAAGACCTGAAATATTTCAGTTGGTGTGCAATGAATCTGAAATATATGAAAGTTTCATTTTTATCATTACATTATGGGAAATAATGACCTTTATCACAATATGCTAATATTTTGAGAAGGACCTGTATTTCAGCTTGAATCTATAACATCCAAGAAAAAATCATGTAAACACTCAATCCACAGAGAATACAACTGAAAATTTCAGTTCATTTATATAGTGCCAAGACACAACAGAAGTCATCTCAGATTCATATGTAAAAATAAGTCATCAGAAACATCCATTCATCCATCCATTATCTTTTACCCACTTCTTCCATTTTGGGTCACCGGGGTCTACGGTGCTCATGTCCAGCAATCACAGTGCGAGGGGTGGGGGACAGGTTACAAGTCCATCACAGGGACACATAGAGACAAACGAGACAAACAACCATTCACTCTCTCACTCACACCTAGGGACAATTTAGAGTTACCAATCAGCCTAACATTCTCTTACAGAAATTTTTGAACAGAGATGCCATTTCCTGCATTTTGGTGTATTTTAACAGGTTGTTATACATCAACATTTACATCAACATTTACTTACATTTGTTAACACTTAATAAAATTACTATTTTGAAGAGGAACAGCAGGTTTTGTCAGCAGCTCTGATTCTGTCAGGTGTCCTACCCCCCCCCCACACACACACACACACACTCACTTCATGGTTCTGAGCTGAACTCTTCTCGGCTCCTGCTTCAGTCTCGTGGCACAGTTTGAAGCACCTGAAGGATTCAGTTCTCTGTTGTCCAACTAAGGACATCCATCCATCCATCCATCCATCCATTTTTATTACAGTAAATTGGACTGTCTTTTTGTAATTTGATCGCTGTTGTTATTTTGACAAATGAGCACCGTTATTTTGAAACGTCACATAATGTGAATAACACATCAAACATTTCTATCTTTGTACTTTTAATTTATTTTTTACAGTAAGTTTTTGTAATTTATTATGTCTGAAATGTAGCAGGAGTTCAGACACCTGCAGATGTTGTGCACGCTGTGTAGAGCTGTCTGGAGACGTTTCTGTGCGTAACGTGCACTGTCCACAGGGCATTTATTTATTCTGCTGAATAAATTATTGTTTCTGTTTCGGGGTCTGAGAGGAGGAGAGGGGGTGCTTTTCAGTGCACAGTCCCACTGAGTAAGGATAATATTTGGAGAGGAGGAGAAGAGAAGGACTATGCGCAGATTCGCTGTGCGTAATGTGACAACGTATCCCTCCGTCCTCACCACCCCACCTAGAAACTCATCTTGCTCCTCGAAGGAGCGTGTAGCTGTGCACCGTGCGTGTAGCTGTGCACCGTGCGTGTAGCTGTGCACCGTGCGTGTAGCTGTGCACCGTGCGTGTAGCTGTGCACCGTGCGTGCTGCGGCTGAAACATTCACAGACTGGGTCCGCCGGGCTAAAGGCAACGTCTCCTCTCGATGTATTTTTAATAAACAATCAAAATAAAAATGTGCAGTGACTTTGGACTTTTAGGGGCGGAGCTGCCGGATCCGAACAAAGAGTTGCCGGAACAGAACAGGTCAAAATGAGATTGTTCCCGGATCTTGTTCTGGCAGGATCCGGATCAAATTAACCTCTGGTTCCACAAGAGAGGAGCCTGATAACTGAAAGATCTTCCTCCCATTCAGCTTTTGGAAGCTTTAGGGACCAGGGGTAAGCCTGCAGTCTGAGAGCGAATTGCTCTGTTAGGAAAATATGGAACAATAAGATCTCGCATACAAGATGGAGCTAGGTTGTTGAGAGCTTTGTAGGGTAGAAGTAAGATTTTGAATGGATTGGACAGGGAGCCAATGGAGAGAAGTTAAACTGGAGAGATATGATCTCTCCCAGTAACTCCAGTTAAGACTCTGGCAGCAGCATTTTGGATCAACTGAAGACGTTTTAAAGAAGTATTTGCACACCCAGATACTAAACCATTGCAATAGTCCAGTCTAGACGTGACAAATGCATGAACCAATTTTTCCGCATCATTTTTAGATCAGATGTTTCTAATTTTAGTGATATTACGCAGGTAAAATAAGGCAGTTCTTGTAATGTTTTTAATGTGGGGAATAAAAGACATGTTCTGATAAAAAATAACACCAGTATTTTTAACATTAGAGCTGGAGGACAGATTAATGCCATCCAAGGAGGGCGAAAGACTGAGAAATTCATTCCTAAGGTGCTCAGGTCCAAAAACCAAAACCTCAGTCTTGTCTGTGTTCAAAAGCAAAAACATAAAAACCTGGATGACCCTAAATTTTCTAAGACATGCTTGTAGTTTAAGTAGCTGATTGGATGCATTGGGTTTCATGGACAAATATAATTGTGTGTCATCAGCATAACAATGAAAATGTATCCCATGCTGTTTAATAACATTACCTAATGGAAGCATACACCAGGTAAAAAGTAATGGTCCAAGCACTGAACCTTGAGGAATTCCATGACTAACAGTGTATGATGAAGATTCATTATTCACATTTACAAATTGGAATATTTTAGATAGATATGATTTAAACCAATTTAGTGCTGTTCCTGTAATTCCAATATCATATTCAAGTCTCTGCAATAAAATATTATAATCAACTATATCAAATGCAGCACTGAGGTCTAACGGGACCAGTATAGAAACCTTTCCATTGTCGGAGGCTATGTAGTTGTAGGGATACATGGTTCAACAGAGATAGGTATTTTATATTGACTAGCTATGGTACTGAAAAGGAACCTGGGTTAATTTTTATTCTCATCAATTAAAAGAAGACTGAAAATGTCTTTCGGATGAAAGACAAAACGTTTCTACAATTTTTATTGAAATTTATTTAGGACCTGACAACTTTTTTTAGATAAACAGAGTATTACTTTTCCTGTTTTATTGGAACATAAATTTGGCTGTCATCAGCGTAAAAATGGAAAGCCACATCACATTTCTGGAGAATTCAATTCAGTTTATTTATATAGCACCAAATCACAACAGAAGTTGTCTCCGGGTACTGTACAAAAACATTCACATACATAAAAAAGTCCATGTTCAATAATCCAGGTATAAAATCCAACATTTTATAACATTTATAGCATTTTATACCTGGATTATTGAGCATGGACTTTGTTGTTTTCAACCAGTTTGCCAAGACTGTCAACAAAGAAAAGGGCCGGCAATGGAGGAGGGGTGTACCAAATAGACCATCTAATCACAAGCAGAACTGGTTTGTTCCACATTGGAGGAAGCTGTTAGGGGAAGAATCAGTTTTGTTGTGTTTCCTTGACTGATGAAGCCTTCCGGATCGAAGTCGAAACGTTTCAGCACAAAAAAAAAAAGAAACTGTCCAGATGACCTGACTGAAAAATGTTGGATTCACATACACACATCTCAGGAAGTCCAACATTTCACTGATCACATCAACTCTGTGGATAAATACATCAAGTTCAAACGAGAAGATGTAAAAAATGGCAACCTGGCTTTCTTGGACCATCAGGTGAAAAGGGGGAACCCAGACCAGTGGTCATTCCATATGTTGAGGGAGTATCAGAGAAACTGAGACGTTTATTTTCTAAACACAACGTCCCAGTGGCTTTTAAAACCCAAAATACATTAAAGACTGGTTCATCCCAAAGATCCAGTCCCCGGCACAAACAGAGTAATGTTGTGTATGCTGTTCAGTGTCAGGAGGGTGATCAGTCTTACATCGGGGAAACTAAACAGCCACTGGCCAAAAGGATGGACCAGCACAGAAGATCAACATCATCAGGCCAGGATTCTGCGGTCTACACTCATCTCCAGGCCAGCGGTCACTCTTTCAAGGATGAAGATGTTCACATCCTGGACAGAGAGGAACGATGGTTTGAGAGAGGAGTAAAGGAGGCCATCTTTGTGAAAAGAAACCGTCCATCATTAAACAGGGGTGGAGGCCTCCGGGTTCAACTGTCCCCCTCTTACAATGCTGTGATTGCTAGTATCACTCAGCCCTCTGTGAGTAGTAAACAGCCATCAGTGTGCTAATGATCCATTGTTAGGCTGATGGTCCTTCTTGAGCATGTGAGCAGCTGGTTTTGGTTGTCAGCAGCAAACTGGTTGATCCACTCTGAGAAGGTGCTATTTAAGAGACTGAGCTGAATACAGCACCTCAGACTGAGGAAGTCTCTCGGATGAAAGACGAAACGTTTCTACAATTTATTTTGTTTTGTTTTGTTTTTTGAACGTCCAGAGGACCAGACTTAACTTTTTTTGATTAATAAATAGACCTTGATAACCAATGCAGTCAAAGTTTAACTTGGTTTTAGTACTGACTTAATTTCTATTCTATAGCAGATCTTAGTCCCAGATCTGACCTGGACTCGTGAAGAACTAGAAGTAGTGAGTTTGACTATAGTGTGATTGCACCGTCAGCATCAGCTCTGGTACTTTCTGCATGACTGATGTCTCCATGTTTAGGGAGGTGTCAGCAGTTCTCTTTGATTGACAATTTGAAATGACTTTCTTTACTCAAAGTGATTTTTGTCTGATACATCACAATGCCTGGATCGTCTTTGCAGCTTAAACTAAACCTCCCTGAAACACCCGAGCAAGCACTAACCTCTTGTGTTTTATTATAAACCATGTCAGACTGTCAGACCCATCATTTCAAACTGACTTGAGTTTCAAACAGAACATTTTAGATTGTGTGGGTGTGTGTGGTCGCACACACACACACACTGCATATTTCACTTTTGTTGTGAATCTGTGCTATCAAAAAACAGCCGAACTGAATTGAATATTGATTTATTTTGTCTTGTTAAAAAAAATGTTGCAACACACGAATTTTGCTAGTATAAATGAATCGACAGCTTTTAATTAGTATCAAAATTTTCCATACTCCAAGAGGAACAGGCTGAGGAGTAGATTCTGTTTTAGTCAAATTTATTAATGCTATATGCTAAACCATTTATTAGTTATACTTCTTTTGAGTCGTCATCTAAGTAATCTCCAGGAAATTGAATTGAATGTCAGAGACAGGCTTAGATGTGGGAATCCCACGAGGTAAGACATTTTAAAACAGTGGTGATCCCATATCTCCAGAGTCCACACGACTACACTCACTTACTTGACAAATACTGCTTGAAGAATGGCGTCATCTCATAACAGTGGGACCAAGCTGATGAGATGCATTTTCAGGAGGAGCCAGGCTATTGTGGCTGTGTATAATTCTTCTTCATGTTACCGAGGCCCTCGTTTGTTAAATGAATACATTGTTTAATGGCCGCTGCGTCTTGTTTTTGAAGACTTCAATCATTCAGTCTGATAAAACCAAAGAGTCAATAGCACTGGCAGAGACGATGTGGCAGGTTTTTCATGGGCACAACCAACAAACTCAACTCTGCTGTTTAACCCACCATTTAAGGGCAAATACACAGGTTTTTAAATGGTATGAAATGTATGGCCAAGATTACTACAAAAGACAATCAAACAAATACAAATCCCCCTCATTTTTGTGCTAAGTTCAGAATCATTGTAATGGACCCCATGGAGTTTCATTGTGTTGAATGAGTTATTTTCCTACTGTATCCTAACGTGTCTGTGACAACATTTTTTTTTTTTTTTAATAATAAACATGAATGCATGTTTGGAATAAACATTAATGACGTATTGCAAAAAAAACCAAAAAAAAACCACATTGCTGAGAAAGTAGAGATGCTTCTTTAGATTATTTTTGAATCACTATCAGAGAGACATGAAGAAGAGCCAGTTTGAATATTTCAATTAAAAAGATGGAACTTTCCTCTTTTAAAGAGCTCCCCTTTGATTTAACTTCCTGTTTACTTTTGCACCGTTTAAAAAAAGTATGCCAGTTTTGTGAAAGAGTGGGTAAATCATGTGTTTTATGCCAAATGTCTTAAATTTTAAGATGTTTTCATCCTCTTATTGTATTTATAGGTCATAAGGCACTTTAAAGGCTGCATTGTATCAGTTGTTACGGCTTGTGTATGTTTATTGGTGGCGTTGGAAAATGCTACGTATGTTGGCCACAGACCAGATATGTTCTAGATTAGAGTCTAGTTTTTGTGAACATCAGCGTTCACAGAAATGGTTCAGCTCAACAAGCAGGAAGTGATTAGTGAAGCCAAATAAAATACCCACACTGAACAGAAACAGAAGCTGTTGGGTCTGAGTGATTCCTTACACAAGTGCTTTAATTGTTTGTTGGCAGTTGGATCGATAAAAGGGTTATTGGCTCTGACATCACATGAGTACATATCAGAGAGTAATCAGTGTCATAACAGTCTGAGTGCAACAATGCATTAGATTTAATATCCTTCAACTGCGGTGCAGCCAGTGGAGGCCTGAAGCAATTAAAGACCGAATCAATGCGTTAAGTCAAAACAGTGTGACAGCTCTATTATCGCTGGATGGAGGAGGTCCATTTCCTCCTCTCTCATTGCCTTTTGCTCCAGCACATGCATGCATAATGTCTCACAGCTGCAGAACCAAACTGGATCTTTTGCTGCAATTTTAAGCTAATTTCTATTCCAGTGATTCTGTTAACTTTGATCTGAAATGATCCCGTTCTAGATTTAATTTTCTTTCATTGACTTATTTTGGCTCTGTCACCCAGCACCCTGTCAGTAGATCAGCACTTAGAGCACAATCATTAATTCACTTTTTTTTCATGTGCTCTACCACTTTGACTTCTTTAAGGTACCCAATAAAAAATAATTTTCACATAATTTCCTTCTTTTGACCATTCCAGTTGTAGTAAGAATTAAATGTCCTCAGTCTACTAAACTTTGTTCTTCATCTTTACTGAGAAAATTGCAGCCTGTGGCAAAGACACAGACAGTCAACAATCACAGCCTCAGCACAATTTATTACATTCGGATCGTTTGCTCTGTCTGTGTGGGGATTTATAGAGAACACCGCGCTCTAAAGTTAAGGCTGATTCCACCAGGAACACACGGCTTATTATACCACTACAGACTGGGAACAAAGAAACCTGTATGCAATCTTAGGGAAATTCTGCTGAAACATTTTGTGTTGAACTAATGGGTGACAGAGCCATCCCTCCTACATCCATATGTAATATTATACACAATACGACTTATTTTAGAAGCTGAAAATCTGAAAATACAATGTGGATAAGTTGTATCAAACTATCTCCAATCACAACCAGCAGGGAAAATATTAATCTGTTCTGGTGGACAGCAGTCCCTCACTTATTGCAGGGGTTACGTTCCAGTAGGGGTGGGCGATATGGCTCAAACATAATATTGTGATATTTCAGAGCATTCTGACGATAACGATACATTTTGTGATATAACAAAATAAATAAATAAATGAAATCATAGTTATTAATTTGACAAAATTAATTTAACATGCTGCTTTGCAGTATTATATAAAAACAAACTAACAAAACAAAAAATAAATAAAACAAGAGTTAATTTTACTGCAATTACATTATTTAGTAAAGTATTCAGTCTCAAAGTATAAAAATAAAAATGATCTTTCTGTTATTTAGATCGAAAAAGTCTGCACAAAATATAGAACGAAATCCACCAAAAAAACTAAAGTGCCGGTTCAGTTCCCAAATTAAAACTAAATAAAAGGAAAGCTTAAGATCTGTTGAGCATAAATGTAACATACAACAACATATATGTTGCCTTTAAATCAGGTATAACTTCCAAAACTTGTGATTAATGCTGAAAACAAATGAAATGCTGCCTGAAAGGTTGCTGATCAGAACCATCAACCAATTTCCTGATCCACATGAAAGTAGCTGGTCTCACGGTTTGAGCTGCACGGTTCCCAGTCGCTGTTAGGGCACAGTCAGACTCAGGTAAGACTCCCTGGTCCGACTTGATCATAAATCTATACATACTGTAGTCAGTGTTTCCCCTACCATTATATAAGCGGGGTCTCCCGCCGCGTCAACAGAACTGAGTGCACAGTCTACCAAACCGAACTGTGCGCACCACCCGTCGGCACTGACATAGCTCTAAGTTAGCAGCGTGCTAGATAAAAAGCTAAAGGCAATGTCTTCCTTCACGCAGAACCCTCACGCTGACTGGCTCAAAAACCGTTGATACAAACAGTGCTCAGGTCAGATGTGTCTGTGTCCCCCAAACACCCCCCCCCCCCACACACACACACACACACACACTCTAAAACAGCGCTAAGCTCTGATCTAGCCTGCCCGTCCCCCCCACGCATCTAAAACAGTGCACAGCTCAGATGTCTTCATCTTCATTCATGCCTTCACCTTTGCAACTTGAATATTGCTGCATGACACATGTGAACGTAATCTACTGGACCACTGCGTGGTGGGATGACGTATTTACACCATGAAATTAGCATATCATGATATAATTTATTTTCCCGGGCAAGTTTTTACCGGTTTTATCATGAATGATATGATATGGCCCAGCCCTATGTTTCAGACACCTCCACGATACATGAAAATGTGTGAAGTGGGAACATTATATATTTATATATTTTTAAGGCTTTTTAACCTCTTCCCACACTCTTGCAATGTTCTTAACAATGTTCTAAACTGTAAATGCTCTAAAAGCTTTATCTAAATCTAAAAGGCACAACAGGTTGCCCGCCTGTTGTGTGTCTCTGCTCTGCTGTGACAGCCTTGGAAAAAGAAAGGAGAGGGTGTGGGGTGGGGTCTTAAATCTAAGTGAGCCACATGAGCGGCATGGATTGTTTATTTAAAATAATCAAGCATAACCCTAACTGAGCATTTTGTCCCCCTTGGCAATCAATGAGCGGGCCAGGCCACCGGGAAATGTCCCAGTGCTCCCGATGGCCAGTCCGCCCCTCAGCACAGTACTCTGGTTGGTCGCCTTCAGTCATGTACAATCTTATGTTGAAAACCTGCAAAAGAGTAAGTCTGCGAAAGTTGAACCATGAAATATCGAGGGACCACTGTACATCATATAAACTAGGACAATACAAAGACTGATAAAATGCTGGTGTAAATTCTGAGTCATCCAGGACTTGGTAAACTCAACTCAACTTTATTTTGGCAAATTAAAAAAATTACAAAAAAGGGAAAACAATATAAAATGGTAAAGCAATTATTTACCAAAACATGTAACTCCAAAAAAATAAAAAAATAAAATAAAGCAACTGGACTTCCCATCAGGGAGGCTTTTTCAAATCAGGGAACCACATGGGGAAGAAATCATAGCTGGCAGGTAAACAGAACAAAGCACCACTCAGGAACAAAATGGAAAAACACGAAATGTGAAGGTGACACTAACAAACTACAAAGTACAATGAGAAACACCTGTTGAGATAATTAGGAACAGGTGGGTGGTGAAGGAGAAGAGAATTTACTGAGGTGAACTGAACTGATGACAGGTAAAGCACAAAACGGAAGATCCCAAAACACAGAAAATGTAACATAATGACCATGAAATTAATAATGAAATAACTACCAAGAAGTAACCAAAACAAACAGATGATGACAATGGCTTCTTGAACCCCCTCTCTTCATTCTTTTCTGTCCAAAATATGAATAATTTGGTCGTCAAAAGAGTGCCCCTCTTTCTAGAGGATGGAGGGGTGTGAAAATGCTATTTCCATTAGGGATGCAAAATATTGGATTTTTGGCTGATATACGATATGCCAATATGTTAAACCTTATTTGGCCAATAACCAATATTTTATATACTTTCCTTTGTCAGAACATAGCCCTCTTATTTAGGCTTATTTGCTATGAAAATTGTGTAACAGCTGTAAGAGCTGGTGACATATGTCCAGTAACATCCAGCCATCCATCCATCCATTATCTTTTACCTGCTTCTTCCATTTTGGGTCACGGGGGTCGCTGGTGCCCATTTCCAGCAATCACTGTGCGAGGGGCGGGGTACACCCTGGATGGGTCGCAAGTCCATCACAGGGCCTATCCAGTAACAGCCAAATGATATGCATAGCACTTTGACTTATATTAAATGAAAAGTGTTAAATGTTATTTATTAGCATTAGTCACCTGCGATGCTGTCTCAGTTGTGGAGGCTTGTTCCAGGTTCCTAGCTGCAGTGTGGGATCCTCTGCGCTGTTGTGCATGAGGGACAGACTTTTTAAGTTCAAAGATTTGTCTATTCATTGTGCCGTAAGACTAATCATACTAACGGGTCTTACATGACGTCCAAATGTCTGTGGTAAAACTCACTCAAGTGCTATCGGCTGTTAGCTTCTCAATGATGTCGTAAATGACGGCTTGTAACTCGGGTAAGGTTACGTCAGAAAACTATCTCCGACTGGGGAAGATGTAGCGAGGGTCAACATAGTCCAAAAATCTTCGGAATCCAACATCCTCAACCAAAAAAACGTTCCACACCCCCGCATTTTGAATTTTCCTCTCCGCCGTGAGATCAGGTAGGCGCACGTGACGTCATCACGTTGTGCTGCCACTACAGGCATCCTGGTCACTGGGTTGTCATACAAAAACAGAACCTTTTATATCAGTGAGTTATTTTGATGGAATGGCCGATGTCCGATATTGAACTTTAGTGCTAATATCGGCTGATACCGATACCATGCAGATAATATCGTGCATCATTAATTTCCATCAAACGAGAAAGAACAACTTTAAATAGAGGAGGAGGCCTCAGATTTCAGCTTTCTGAAACCTACAGGGCAGGGCAGAGTTAAGCTTGATCCCTAGTCAGCTCCACACTAATTCACACCTTTTTTTATTCAACCAAAACATCTGTCTGTGAGCCATGCTCACAAAGACCCTAATGACCTTCAGGTAAGAGGGAAGGCTAACAGAGACCCTGATGACCCTCAAATGAGAGGGAAGGCTAACGAATACTCTAATGGCCCTTAGATAAAAGGAGAGGCAAACAAAGACCCCAATTACACCACTGTTGGGTTATCATATGGAAAACCTAAACTCAACCCTTTGGAAATGATGATGGCATAGACCCGCCTCCTGCCTAACCTATGGGCTAACGTATGACAGAAACAAAATAAAAACACATAAAGATTACATGCTAGCTCAACTACAGCAAAACCTTATACTGTATTACTTTAATAAATGCACAAGGCTGCTGAACAATAATACTGACTTCAAAAGAACAGAGCAAAACACCTTATCTTTACACCAACTAGTCTAAGGCCAAAAAAGCTTTAATCACTTTATTGAACATTTCAACAATACTAAAACAAAGGATGCAGGAAAAAATACAATATTCATCAAGTATACATTAAGAAAACTTGGAATATAAGAATAGATGTGTAATAAACACACTTGTGAATAATTTGCTCAGCCATTTCTCTGGATAGTCTGCCCTAAATCAACAGAGTGTCTGTGAATTTGAACTTCTGGTCATGTTTATTGTGACACAAAGTACAATTCCACAGTCCTCAGACTAAACAGATACAGTTTTTGCACTAATATTCTCCATCCTCATCATTTTCTTCACCAAATCACCCAAAATTGCGGTAAACAAACATTTGTTTTCCCTCAACATCTGTAGGAAATCAGTTTTCATCAGCGGACCCCTTTCTCTTCCTAGCTATGAATCAGAACTTTTCAGCAGGATCCTACACCTCCACAGGTGGCTCCAGTCAGCATGCTGAGCATACAACATGTGCTTTGTTAAAAAAAAAAAATATTTTCTGGGGCCGAAAATCCCTGATGGTTTTCACCCAAAGATGGGTAGAAGAATTTTAGAAGCCAATCTTCAGTTCGCAGTTCAAAACCGACTACCCACGTGACTGATTGTTTACATTATGCTGCAACCTCCTCCTTCTTGCTCTCCCCAATTCACACAATGTGCCACAGCTCCCTCTACAGGCCCGAGCTATTACTGGCTCACCCTCCTTCTGCTGCTCTCCAATTCAGTCCATTGTTACCGCCAGAGCCCTCCTTCTCTGAAATAGGTTTAATGTGTCAACAAAAGCAATCTCTCCTATGTTAAATACAATATTTCTGCCACTCCATGGTCCATAATAAAAGCCCACAGCAACCACAATTTTGGACCTTTTATTATTTGTTCTGTTATACAAATGGCTTCTTCTCCAGGATCTCTTGCATGAACATAAATTTGACTTTGCATGCCTTACAGAAACCTGTCAGTAGCTTTTCACAGAAAAATGAATGCACACCCTGGTTACATTTACAACTGCCAACCCTGTGGCACCGGCCATGAGGAAGGTCTTGTAATAATTTAACATGTAAAGTGGAGAATCACCCCCATCCTCGTACCTACCTTTCAGTCATTCAAGTCTATAGCTATATAGCTCAATGGCACAATCTACCACAACAATAGATAGACACTATTTATTGTCCACCTTAGCCCAATACTGGTTTATCTTTGAGTTCAATGCCCTTCTGACCAACATCTCATTACTCACCCCCAACATAATTCTGCTTGGTGACTTTAACATACATACTGCCAACTCTAAAAACCCACTAAGGACTTCTTATCCTGTTTGGATAGTTTGGCTTTCAACAGTTCATAGATTTTCCCACCAATTCCAAAAGACATGTTCTTGCACTCATTTGTTATTCTGGTATCTGCAACTGATCTATCTCTAATCACATGCTCATCTCTTTTAACGTCACTCTTTTACTATCTAAAATTAAACCATCATGTGTCATCCCTTTTTGAAACATTAACATAACATAACTGCTTTAGGAACTGGTATATAACTGGTAAACCTTCCAATCATAAACAACTCATCCTTTCCAAATGAGCTCCTATGACAAACGGTATCATTCAGCCACTCTGCACTCTGGTTTACACCTGAAGTTTGCCTTTTGATGGCCAGAGGACAGCAGCTTGAATGCCTCTACAGGAAATTAGAGCTTACTATTCACAAATAATGTACACCACCCATAATTTCCACTACAAGAAGTCGTGTCTACTGCCAAATCACATTACACAGATATCATCAGTACAGGTGACAGGAACACACTCCTCTCTCTGGCAAACAAAACACTATGCCCAATGGACTCTTTCCCCCTCATTTCTACTTTGTCAATAAATGTAACTCGATTATGACATTCTTCAATAAGATTGACAATATCCACCTTGTTGGTTTTTCATCCCCCTCATCCCATTCACACTCGAGCTTCAAGTTGCCCTGACATGCTGAAATATCCCACGTCATCAGTACTTTAAAGCCATCCACTTGTCAGCTGGATCCCCTGCAGAATACTCGTGTCAAAACCTCTGAAACTCTCTTACCCCATTAAAAATAGAATTTGTTCATTCATCTATCACTTTAGGTATGTTCTATTATTTCTTAAAACAACAGCAGTTGCGCCAACATTTAAAAATGACAAAACCGGGAACATACCTCAATGGG
>NC_056517.1:6211185-6228532 GCF_014905685.2 Nematolebias whitei | reverse complement strand
CCAGTCAGGGCAGGTGAGGCAGTGCCGCACCTGTCATCATGACATGTAAAATACTAAGATAAGAGAAGATAAAATAACACAAGAGAAAATGCATGTTTGATTGCACATGCTGCACATGCTGATGCTCTACAGTCTGTCTACTATATTGAATAAATGTTTGTGGCATATTTCTTCTTTCTAATCGGTCGTAAATGTACGGTGAATATACACAGGGTGAGGTAGAAAGTACCTTGTCGCACCAATAGGGAGAAGCAGTGCTGTCCCTTAGGGAGAGTGAAGCAGGTGCAGTAGTTGCTGTGCATTCCTCTGTTACGCAGAGGGGCGAGGGTGAAGCAAACGGTACGCTCATTTAAATTTCATCCATTAGCTTTACCCGCTTCTTCCATTTGACCATACCATACCATACCACTTTATTTATAAAGCACTTAAAACAGCTACAAGGCCAACCAAAGTGCTGTACAGACACAACAACAGGTAGCACACAAAGCAAAATACAAAATGAGGTAAATCATTTTGGGTCGCGGGAGTCACTGGTGCCCATGCCCAGCAGTCACTGTGCGAGAGGCAGGGTACACCCTGGACAAATCTCCAGTCCATATTAGGGACACATAGAGACAAACAAGACAAACAACCATTCACTCTCTCATTCACATCTAGAGACAATTTAGAGTTACCAATCAGTCTAACATAACTGGAGTACCTGGAGAAAACCCACACATGCCTGGAGAGAACATGAAAACTCCACCCAGAAAGCTCCCCAGACTGGGATTTGAACCGGGACAACCTGCTCTCTGAGAGGCAGCAGCTCTACCAACTGTACCACCGTGCTGCCCAGATTAAGGTCATGTACAAATAAAATGTTACCACCAACATTCAGATAGTAACACCTCAAAGGCTGCCAAGCAGAGTCATCAATTTATGTAATTCTGAATGTCCTATAAGATCTCAGATGGATAGGTTGGATCAGTCGTGGAGAATATTTCACACTTTGTAATCTGCAAAAAGCTCATCCACTTCTGGTAAATGGTTAAGGCTGGTGATTACAAAGCAGATGGCCACTTGTCCTGAGCCAGGTTCTGCTCGAGGTTTCTTCCTTTAAAAGGGAGTTTTTCCTTTCCACTGTTGCTGTTGTGCATGCTCAGGATGGGAGACTGCAACGAAGTGAAGATCCAACGAGTCTGCTGTCCTCCTTAGATAGAGAACTTTACACACTGGCTTTTCTATGTATGTGAATGTTTCTGTAAAGTGCCCTGAGACAACTTTGTTGTGATTTAGCACTACATAAATAAACTGAATTGAATTAAATTATAGTTAGGTTCAGTTCTCAAAAATCTGGACAAATCTTTGTCCCAGCAGTTTTCTGTCAGGTGACAAATCTAAATGACACTAGCTTTCAGTGATCCAGTTCTGCTGTGACTGAAGTCCTCCAAAATATGGAGGTGGAACAATGCTGTCTGCAGCAAAGTTCTGCAATGACAATGCTTAAAGCTGCCATCAGACCTTATTCAAAAGAAGGCTGTCATTCCTCACCACAACAAAGCAGCTTTTCCCTGACTCAAACAGGTAAGCAGTCCATGACACTGATGCTTGTCTTTGTGTGTGTCACCAGCACAAGTATTCATTTCTCACTGTACAGCCTGCGTCCATAGTGTTTTTAGCTGTAGAAGTTGTACTAACAATAATGCTGCATTGTAAATTCTTAGGTTAATAAAAAGGGTCTCTCCAGAAAAGCTGGTTGGGAAGTGAATTTGATGCACATCTCACTTCATGAATGAACAACATAAACAAGCTAGGAGTCACATTTAAAAGTGCAGCTTGCATATGATCTGATGTGTTTTGGACTTGCTTCTTCATTGTATAAAGCTTTGACATGACTGGCGTGATTTAAATAAAAGTGAATTTAGAAGCAGTATTACATAATTCAGACACACTATGTCTCGTGTGATGCTTGGGTGTGTTTTCTGAAAGCATGACATTACAACAGCACTGATTTTGTTTTAAAAATTATTCTCTGCTACAGCAACTACAGAGAAAAATATGTCACCGGCAGATGGTGGACTAAAACACATTTGATTAAATCAAACATTTTTCTACACGTATTAAAGGGGATTCCTGGATCAGTGACGTCTGAAGCCATGTTGATGAGATAGAAAATATTTTAAAAAGTAGAAAAATCATGTTGGGGCAGTCATAGGCCTGTCGCGATAAACAATAAATCAATTAATCACATGATCAATGAAAATTATCAACCTCATTTTTATTTATTGGCTTTATCATTTCTTCGTGTCTCTCTCTTTCGACTGAAGACAGGGCTCAACTCCAGTGCCCTTTATTGACCCCTCCCTTTCTCTTTTCTCTTTAAAATCGTTTTAACTGTACAAAATCGTGTTTTTGGATCATTAAAAGCAGCTATGCTGAGAAGCTAAGCTACGAGCTAAGCTAACAGGCCGACCTTGGGGAAAAACCTCAGTTTTACCCTGTCTTTACGGACTCCATTCGTCTTTAGGCAAATCTATTTGGACTTTGTTCAAACAACGTAAAGTAAATAAAAGTAATTAATGAATTGAGCAGAAGATGATTAAACTATCATTTTCCAGAAAATATAAAATAATAAAGAATTTTATTACTGTCAGCTGGCATATAACAGTTTCATTCTGCTAAAGATGGGTGAACAAAGACACTCTAAGCTATATGATCAATTTCTTGCAATAGTCAATAAAAGTCCACTACACTAGAAATAAGCTCCTCAGGGAATCTATTATGGGTCACGAGCCCTGTAAGCTGAAACAAATCTTCCCTGACTCTGCTTTTTCAGATAAGAGGCTCCAATTCTGTTCTCAGAGATGTAAGAATTATTTTCTTCCACACATACACTCTGCTGATCCTGCTCTCCAACATGAACAAACAAGACCTCAAAAATGTAATAATTATGCTGTTGTTTCTCTTTGCATTCATGACTCACACTATTCACATATATATTTGTTTATGGCATACAACTGCATAGGGGTGGCGCAGAGGTTAGAGAAGTGTACCTGTGATTGGAAGGTCACTGGTTCAAATTCCCCTGCTGACCGAAACATCAAAATGTGAGTGAAGAAGATAAAGCACCCACATCTGCATCCTCACTCATTTGCCCCACTCTGGGCCCTTGAGCAAGGCTCTTAACTCCATCTGCTCCACTGTGGTTGCATCAGGAAGGGCATCCCAAAAACTGTTAGCAGGTCCACATGCAAGTTTGTTTGCTGCGGCGACCTTTAAAGAAGGAAGCCGCTGAAAACAAAATAAATAAATTGTCATATACAAATGTATAGAATAGAATGGAATAGAAACAGCCTTTATTGTTACACGGATGGGAAATTCAAGTGTAACAAGTGTATTGTTGGTAAAATTGTTAGTAGAATGTAAAATATGGTAAAATGAGCAGAAAGGACAGAACATGGAAAAAGGTAACAGAGGTTTATATTATTTTACTTATTAGGATTAACCTTTATTTTACCAGACAAATCCTACAGAGACCCCAGATCTCTTTTGCAAGGTCTGCCTGGGCTTGAAGGTAGCCTAACATGCATGTTTTCGGACTGTGGGAGGAAGCCCAAGTTTCTGGAGAAAAAAACATGCAATCATGAGGAAAATATGCAAACTCCACACAGAAAGACCTCAGGTACAAACCAGAGACTGAACCCAGGACCTTCTTGTGGTGACACAACAGTGCTAACCACTAAGTCATTGTGCTGCCATCCAGGATAAAAATACAGATGCCAGGTACAAGGGCATTTTTTTTATTTTAAAACTCTTCCTGACGGTGGCTTGGAGAAAAGTAAAGTTATTTGTAAGCACTGCAACGCTGAAATGTCTTACCACCGGAGTAGTTCAATCCTGAAACATTACTTTAATTATGCTGTCATTGCTAGCCAATCACCCACCGTAACAAACAGTGGAGGGAGGCTTTAGAAGACCTGGCTGGATGCAGTGTGTGGGATTACAAGAAAAAGCAAGACAGGCTAACAAATGCCTTATCAAAGTAGATAGCTACAACTTGTACGCCAATTAGCATTGTGGAAGATGTCAGTCTATGTGACGTCCTTAGAACCACAACAAATGACAGTACATATGAGCCTCCCTCATCGGACATCATCACAAGAAGAATTCATGGGCTGTATGAAAAAGAGAGGGCTCCAAAAGCAACAGCATTACAATGTGTACCAACTGTTGCTTTCACTGGAGGCTACTGGACATCTCTTGGTAATCATAGCTACCTCGATGTTACAGTGTGTAAGCTGCAGTCACACGCTCTGACTGTAATGAAAACAGGAGAGAGAGATTTTGCTGAAATGTGCGCAGAACATTTTATTAATGTTGCTTAGCAGTGGAACATTTCACATAAAGTCAGCAGACTTAGCCCAGATAGTGCAAGAAACATGATGGCTGCTGTGAGGCATCTGCTTTTTGAACATGTCCCCTGCACTGTCTCCAGTGTCTCTGCAGAACAGTGTTTGACAATGTCCTCCCCAAATGCAGAAAAGTTGTGAGCCATTTTATACACAGATAATCAAATGCTGAAGAATTAGAACAACAACAAACTGAACATGGACAAAAGAAAGGATCACTCATACAAAATGTACCAACCAGATGGAATTCAACTCTGGACGTGATCATAAGTGTCTACAGAAATGGATATCCACTCAGACACGTCCTTGTTACGCACAAGACCAAGATTGCCATGCCAACTACAGCTGAAATGGACAAACTACAGAAGTTTGAAACACTTCTGGAACCCTGCAGGTATATTTTACTTCTTTTTTATTTTCCTGCTTGTAAAAAATAAATAATGTATGTGTGTAAATGTACCATAAATACGTGATGGGCATATTTTGTTACTATAAGAATATAAATGCAATATGATTTGAATGAACTAGGTTTTACTTTTTCTTGCTGCAGGTATATGACTGAAATTCTGAGAGGACAAATGTATGTTTCATGCTTTGCTGTCGTGCCTGCTTTTTACCATCTCTCTCATGATGGAGAGCTCTGATGATGACCCTGCCTGATTTGAGATCTGAGACACGCAAACAAAATGCCAACATTGATTATCTGAAGATTGCCAACGCATTAAAATCAAGATTCAAAGAGTCCAAGTGCATATGATGGTGAAGATTCACAGTAATCCAGAACATGGTAAATCCCCCGAAAAAAAAACTTAAAAGCAAAAACAACTGGACTTTATTTGTAACTGAAGACGTTTTGCTTCTCATCCGAAGAGCTTTCTCAATTCAAAGAAACAAGGAGTGTGGGATTCAAGTTCTAAAACTGTGGTGTTCTGTAAGCTTGCATACTGCAAATTGACACATGCAAATTGACCTCTCACTCATCACAAGAGGATAATTAGGGTACCCTAACGTTGGGTAACGTTTAGTAACCCTAACTTAGGGTACCCTAACCCTAACAATCCTCTATTGTGAAGAGCGAGAGGGCAATCTGCATCTGTCAATCTGTATTATGTAAGCTTACAAAACACCACAGCTTTATAACTTGAATCACACACTCCTTATTTCTTTAAATTGAGAAAGCTCCTCAGATGAGAAGCGAAACATCTTCAGTTACAAATAAAGTCCAGTTGTTTTGTTTTTAACCTTTTTTTTAGATCTCAAGTGCATACCCAGACCTGAGAAGGGTGAGGTGTGGGCCTCAATCACTTCTTTTTTTTTCTTCGTCTTTCACCTTTTCCCTCTTCAGGGGTCGCCACAGCGAGTCATCCTCTTCCATCTCACTCTGTCTTCTGCATCCTCTGTCCTCAATCCAACTACCTCCATGTCCTCTCTAACTGCATCCTTATATCTTCTCTTTGGCCTTCCTCATTGTCTTTTTCCTGGCAGCTGCATTTCTAACATCCTTCTACCAATACCAGTCAGTCTTCATTGTGTGACTCATCAACTTAATTCCCCTGTAGTTGCTACAACTCTGTGAATCACCCTTGTTCTTAAAACTGGTCACCAGCACACTTCTTCTCCATTCCTCTGGCATTTTTCCACCCTCAAATATATTCTTCTTCTTCTTTCGGCTGCTCCCCTTTAGTGGTCGCCACAGCGACCTAAGTCGTACGAAGACTTGGCAGTTATTTTTACGCCGGATACCCTTCCTGACACAACCACAGACCACCGAGCTTCCACAGCCCTCTGTGTGGAGCAGAGAGCTGCTATCTAGGACACCCGGAGGAGCAGATGGTGGGGGTTAAGGACCTTGTTCAAGGGCCCAGAGTGGGACGAATGAGGGTGGGGGCAGGTGTGGGTGCTTCACCTACCCCACCCACATTTTTGATGTTGTCGGTACCGGGGCTTGAACTGGCGATCTTCTGATCACAGGCCCACCTTCTCTAACCTCTGTGCCACCACTCTCCTTCTCACCCTCAAATATACCACTGAATATTTGAGTAAAAAAACCTCACTGCCATCTGTCAAAGACATTTCCAAACCTTCATTGATATGTCATCAGGTCCTACTGCTTTCCCCTCCTTCATTCTATTGAGAGTTTTCCAAATTTCACCCTCACTAATCTTTCCCGCTTCCTTGTCAACAGTTTCTATGACCTCTACTCTTCTTTCTCTTTCATTCTCTTCATTCATTAGCTCCTCAAAATACTCCTTCCATCTTTCTATCACAGTCTCCTCACTTGTTAGAACATTACCATTCCTATCTTTAACAAGCCTAACCTGCTGCACAACCTTTTCAGCCTGATCCCTCTGTGTCACCAATCGGTACAAGTCCTTCTCACCCCCTTTAGTGTCCAGCCTCTCTTACAACTCACCATGCACATTCTTTCATTTTGCTTTGATGAACTCGCATTATAGTTTTGGCAAAAGTGCTTTACGTTGGATGCCCTTCATGACACAACACTCACCATTTACCTGGGGTTGGGACCAGCACAAAAGATGCACTGGCTTGTGCTCCCTAGTGACTGGTTTGTGGGCCTCAATCACTAATCTACTTAAAGAAAGGTGGGACGTTGCAGAGAAATCTATGGAAGCAACATCATCAGAGCTACCAAGGAAAAAGTGTCCTCTGCTGGCTGCTTCATCAGAATATGATTCTGATCAGGAAGAAGACTTGTTTGAGAACAGTGCGTGTCGATGTAAAGCAGAGGTCATCATCAATACAGAGGTCTGTCGCTTGGAGTGTTGGTCCAAACATGCAGCAGCACACAGCTGGCCTCTATTACATAGAGGTTTTTGACCACACCTGCAACACGTGTATCTTGTGAAAGGTTATTTTCTCTTGCTGGTCATGTTGTACAGAAGAGGAGAGTTTTTTTTTTCTTTTATCGTCAGAAAATGTAAATAATCTTGTCTGTCTCAGTAACTGGCTTGGTGCAGAGGAGTAAAAAAGATACAGTCAGGGGGAATGAATAAATGTTATTAATTTGTTCTTGTATCATTAATCAGCTTACATTACTGATTTATTTATTTTTTTAACTGAGATTCTCCTGAGGAAATCCAGTGCAAACAGGTAGAATTTTTTTTTCTCCTGCACTATCAATTCTGTCTGTTTATTTATTATTATTATTATTATTATTGTGTTTGACCATTTTACCTTTCTCTAACAGGGACATTTGTTCAAGTTCAAGTTGTGTTTATTTGTCATATGCAAGGTTAACACCGGGTTAACAGTACAATGAAATACTTAGGATGAAAAGAACCGATTTGACTCGCTAAAATAATCAAAGAACAAACCAACAAGAAAATACAAATAAGCATGCAATAAGGGTACACACAAAACAAAGTACCAAAAAGTGAAAAAGTAATTAATTAAAATATTAACAATGTCATAAAGAGAGATATTAAGCAACAACATGGTAGAATATAATGGTGCAGCAGGATGAATTTGAATAAGTATTTCGAGGTAGTAATATAAGCTAAAATGCACATGATATATATATATATATATATATATATATATATATATACTGCACATAATCAACATATACCACATATAGGTAGTTGCGCAGGTAGTGACAATGAGGTTGAATTATTAGTTCGTTATAGCCAGTTTGAACAGTGTTATTTATTGAGAGTTCAGTAATCTGACAGTTTGTGGGCAATAGCTGTCATTTCGTCTTTTGTATGTGATGGCAGACTCTTGTATCGTCTGCCTGAGGGTAGTAGATGGAAGAGTCCTGTGCTGGGTGGGTGTGGTCCTTAATGATGCTGCGTGCTTTACGCAGACATCAGCTGTTGTAGATGTCCTGGATGGTGTGGAGACTGCTACCAGTGATGTCCCCTGCTGTTTCACCACTCTCTGTAGAGCTTTCTGGCTCTGACTGGTGCAGTTCCCATACCATCCTGTGATGCAGCCTGTCAGCAGGCTCTCTATGGTGCACCTATAAAAGTTGGTGAGGATACTGGTGTTTGTACTGTATTGTTACTGAATATAAACTTTTTATGATGCACCTTGTTTAAAAAAAACTTTTCTTCTTGCAATTGTTCAGAAAAAAAAAGTATAATCTTCAATTTGTTGTTAATCTGTTATATAAGAAGGCCACGCTATACAACAGCAGCTACGTGCACTCTGCTCATCTTTCGGATGACTGTACGGACATATTCTTGTTGTATCTCGGTACAATGATAATAAAGTTTATTCTGATTCTGATTGTGGGTTTGGATTTTAAGATAGCTTTTTCTCTCACAAAAACTAAAAGCATTAATACCCTGACAAAACCATCCATCCATCCATCCATTATCTTTACCCGCTTATTCCATTTTGGGTCACGGGGGTCGCTGGTGCCCATGTCCAGCAATCACTGTGCGAGGGGCAGGGTACACCCTGGACGGGTCGCAAGTCCATCACAGGGACACATAGAGACAAACGAGACAAACAACCATTCACTCTCTCACTCACACCTAGGGACAATTTAGAGTTACCAATCAGCCTAACATGCATGTTTTTGGTCTGTGGGAGGAAACCGGAGCACCCAGAGAAAACCCACGCATGCACGGAGATAACATGGAAACTCCACCCAGAAAGGCCCCTGGACCGGGGTTCGAACCAATGACCTGCTCGCTGAGAGGCAGCAGCTCTACCAGTTGTGCCACCGTGCTGCCCTGACAAAACCTTGGTGTTATATTTAATGATATTGTTCATGTTTATTTTGAGATTTACTAGAAATGAATACTGCTGTTAAAAAGTGCTTTATTTGTTTAATTCGTGAAACTGTATTGAGCCTTTTTTATATATACAACAGTGACTTAAAATGCTCTAAACATATTTGAGTCATAATTTAATTTTGTGCATAGTAATGAGATTAATTGGAATTAAAAAAATAATTAAAGACACATCATAATTTGATCCAATTAATATTCAGAGGACTGTTGATTCTTCTCCTTTTTTCCACTGTCCCTTCATCAGGGTTCTCTACAATGAGATCCTCCTCCATCTCACTCTGTCCTCTGCATCCTCTGTCCTCATTCCAACTACCTCCATGTCCTCTCTAACTGCATCCATCTATCTCCTTTTTGGCCATTCTCTTTGCCTTTTTCCTGGCAGCTTAATTCTAACATCCTTCTACCAATATACGCACTGTCCCTCCTCTGGACATGTCCAAAACATCTTTCTTTCCTCACTAACGTTATTTCCCAGTTGTTCAATCTGTGCTGTCCATGTTTCTGTCTTCAAACCATACAACATAGCTGGTCTCACCACTGTCTTATAAACTTTTCTTTTGACCTTTGATGCCACGCCTTTGTCATGCAATGATAAAATGAACAGTGATGCATTTTTATGCATCTATATGCACATATCACACGCATCACACACACATCCCAAGCAAAAAAAAATATTTAAAACCTAAAACAAAGATTTTGATCTGCATTGCAGTAAAAAAAAACTTGCAGTATAAAAATGTTAATTTATGCAAGCTATTGGAAACTAAATTAACAAAAAGTGTCAACATGCTGAACACAGCTAAATAAGGTCCTGAGGCATGCTCAGTAATCCAGGTAAAAAAAAAATCTAACAGGGTTGAGTCAGGTCCTCTGGACGGATTCTTCTTTGTTGAACCGTTTCATCTTTTATCCAGAAGACTTCTTCAATCTGAGATCTTGTAACAAGCTCGGTCCTATAAACAGCACCTTCTCCACACTGAGCTGCATAAGATTCTGTGGCAATGGGTGTCCATGCATGCATCACACTTTAGAGCTACTTTACCTGCTTTCTTCAGAGTTTCCATCACTCTGTTTTTGTCACATTATAGAGGGTGGGGAAATAGCTATGTTAGCTATCATTAACTGATTAATATGTTCTAGCTTGGCACCAGATTGTGCAACACAGTATTATTTCACTGGGCTGTGACTATTTGGGAAAAGAAGACAAGTCAAAATTGAAAGAAAAGAAAAATACATTGCAGTCCTCCTGAATTTTGCTTGTTTGCAACCAAGTGACCAGCAAACCAAGAGAAGGTGTACTGGGCAGAAAGTTTAAAAAAAAGATAGTTCTGCTTTCACAGTGTGAAAACTGGATTTTAAGGTGCACCCACTAAGGCATTAACAGAGTACTCGAGTAATCTACACATCGATTGCTAGGACATCTATCGAGGTTAAAAATGTTACGTCGAGTATCCGTAGTGACGTCATATTATGTGACCACCGTATAACCGTAGGGGGCGGTGCTGCACTGTCACAGAGTATGGTGTAACACCGGGTCCAATCCACCGAACCAGGACAAGTTTCGGTTTAAGTTTCGTTTTTGACGTGCTGGACGTTTCTTCACGTTTGCAGTTTAATAATAATAACTAATAGTTTAGTTTTTCCTGTGACTTATTTGCAGTATGATAAATGGTAGGACCATAATATACGCTCCCAATGTTTTGTTGGTCTTTTTTTTTTGTTGTAAATAATTACCTTTTTTTGCTGTTTTATTTATTTATTTATTTTTGTATCTGGAGATCTATGATGTCATCAAATACTCGAGTTCTACTCGGGTTTTATTATGTTAATGTCGAGTTTAAAAATTATATACTCGTTCAACCCCTAGCACCCACCCAGTGGTGGTTCCTTATATGGGCGACATGGGCGGCCACCCAGGTGGGCCTCCAGCAGGGGGCGGCATAACACGGCATAAGCAGCCCAAATCCTAACAACCACCCATAGCTGTGTATATGGAGGTTTTTGGGCTGGCAACTGTCAGTCAGATCTGGGCTGGCAACCCAGGGTTGGTGGCGGTGTTAATCTTTTCCGCTTAAATGCAAATTATGGAAGATGGAAAGGAACAGGTCAAAGCCATCGGGTGTGCAGTTTAGGAAAAAGAGAAAAGAAGAAGAGGATAAACGAGCAAAAGATAAAGGTAAGAAGAGCTGTGTGTCACTGTCATTTCTTGTGTGAAATGTGTAGGCTGTAGCTTGTTAATGCTAACTGGTTAGCTGCTTAGGACGACATATTTTGTTAACAGCGGAAAATATTACCTTCTTGAAGATTGACATTCTTCTTAAACTAAACAAACAACATGGAAAAGTAATAATGGGCCACTATAATTTCTAAAGGCAATAACTTTGTGATGTACTTTGGATGACTGGAACTCGAAGACTGACGGCCCATTGGAGGCGCTAATGTTTCAGCGCGGCCTACAACACTTCTACTACTATGAATTTCATAAATTGGAAATATATGTAGGCTTTTACAAAAAAAAGGCTTAGTTGTTTTTGTCATTTGCTATGTCAGTTTAACAGTCACTTAATCACATTAGTTGAGAAAAACTATGTTAGCCTGCCATAATTACTCTAATGCATAAGGCTGCAACAAAGGTTTTATAGCCTATTAAATAACCACCATGAGGGATATAATCATGACTGTTTGATGATGACACAATTGATGGTGTATGTTTTTATGTTTGGTATTCAGAATACCAAACATAAAAAATATATAATTTTATATATCTGATGCAAATTCAGGGGCACTTCTGAAATATTTTGGAGCACCCACTGCCACAGGCCAGGATGAAGAGCCATCCACTTCTTCAACTGAACAGCTATCTTCAGCAATGGACGTGGAGCCTCAGGAACAGGAACCATCCTCCTCCTCACCAACTAATGTGTCTCCACATACGTTGTTGGATCCTGAGGACAAAGACCCATTTACATCAACATCCTCCCAGGAGTCTTCAGGTGGGTGTTTGTGTGTGAGCGTGGAGAGGGGAGGAGGGCCATTTTGACAAGTTTTTTAATTAAATTTTATTTTCCACCACTATTAATTCTAAACAATGTGTATATACTGACACAAATGTTTTGCCATTATAGAAACGTCTGGAGCTGAACTCCCACCAAGTCCTCCTGCTGAGGATGAGCACCTGTCTGCTGATCCTGCTGACTGGCCTTTAGTTCTGACTGACAACATTCGCACACTGTTAGTTTGCAGAGGACCAAGTCAAGTAAGAGCTGACGTTGTTGTTCCCAAGAACGAGGATGATGGTAGAAGTTGCCACCACCAGTATTTCTTTAGTATTTTTCACTTTTCTTATGAATCTTTTGATGAGCCTTTTACTGATCCTCTAAAGAAGCTGGAGGTGATGTTTGCTAATGTTGTCGTTGATGCTGCACTGTCTGCGATTCAGGAAAGATTTGCCACATTGGAAAAAGTGGGAGATTATTTTGGGGTGCTCGCAAACTTTCCAAATCTTTCAGACAAAGCCCTCACAGAGCAATGCAATGCCCTCAGTACAACGCTGCACTTTAAGGGGAACTCAGACTTGGATGGCAGAGAGCTTGTAAGGGAACTCAGGAGCTTGCCTGATTTGTCATCAACGTCTATGACTGCTCTTGAGCTGCTAAACTTTGTCCATGAAAGTGACCTCTCAGAAATCTATCCAAATTTGTGGACTGCTCTTAGAATTGCAGTTACCATTCCTGTCACAGTGGCTGGAGCAGAAAGAAGCTTTTCAAAGTTGAAAATGATAAAAACATATCTGAGGTCAGCTATGTCTCAGGAACGCCTCAGTGGTCTGGTAGTCATCAGGATCAACCATGCAGTTGCTGAGCAGATTTCACATGATGAGATTATTGATGACTTTGCATGAAGGAAGGCAAGGAGGAACAACATTTAGGTGACAGCATTTCTAATTATGTTTGGTTGTTTTTGCTTTTAGTCCATATGCTGTAATTATCTCTTGTTACTTTATATTTTATGTTGTGTTCTTCTTGTTAAGCACTTTGGTAACAACTTATGTTTTAAATGTGCTATACAAATAAACTTGACTTGTCAGTTGATGTGCATGTTAAACTCTTGTTGTTCAAAGTACATACAAATAGTACAAATAGGTTTGGTACAAGGTTCATTTGTACAGTTTAATCTGTATTTCTTGTTTGAAAAAAAATTAAAGTGTTGTGCTGGTGGAGTGACCTTCTGATACAAACTGCCTGTCATGCACCACACAGCAGGCAGGAGGCACAATTTATCAGCAACCCGACAGCCTGCGTGCAAGCTGGGGGGGGGGGTCATTGGGGTTGCTCGCCCGGGGCGCCAAATAGGCTAGGACCGCCACTGCACCCACCACTTTATTGCCTAGTTAGCAAGTGCAGTTTGCCAACAGGAGGCCAACAGTTGCAGTCCGGGTGCTGCCTTTAACAAAGTCGGCACTAACTGGAAGTTTTTCTCCTGTGGATGAAAACATTTACAGGTATAACATGCATATGTCTCCCTTAAACATAATTTTTCTTTAACTTCACAGAAGTTGAAATGCTTGCAAACAATATATTCCAATGCAGAAGGTGCTACAGGTATAGTGTCTTTGTTGTGGCATAACAAAAAATATCTGGAAGCTGCACTTCAGAATTCTATCTTTTCCAGCACATAACAGGATGTTATCACCATTAAGTAAAAATTGATTTCTGTCATCGGTGAAGAAATTGAAGAACTGTTCATGTCTGTATCGAGATGTATCCTAAAATAGTTTATAAACACTTAAACACTACCGGTAACTTTCAGTCCATGAAAACAAAAATAATCTGAGAAAACAACATAAAACTCACAGTAAGAATGACATTTTATCACTTATTTTGTATGCAGAGTGTAATCATGAGGGTATTCAGATGAATATGTCTCCGTGAAGCTTTTAAAACTCTGTTTCTATAGAGAGCACAGAGATTTAATGAAAAGCAGAGAAAAATACATAAAGGTTTTGTTTGCTGCTGTAGCTGCAGCACAAGTTATTTCAGCAGAGTCTCCAGTGAATTCATTATGTCTGGGTACGGCTTATTTAATCAAACCTCCAGCACATGAAAGAATGCATCCTTTATCTGTGGCAGCAAATCTTCCATCGCCACACTCCTGCAGTATAAACCGGAGGGTTATTATCCTTCACCTGCTACTACTGTATTACCCAGTAGACTATACCACACCAAACCAAACCACTTTATAAAGAAATAAAAAAATCAGCAACAAGACTAACTACAGTGCTGTAAAGTAGAACAACCCAAGACAAATTATAGAATAGATATATTTAAAGAACCAAAAATAAGAAACAAACAAAAAAAAAGTTAGATAAATAAATAAAAGCACAATAGGTCGAAGTCATCTCACAATGGGGTGAAGGCCAGAGACTCGGTGTGTTTCATAAATCCTTCCATTCATCATCTTCTGCTTGTTTCAGAGTCAGATTGCAGGGGCAGCAGCATAAGCAGAGAGGCCCGGACATCGATTTCCACAGCCATGGGCTTCTTTGGGCTCTTCTCCCAGTTGGACATCCCTACAGATGTGTCCAGGGGGCATCCCTACCAGTTAAATGAACCACCTCAACTGGATCCTATCAATGTGGAGGAGCAGCGGCTCTATTCTGGCAAACACACACACACACACATATTTATTTATATGGTGGCACATTGGCTCAGTACGTAAAGCTCTTGCCTCTCATCAAGAAGGTTGCCAAATTGAATCCCGGTCGGGGATCTTTCTGGGTGGAGTTTGCATGTTCTCTCCGTGCATGCGTGGGTTTTCTCCAGGTACTCCAGTTTCCTCCCACACACCAAAAGCATGCATGTTAGGCTGATTGGTAACTCTAGATTGTCCCTAGGTGTGAGTGAGAGTGAATGGTTGTTTGTCTTGTATGTCTCTATTGCTGCTTTTCCATTAATAACGGTACAGCACGGTTTGACTGGACTCGGCACAGTTCCAAGGATTTTCCACTAGTAACAGTTTGTAGAATTGGTCCCTTTTTTCAGAATCATTTTCTCTGTGGTTCCAAGCGGGCCGAGTCGGCACCAACACATGACATCAGAACACTGTCAGTCACTGATTGGTCAGGGGGTGGAGTCGCTCGAGCTTTGAGGGAAATTTTCTCAACATGAGATCTGCCATTTGCAAAAACCGGTACTCAAACTCGAGGAGCGACTGGACCTATTTTTAAGATTTTAAAAACAATAATGACAACAATGTGGTCTAATGATGAAGTGCAGGCATTTTTTGTGCTTGGTGGCCAATGACAAAATTCAGAGTGAGCTAGATGGAGCTCCACAGGTCCCCCTCCAGTCCTCTTCACCGGAGCCTCGGAGCCCCCTCAGGTCATGCAGGGCATCATCTCCCCAGCTCCAAGCTCCGCTGGTCACCACGGTGGATCATACGAGCTGTTGACTTGCAGAAGGCCGTTGCCCGGACCACGGCCTTGCATGCTTATCAAGACCGAAACCTGATCCCGGCAAACGGGTGGACCAGGAGGGATCTGGGACGGAGGGTGGAAACGACTTTTAAAAACATTTTATGTAGAAAAAAATTATGTACTTGTTTTTATCAGTGAAGATTAAAATAAATAAACGGTGCTAGCTTTATCATGAAATCCTGTTTCACTTTAATGACTATTAAATGATCTGTTAAAGTTAACTCAGCTGAGAAATCATTAAAAGACACAAAATTATTGGATCTCTCAGGAATATTTCCCTCAAATATGTTTAAAGAAGAGCTACGGCCTATAGTTCAACTTTATTCTAACCCACAGATGTACAAACCACAAAACAAGAAATAAACTTTAAAGCAAAGCTAAAAATAAAAAAAAATCTGAATAATAAACAAAAATGATAATGAGTGCAAATACATCAAATGATAAAAAAAAGGTATAAATTTTTTAAAATAGATGTTTTGTGTAGAAGCTACTTCATCAGAGATTGGTGAACTAAAGTTCATTAATCATTTCCTCCCAGTCTCTGATCGAGGTGGCAGCTTCTGTTTTCTCCTCCCCCGTTTTTTTCCTTCCTCCTGCTCTGCTCTCTGTCTGTCTGAAGCGCCTGGGTCTCATCTCCCGAACATAAATTAAGAAGTTTATGGATTGGGTATCGTGGGCGTTCAACTCTATTGATAAGATTTTTTCATCAAAGCGACAAAGTCCTGGGGAACCGGCATGTCCAGCTGAGACTCACGCTGTGGGGTACGTCATAGATTCGTGGGGAGTGTGGCAGATGATGTGCATTACAGTACTGTCTCAAGAAGATGTTGAAGACATTTACATATTTGGACTTATGATAGCAGGGACTCTGCTTTTTGGCATCGGCGGGGCTCTGTTTTATCAACTTTTGAAGAAGACATCGGGAGCAGTTTTGGCCATGGAAAAGCTCCCGAGTCAGTGTGAAGGTTTGGTCCTGGCTGTGGGAACTTTAAATCGTTTGGTTTACAAGCTTAACCGTAAGGTGGAGGCGATTGAGAATCGCAGACCACCTGCGGCTTCTGGGACTCGTCAGCGTGGTGGGTTCGACCTTGAAGAAGACTCATAACATGGATCAGTGGAATTAAATTCCACAATTAGGATTTTTCGGAACCAGAACGCCCAGATGGACTCAAGGCTGAAGAAAAAAATCTGTCTGCCTGAAGAAAAACAAATATTAAGCTTATCTAATCTGACTCCCAATGGCCTCGGAGACAGGCTGACTATCAAATTTCTCCTGGGACATGAGTACCCAAGGACAAAAGCTTCATCTATTCCCCCCGAGAACTCTCTCTGCAGGCTTATCAGAACTGCTGGCTGAAACAACATCTTCAGAAACTGTGGCTGATCTGAAAAAAGCTCATGGACAAATCTCAACACCTTGATGTCAAATGCAAATGTAATCAAGTTTTAATTGTGCTTGCTGGTAGAGTTTTTTGATGTCTCAAATCATGTCCTGATAGACAAGATGTGAAAGATCTTTTTTTGTAATTCCACTATCTACCCTCATGTTTCTCCCCCTTTTCATATCTAAGATTATTATCTGATAAGGATAAAATGGCCGTGCTCTCCTGTAGTCGCAGCTTCGTGCACTCCGCCCATCTTTCGGACGACTGTACGTACATATTCACGTTGTACCTCGGTGCAATTCCAATAAAGTTTATTCTGATTCTTCTGATTCTGAA
>NC_056517.1:6206164-6211085 GCF_014905685.2 Nematolebias whitei | reverse complement strand
GTCAAGTCACATTTATTTATATAGCACATTTAAAACAGTAACTGTTGTCAAAGTGCTTACCAAAAAAGATCACGGCATCAAATATTAATAACAAGATATTACAGCAACATGAATAAAAGCATAAAACATTAAATATAATGAGAAACAATGAAATACTAAATAAAATCACCCTGCGTTAAATGTCAGGGAGTAAAAGCAAAATGGATGAACACAATCATCAACAACAAAATACCAAATGAGATCACACTGTGTTAAATGCCAATGAGTACAGATGTGTTTTGAGGAGAGATTTAAAAATAGAGCCTGAGGTGGCCTGTCGAATGTTGATGGGCAGATTGTTCCAGAGTTTAGAGCCCATGACTGAAAACGCCTGATCTCCTCTGAGCTTCAGCCTGGTGTTTGGTACAGCCAAAAGCAGCTGGTCTGATGATCTCAAGGCCCGAGAAGGAGTATAAGGATGAAGGAGGTCGGAGAGGTATGAGGGTGCAAGGCCATTAACACACTTAAATGTCAGCAGAAGAATCTTAAAATCAACTCTGACATGCATAGGAAGCCAGTGAAGGGAGGACAGAACTGGAGTAATGTGCTCAAACCTGTGAGTTCCTGTTAGTAGCCGAGCTGCAGCATTTTGGACAAACTGGAGACGTGAGAGAGAGACCTGACTGACCCCAGCATAAAGCGAGTTACAGTAGTTCATCCAGTTTGTAATAAATGCATGGACTAATTTGTCAAGGTCAGATCTGGACAGGACGGACTTGAGCTTAGCTATCTGCCTTAGCTGAAAGAAGCTTTTTTGAAGAACAAAATTTATCTGCTTATTAAACTTAAAGTCAGAGTCTAAAACTATCCCGAGATTGGTAACAGACTGTTTTAGATATGGCTGAAGAGAGTCCAGGTTTGAAGGATCAGTGACAGTGGAAAACACAATGACCTCAGTCTTCTGATCATTAAAACTCACAAAGTTCGCAGCCATCCAAGTCTTGATGTCATCAAGATATTTTAACAAAGGGCGAATGGAGGAGGAACTGTTAGGTGTTAACGGCAGATAAATCTGAGAGTCATCAGCATAACAATGAAAGGAAAGACCATGTTTCCTCAGGATAGACCCAAAGAGGAGGAGATACGAAGAAAACAGAAGGGTTCCAAGAATGGAGCCTTGCGGGACCCCGCAAGAAAGTGGCACTGAAGTAGATAGAGTGTTAGCAAACTTAACACAGAAACTCTTGTTGCTCAGGTATGTATGGAACCATTCTAACGTTGCACCAGTAATCCCGACCCAGTGTTCTAGCCGGGATAAAAGGATACTGTGGTCCACAGTATCAAATGCAGCGGTAAGGTCAAGGAGTACCAGGACTTCAGACTGACCAGAGTCATTTGCCAGAAGAATGTCATTGCAGACCCTAACTAAGGCTGTTTCGGTGCTGTGTAGTTTCTAAAAGCCAGACTGAAAGATCTCAAGAATAGAATTTCCACTCAAGAACTCGTTTAATTGAGTGAAAACTATTTTCTCCAGGATCTTAGAAAGAAAGGGAAGTTTGGAGATGGGTCTGAAGTTTGAGCAGGTTGAAGGGTCAAGTCCGGGTATTTTTTTATTAAAGGAGTTACCACTGCATGTTTAAAAGTGTTAGGAACTACACCTGTAGCCATACTGCTGTTTAAAATGTCAAGAACAGAGCGTCCAATGGAGGGTAGGTCTTGTTTAAAAAACGATGCAGGGATGGGGTCAGCAGGGTAACCTGAGGGTTTCATATGACCATTGACGTCATTTAGAAATGAGAGGGAAATGGGTTCAAACTGGTTAAAGAATGATGTGGAGGGGACAAAGACAGAGAGGTCAGCTGTGGTGTGAGGAATCAGTGACCTGATCGACTAAACCTTTTTAACAAAGAAACTGGCAATGTCGTCACACGTAACTGCAGAGACCTCCCTGATGGCAGAGTGAGGCACGGTTAAAATGGCCTTAATGGTATTGAAAAGAATGCAGGGACTGTGTCTGTTTGAGGCGATGATTTGGGAGAAATGTTTGTTTTTTTCTGATTTAACAGTGGCCTGGTACTCTTTGTAACATGATTTTAGCATGATAAAAGAAACGTGAAGTTTGTCATTCTTCCATTTACGTTCGACTTTCCTGCATTGATGTTTGGCTGTGCGAGTGATCTCATTCATCCAAGGGTGTGGAGTGTGCTTTGGATGCCTAATTTTTAATGGTGCAACTAGGTCAAGCACTTTAGCACAGATCTCTTGATGTACAGTGACTAGCTCGTGGGTGTTCATGGAAGAGGATTCACAGACTGAGAGAGATCTAAAAAAGTTAAATCTGGTCCTCTGGACATTCAAAAAATCCCAAAACAAAGCAAAACAACAAAAAATGTAGAAACGTTTCGTCTCTCATCCGAGAGACTTCTTCAGTCTGAGGTGCTGTATTCAGCTCAGTCTCTTAAATAGCACCTTCTCAGAGTGGATCAACCAGTTTTGCTGCTGACAACCAAAACCAGCTGATCACATGCTCAAGAAGGACCATCAGCCTAACAATGGATCATTAGGCTGACTACACCTAAGATTTCCAGTACAAAACAGACTCCTGTCATCTGCAGAAATATTCAGATGACTCTGCAGTGGTCAGGTGTATCAGAGATGGACAAGAAGCTAAGTACAGGGAACTGGTGGACCGCTTTGTGGCATGGTGTGGAAACAATCATCTCATCTTAAATGTGAACAAAACAACGGAGATTATTGTAGATTTCAGAAGAAATAGGAACAGGTCCAACCCTATTTCCATCATGGGAGAAGAAGTGGAGGTGGTGGAGAAGTATAAATACCTTGGGGTTCATCTGGACAACAGACTGGACTGGAAATGCAACAGTGAAGCGTCTACAAGAAGGGATAGAGCAGACTGTACTTCTTGAGGAAGCTGAAGTCCTTCAGTGTTTGCAGCAAGATGTTGCATATCTTCTATAAGTCTGTTGTAGAGAGCACTATCTCTTTTGCCATCATCTGCTGGGGTAGCAGCACCAGAGCAAGTGACTTAAAAAAGATCCACAAAATCATAGAGAAGGCTGGCTCAGTTCTTGGGACTCCTCTAGAACCTTTGAAGATGACTGTACAAAGAAGGATTCTTCATAATATTAATAACATTATAGACAACCCTCAGCATCCTCTTCATCAGACTGTCATACAACAACAGAGTGTCTTCAGTCTGAGGCTTCTTCAGATCTGTTGTAGGACAGACCGCTACAAGAGATCCTTCTTGCCCACAGCCATCAGCATCTAGAACAACTCTTTAATGAAACCAGGATGATGAGTTACAACAACATTTAATTTCTCTCTGGGATTAATAAAGTATTTTTGAATTGCATTGAATTGAATTGAAATGTTTAGATTAGCTTAGATATCTTTTTTGCAATTATTGTGTCTGCTTGTATTTATTGTACTGTTACATAACGGTGTTTTGTATTGTTTTTGCACGTAATGTTCTGTGTTGCACAGTCATTCTGGAGGAACGCTTTTTCTTTTCAATATGTACTTGTACATAGCTGAAATTACAATAAACTGACTCTGACTCAGACTCTGGTCATATTGGTAGAAGGATGTTAGAAATGCAACTACCAGGAAAAAGATAAACAAGAAGGCCAAAAAAGGAGACGTATGGATTAAGTTAGACAGGACATGGAGGTATTTGGAGTGAGGACAGAGGATGCAGAAGACAGAGTGAGAGGGAGAAAAATGACTCACTGTGGTGACCCCTGAAGAGGGAACAGCCGAAAGAAGAATGAGAACAACTGACAGTCCTTTGAATTGTAATACGAGCAAATTATGAGGTGCCTAATGTCCTCAAGTTTTCCATTAGGACATTTATTTACATTTAAAGGATTTCAGTTCATGTAGTCATTTTGTACTATTTATTTTTTCATATTAGATCATTTATTACATTACTTTTTTCACAGTATAGTTACCTTTCAGTATGATTCCAAATAGAATAGTTTATTGCATTCAAACAGTCACATCATGTTGTTGCTAAAACATTATGTAGAATTGAATTTTTGCAGATTTTATGATAAACTACAAACACTTGAATCTCTCTTCCCAGGGAGAAATGGAGACACACAACTTTTCTATAATCTGGGGCATATAAATATTAATTTTTTAGTGTTATTATTGTTTAATTATAAGAACTAAAGCAGCAGATGCTGCCTCTCTTACGGTGAGAGACAGTCAGGCTGAGCATGCTCCCGCAGCGGAGCTGTCTCCTTTGAAGACCAGAAGTTTGGGCATGAGTGCAAGTTGCACGTCTGTATACTGATGTCAATGCTCAGAACATATTAACATCACTACAAAGTTAGATTTTAGATAAAAAGTCCCGGGGAGGTCAGGGTGCGGTGCGGGAGGAGGGGGTAGGGATGATGGTGTATCAGTTCTTGTATCTCACCCAGCTGCAGTGCATGGGTCATTTGCGAACACATATGTTTAATAAGTAAACATTTAATAATCTATTACATCATCACCTTTGGTTAGGGTAGTCGGGCATCCTCTTTGGAAATAATACAAGAAATTGTATTTGATTGAAGTAATTGATTGGCACTCTCACCTGCAGCTTGTCTCTGCTATGGATTTATTGCAAATCAGACAGCACGACTCACACTGCTTTGCTCTGATTGAGTACAACTGTAGCTCTGGTTTTCTTTATTTGTTGAAAGCAGCATCAGTTTAATCCCTGTAACATTAGCAGATTGGGTGGCTTTTAAAAGACCACAACAAAACATGTAATTCCACCTTTAATTTTCACAGATGATGGAAATCCATTGCAGTGGCAGAGAACTTTAACCCAGGTCTATTTCACTTGACTGAAGGCGAGGTGAGGTGAGATCTAGTTGTCCGAGATGAATGTAGTCTTGGACAAATGGAAACAGTTTATGTCACCCAT
>NC_056517.1:6165442-6205764 GCF_014905685.2 Nematolebias whitei | reverse complement strand
TTGTTTTTATTCAATTAAATAACTTTTTAAATGATGCTGGTATTTTACAAAAGTATCAATCTGGTTTTAGGACGAACCACAGTACAGAGACAACCTTATTAAAAATTGTGAATGATTTAAGGTGTAATCTGGATTCACACAAGCTCTCAGTTCTTGTTCTATTGGATCTGACTGCAGCCTTTGATACAGTAGATCATCAAATTCTTCTATATAGATTAAAACACCTGGTTGGTCTTTCTGGTACTGTTCTTCTGTGGTTCAACTCCTATCTCACAGATAGAACCTTTATGGTAAGTATGGATACATGCACCTCGCAGATCCATGAAGCCAACTATGGCGTCCCCCAAGGCTCTATTTTAAGCCCCCTACTTTTTAATTTGTACATGTTGCCGCTTGGTGGAGTCATCAGGAGCCATGGGATAAGTTTCCACAGTTATGCTGATGACACACAGCTATACATCTCATTATCTCATGATGACCCCCCGGCCAATCACTGCACTTTTTAATTGCATTTCAGACATAAAGTCCTGGATGGCACAGAACTTTCTCCACTTAAACCAGGACAAAACAGAAGTTTTAATCATTGGACCGGAGGTTCAAAAAGAAAATACAATTCAGAAATTACAATCTCTGTCTTTAAAAGCTTCCAAAAAAGTAATAAGCCTGGGGGTTCTTTTTGACTCTGAGCTTACTTTTATTCCACATATCAAATATATAGTCAAAACAGGATTTTATCATCTAAAAAATATAGCCAGAGTCCGCCCTCTTCTCTCTTTTACTAGTACTGAGACTTTGATGCACGCTTTTATATCTAGCCGTTTAGACTACTGTAATGCACTGCTTTCTGGTCTCCCTAAGAAAAATTTATCCAGCCTTCAGCTGTTACAAAACTCTGCTGCTCGTGTGTTAACCAAGACCAGAAGGCAGGCTCATATTACACCTGTTTTAAAATCATTGCATTGGCTCCCTGTGCGTCTCAGGGTTGATTTTAAGATTCTTTTAATGGTTTTTAAACGTCTCAATGGTCTCGCACCATCTTATCTTGCAGAGCTGCTATTACCCTATGAACCCCCGCGGACACTAAGGTCCTCTGGCACTGGACTACTAACAGTTCCAATAGTCAGAACTCACACTTACGGTGAGGCTTCTTTCCAGTACTATGGCCCCCGTCTGTGGAATAGTCTGCCGGAGAACCTGAGGGCCGCAGAAAATGTTGTTGTTTTTAAAAGCAGGCTCAAGACCCATCTTTTTAACTGTATTTCCTGAACTGGTTCATTTCTGTTCAGTCTATACATTTTCCATACAATTTTATTTTATTTTATTTTGTGTGTGTGCTGTTTGCATTTATTTTGTGGGTTTATTGTTTATAATTCTGTACAGCACTTTGAGCTGCTTTTAGTATGAAGGGTGCTTTATAAATAAAATTGATTGATTGATTGACTGATTGATAGAATACAGAAGACTAGATTAATCTGCTGGAGCTGGAGAACAGTAATTAATGACACAGAGACTGAAATAGTTTTCTGATGGTACCGTGAATTATAATAAAAGAAAAAGCAATAACACAAATGTGTAAATAAATAACCAACAACAATAAACCAAATACCACAAAATATGTACAAATTGCTGCAGCAGTTATTGTTCTTAAGTTCACTTAAATACTATTGCAAAAGCCAGACGTCAAATCAATGCAAGCCCTTTTCAGAGAAAAAAAATAAGGAAAAGTCCATCATCAACTGGGCCAACGTTTGTAAAGTTTCGAATGTTCATAGAGTTTTAAGAGTTCATAAGTTGAAGCATGAAGAAATGTAGTTTGAAGAATCCAGTGTGTTGGAAGCTGTTTTTATGAGGCAAAACTAGTTTATGGAGATGGGGCCTTAGGCTGTATCAGCCTCCAACCAGACCATGGGAAGAGTTCAGTTGTAGGCTGGGATCCCGTACTTCCAGCTGTGCAGTTTGTTAGCTCACCATCCACAAACCTCCAAGCTGTTTGACAAGGTTTGAGGAAATCCAAGTTCATTCAAGTCCATCCAAGTCCACCTGGCCAATTCCAAGATAATATCAGACTTAAATGGATGAAAACATCCCTCTGTGTGTTAATCGTCTGATCTGGTAGTAGCCATCCACCTGCTTCCCCCATCCATCTGATTGAGAGGAAGTCAGTGCAGTTTCTACATTTCCTCCATGGCCACCATTGGTTAAACACAATCACATGACTTAATATATGTGAGGGGTGGAACTACTCTGTGAGCACATTACTTAAGGGGCATTCACAGAAAGCAGAAAGTGGTATTTTAAAGAACACATAGGTTTAGGGGAAATAAATAGATATATGTATAATTTTTACCCCAGGCTACACTACGTTCTCTGTAGAAGAGGAAACATGAGGGAGATTGGGGACTGTAAGGTTGTGGCAGAAGAGAGTATGGCCTGACAGCATCAGATGGTTGTGTGTAGAATGACTGTTGTGGTGAAGAATAGGAATAGAGTAACATCAGAGAAGACCAAATGGTTGAAGCTGAGGAAGGAAAAATGTGTTGAGCAGTTGCTGCTGGTTTTGGTTGTCAGCAGCAAACTGGTTGATCCACTCTGAGACGGTGCTATTTAAGAGACTGAGCTGAATACAGCTCCTCAGACTGAGGAAGTCTCTCGGATGAGAGACGAAACGTTTCTACATTTTTTTGTTGATTTGCTTTGTTTTGTTTTTTTAAATGTCCAGAGGACCAGATTTAACTTTTTTAGATGAGTAAAAGTAGCACAGGCAACGTTTCTAACAGTATGATGGAGTGAAGTTAATAATATTTTTTTTCCCACTACAATATAAATTGAGATGATTTAAAAACAGCTTTTTGACAGTATACAGATTAAAAGCAAAATTTGATTAAAAGTGGAAGAAACAACAGAAAGCTTTAAAATAATTCAAGCTTAAGGCATTGTACACCCAGAAAACTGTATTTTTGTGGATAAGCTAAGATTTTTTTTTTGCCATTTCAGACTTTGGTCCAAATGAAAATGGTATTTTAGAACCTCCTAAATGGTATTTATTGGAACTGGGTTTTAAAGGACGAAATAATTAAATACTACTTTTGAATTTTCAGCCAAAACACAACATTTAGTAAAACAATAATGTCATAGTTCCTCCTCCTGCCCATCCTACAACCAGAGAAATGACAGAAGACATGTTTCTGTTGCACATGCCAGCTTCTCAACTTCAGCAAAAATGTGTGTACAGTCATGATTTAATAAATAGGCAGGGATGAAGAACAAATTGCCTTGAATAGAGCAAAAACAAATTTATTACACCAAATAATTTTTGGCTAAAATAATTTTTAAGACTTTAGTGAAGTGGAGGTTCTAGCTATTTGTGTGTGGATGGAAACATTTCTGGAAATGGGACCTTGCAAGAAAACACAATTTCAGACAGACAGCTTGTGGACAGGGCTGAAGACCCTGAAGTGTTTGACAGCCAACTACAGACCGTCAGTGTTTTGAACAATACAGGAACATTTGACATTAAAGCTCTTCTCTGACATGCAGGCATTTAAAGAAATGCCTGACTGAATTTGATCAGGACCTGTCTGTGTGTGTGACAGCTCCGAGATCAGAACTAAATGAATTCATTATACTGACAGAGGAACGGGGGTGCAAGAAGAGTCATGTAAGCAGAGAATCCAATTGAATTCTTTGCTCCAGCTTTCACTCAACCCCACCCTCCATGTCTGACCCCAAAAGCAATAAACAAGTTTTCTCTATCTGTGGAGATCCTGCATAGTTGAGTTTGGTAAGAACAAGTGTAAACAGCATAGTTTAGACTCTTTTTACCAAATTTAAAGAACAAGATGGTGTAGTGTTGTTATTGTTCACAAATGATTTTGTTCTAGAAAACCATTCAAACAGATGACTTGTCTAAATTCAATTATGATAAAACAAACGGTCTGGATTGTAAATGTCAAATGATGGTAATAAATAGTTGTATGTAAAGCTGCAGCAGTAGCAGGTTTTTTTTTGTTTTTTTCACACTAATCTTCACGGTCATATCAGCAAGAAAGAATATTAAGCAGAAAGCATAGTCAGGATGTATAATGCTGTCCATACTGCTGCAGTCACAGTTGACCTGAGCACCTGAAGACTCCAATCTGCCTCTGCAGGAAACCGTTGCACTAATCCACAGTTTATTTCCTTCCCCGTTGTTGGGAATATAAACTCTACTTCATCACTGCTGTTGATTATACAGTGAGAAGAAAAACACAGATTAGGAGGAGGCTGACACCAACGTATAGATATAAGAAATATGAACGCAGGCAGAGATGGTACGGTGGAGAAGTTGATAGAGCTGCCGCCTCCCAGCGAGAAGTTCGCCGGATCAAATCCCAGCTGGGGAGCTTTCTGTGTGGTTTTCATGTTCTCTCCGTGCATGCGTGGGTTTTCTCTGGGTACTCCGGTTTCCTCCAACAGACAAAAAACATGCATGTTAGACAGATTGGTAACTAAATTGTCCCTATGTGAGAGAGTGAGAGACTGAATGATTGTTTGTCTTGTTTGTCTCTATGTGTCCCTGTGATGGACTTGCAACATGTCCAGTGTGTCTCCCACCTCCCGCACAATGACTGTTGGATATGGGCACCAGTGACCATCATGACCCGAAAAGGCAGAAGTGGGTAAAATATAATGGATGGATTGAATGCAGGCAGACCATGAGAGTGATGGAACATTTAAAACTACTAAATGTTACTGTATATCTGCATTCTGATATTTTATTGAGGGCAGAGTTCAACATCTCCACTTGGAGAAACTGTCCAAAACAAGGTTAACACAACAAGAACACCAAGATCTATTGTCAGTTCTTAGGGTCACTGGGATCTCCAGAGAATAAATCAGTCAAACACATACAGTCCAGGAAGACCATCCATCCATCCATTTTCTTTACCCGCTTATTCCATTTTGGGTCACGGGGGTCGCCGGTGCCCATGTCCAGCAATCATTGTGCAAGGGGCGGGGTACACCCTGGACGGGTCGCAAGTCCATCACAGGGCCACATAGAGACAAACGAGACAAACAAACATTCACTCTCTCACTCACACCTAGGGACAATTTAGAGTTACCAATCAGTCTAACATGCATGTTTTTGGTCTGTGGGGGGAAACTGGAGTACCCGGAGAAAACCCACGCATGCACGGAGAGAACATGCAAACTCCACCCAGAAAGTTCCCCTGGACCGGGGTTTGAACCAGGGACCTGCTCGCTGAGAGGCAGCAGCTCTACCAGTTGCACCACCGTGCTGCCGTGCAGGAAGACCATGTTGTAAAAATAGTAAAAAAAAAATGCAAACATAATCAAAAATGTTGTTGTGGCTTCTTTATTTCTAGTTTAACTTGACCTTTGACTCAACCAGCTGACACACAGAATCAGTACCTGCATTCGAACCATGCTCAGACTGATGAGAGCAGTGTATGAATTAACCAGTCACAATCATGAGAGCCACCTTGAGTCTTTTCATTTGAGGGCAGTCACATCCAAAACAGAAACGTGTTTCCCATTTCTTCGAATTTAAACATTATGTCGCCATCTCTACTGAGGATATAAATTACAATGAAAAGGGGTTCCTGCCACATATCCTGAAACAAACCATGTTACAAAATTCACCCATGCTGTGCCTCATGAGATAAAGAGTGAGAAGTGGAGCGACATTACTAAGCAACTGACCCATTATATACAACTGACTGGACTGGTGGCTTTAAGGGAAGGGAAGTCTGAGAGTGTCATCATTGTATGTTCCCATAAAATGGCTAAATTAGTTTTTTGCATTTAATGTAACCCATTGCACCTGAGATACATCCAGGTGGAGCAGTGGGCAGCTACTGTATGTAGGCGCCCAGAGAGTAATTGGAGTTTGGGGGTCTTGTTCAGAAACACCACGACATGTGGGAATGGCTGGGAGTCGAACTGTGACTTTCTGGTCCCAAGTCGGCTGCCCTACCTCTACTCCATCTCGGCCCTCAACTCGGCTTCCGTCATTTATCGGTAACTAATGACAACAGAGCTAACTTGGTCAAGTGGCTAAGGTTGTAATGTTTTAATCACAGACTTTGTGAGTGCAGTATTCAATTAGCTGATAAAAACTAATTAATGTAGTGATTCAAGTAGTTGAAAGTTATTGGATCAGAAAATGCATTTTTTTATGGTATTTCTCTATGGTTGAGTTTTCCCCTGAGGAACCCCTGAGGTTACAGGAGCGATTGAAAACCTCTGGCAAAAATAATATTTATATTTGTTTTTATGGACCGGCCTGCAGTTGTAGGAGTAGAAACAGAACAGGAGGGGGCTTGGCACACTGCCCTGAAGGGAGCCAGAGCTCATTGTGTGGGTGGAGCAGAGGTGTGGGCCAAGGGTCAAAGTTTTGGGCTGGTCAGTTTAATAATCTTTTATCCAGGCATTAGGAATGAGAGGAGGTCCAAGGAATCCAGCTTAAATATCAGAATGTCTGGGAGGATGGAGCTAAATGCTGCATTACAGTTTACAAAAAGCTTCCCCACATAGTTCTGCTGTTGTTCTGAGTGACAGCACAGAGTGCAGAGCTAAAGCAATGGCTTCTTCCATGGATCTATTTGCCTGATACGTGAACTGGTTTGGGTTGAAAGAAGAGGGGAATACCTTTGATGTGCTGAAGATCCAGTCTCAAAGCATTTCGTAATTATGGGTGTGAGTGCAACAGTGTGATATTTATGTTCCTTTTCCACCACTATTACTCAGCCCGTCACGGTTTGATCCCTAATTCCACCCGTACTTTTTAGCTGGTTCAAGGCTGATTCAGGACCTCTTTTCGTCCCTGCTTCTCTGGTGGTACCGTTTGAGCTGAGTCGGGACCGAAACGTGAATGCAAGACACTTATTGGTCAGGAGGAGGAGTCAATGGATCTCTCAGAAATTTTTCACCGATCCGCCATTTGAAATTTCTCAGAACTCGGAGCAGCGGCTGGATCTATTTTTAAGATTTTAAAAACAATAATGACAACACCGTGTTTAATGCTGAAGTCCAGGCGTTTTTTTGTGTTTGGTGACCGACGACAAAATTCGAGCGAGCGGAGTCACCGCGGAGGATCATACGAGCTGCCGACCTGTTGAAACACATGAGGCCAGACCCCGAGCCCCGGCCTCACGTGCTCACTAAGGTCAGATTCTGAGCCCTGGAAGACCGGGACAGAGAGTGGAAACATTTTTTTTTTTTTTTTACATTTTATATATAAAAAATAATGTTTTGTTTTTATCAGTGAAGAATTAAAAACAAATAAACGATACTGGCTTTATCATGAAATCCTGTTTTCACTTTGACTTTATTAAATAATCTGTAAATTAAAGTTAACTCAGCTGAAAAATCATAAAAAGACTAAATTATTGGATCTCTCTGGAATATTTTCCTCAAACATGTTTAAAGAAGAGAAACAGCCTTTAGTTTAACTTTATTCTAACCCACAGATGAACAAATCACAAAACAAGAATTACACTTTAAATCACTAAAATAAAACCTGTATACAAGAAACAAAAGCACATATCTAAATTGAACAATAAAAGTAGACACAATGAGTGCAAATACATCAAATGATGAAGAAAACATATATATTTTTTAAATATAAATGTTTTATAGGATCTGGTTCATCAGATTTAATTCAATTTATTTATATAGCAACAAGTCACAACAGAAGTCGTCTCAGGGCACTGAACAGAAACATCCATATTTAAAAATAATAATTTAACATTATTTATCTGAGGAGCAGCTTTGAGTTTAACTCATCGCAGAACTCTCACTCCTAATGATGAACTAAAGTTCATTAAAAGTTCATTAGCAGAATTTTGGATTCTGGACAGAACCGGTCCTGAAGTGCAGTGGAAATCAGGCTGATCTGAGCAGAGCTGAGTATTACTGGTGGAAAAGTGGAAAAGGGGCATTAAACTGGCTGCACGTGATTTATTTGGCACTGGGATGATTATGGCAGGTTTTAGGTATCGTTTTGTGCATGTCTATTGTACACTGAGCAGGAACAGTTCTCAGGATGCCATATAACAAAACTTTCACCACCAACTGTTATAAAGTAACAATTTTTAAATGCTGAACAGAAAAACGGTTTTAACAGTTGTCTGTAAAAAAATGTGCCTGTATTAAAGGACGTCAATGCAGACCCATGTAAATGATTATATTTCTTGTAAAGTGAACAGCAGTGGTGCAGTGCAGAGTGTGATGGAGCTGAGTGCTTTAGTCCACTCGTTAAAAATGAGTGCAGCGTCACTCTCGTGTGTCTGTGCAAGCTCCCACACATATCCAGCATCCTCCCGAGGAAAGCTGGGGATCTCTGCAAACACTGCAGGACATTACTGACGGAGAGCTCAGGCAGGCTGATGGGAGCTGGCACACCCTGTGGGTCCTGGCTGCAGCTCCTTCAGGAACAAACAGAGCTGCTCATCCTGCAGTCAGACTCTGATGGAGAGGCAGGGGAGGTCAACCCCAGAGCACGGTGCAGACTGAGTTGTATACTTTCTCCCCGAATCTTCTGGTGGAGTCCAAAACTGAGTGGTGAAGTGAAGGTTAGCTGAGACACAAGCATAGTTGATGCTGATTATGGAAAAATCATTGAGGCAATCGAGACCATGGATGACCTGAGGTAGAAGCTACTCTCTGCTGAGGCGACAGTCACAGGAAGAGCAGGCATTCCTCAGGGTAGTCTGCAGATTAGGACATGCTGTAGACGAGTTGGATCCACCTCATGACAACAGAGAGATTTCAAACTAAAATTGAAGTGAACTTGTTGGGGCAGCTGTGGGAGTGGTTAGAGCAGGCATCCTCCAACGGGAGAGTTGGGGGTTCGATTCCACCAGCAGTCGCACGTTGAAGTTCAAGTATCTTTATTGTCATTCGCATCACGTGTGGTACATGAGGTGAAGTGATTAAAAGTAAATTTGAAACACAGGTGCTGCTCATAAAATTAGAATACTGTGAAAAAGTTGACTTACTTCAGTAATTCCGTTCAAAAAGTGAAATTTGTGTATTCGTTTGTTACACACAGACTGATATATTTCAAATGTTTGTTTCCTTTAATGTTGGTGTTTATAACTGACAATTAAGCAACTGACAAATCAGCGACCTCAATTTGTCCTGAAGTGAACCCTTACCTGCAGAACTGCAGCGGCTTTGCATTACAAATGTTTTGCAGTCATTTCAATAATGAGTTTACATCTTTTGTTTCATGTTAATCTACTATAATAAACTGTAAAATATACCAGAATGCAGGAAATGGCATCTAATTTATCCATAATTCTCTGGGGTAGGACCCTCAGACGATAAAGGTTGGGGACCACTGCACTAAGGTATACGCTAAACCAACGCTAAAAGATCTGATTTACGCTAAACACTAATAATGTAAAACAATACGGCGTATCCACAGCAGCACGAACATGAGTCTGTCTGAGCAGATGGCTATGAATGAATACAGCAGCATGAGATAATCAGCAGCATGAGATAATCAGCAGCATGGATAATCAGCAGCAGTGACAGAAGTGGATAAAAGTGTCCCTGGACAAGACACTGAACTCCTCATTGCCTCCGATGTGTCCCATCGGTGTATAAATGTGGTCTAATGCACAAATTAATCTCTACAGATTCAGATTAGCTTTGTATAGATCTAGTAGAGTGCTGTGGGTAAATGAGGCACAGATTATGTTAAAGAGCTTTGAGTATCTTGACTAGATATGAAGGTGCTGTATAAGTACAGTCCAGTTACAGTCCAGTTTTTTAAAAATATTTTTGTGGATGAAAAGGAGGCGCTCCAGAGCACGCAGGTCACCAGTGGGCAGGCTGGGCAAGTTTTTTCTCTGCTCGTAATCTGAAAACTGTCCCACATTAAATAATGACTCCTCGACATGGAGCAAAAGGTCTGCACAATAAAATGATCTCGCAACAAAACCCAGAACAGCTGCACAAAGACGAGTTGGATCCACGTCATGACAACAGGAGAGATTTCAAACCAAAGTGGAGGTGAAGTCAAACACACACACACCCCCCCCCCCCCCCCCACACACACACAATTGTCACACAACTCATATTGTCTCCCTCACACACATTTTCTGACTCTCAGTGATCTTTTCACAGTTATTAATGCTCATGCTCACGGTCAGTATTTGCGACGCGTTGCCATCTAGCTGTATTCATGCCTATTCCCTGTTTGCTGAGATACACTCAGTGTAAACAGTGTTCGTATCAGTAAAACTAATTCATAATTATGTTTGATGTAAAAGTCAATAAACCAGCAAGTGTTTCTGATCTAAATACTGGAGTTGAATGCAGAACTTGAATGCAGGAAATATCTCTGAATGTATTTGGGGTATGGTGCCTGATTTTAGTTATGAGCATTAGTAACTGAACAGGTCAGTACAGACACCTTCAACCTTAACGTCACATTCAGACTACACACACTTTTACACATTGTCCCACTCACACACCATGACAGACATAAATCCTGCCAGACCTTCCCATACCACCCCCCGCACACACACACACACACATTCAGATGGGACTGGCAGCAGACACTGAGTGTGTGTTTCAGTGTGGACTGGTTTGGACATGCATGGAACATGTTTCATCTGTGCCTAAAATCTAAAAGAAGATGTTTGTTGTGAAATTTATCTCCATGAACAAACTGAATTTAAATGTAATGTGCTCCTCTGCTAAACGTGAAAACACACAACGCAGCGAGGACGAATGGTCGAAGTCTACATTTCATCTCTGAGCTGGCATTTGTCTGTCAGCAGGAATCAGATCAGAACCACCAGAGGCTCCATGGAGATGGGTCTGAATGATAATACCATGTTGCAGTCTAATCTTTCAGAACTTTTGATTATCACCAGCCACAGAGAGCTATAAAAAGACTTTCCAAAAGACTCCTACAATCCCAATATTGAAACAATATTTCATACAATGTAAATATAAAGAGGCTGTAATGATGTGCAAATTTTCTGAGCCCATATTTTATTCACAACGAAACAGCACATTTACTAAATAGTAAATTCTGATATTTTATGGAAAAAAAGTCTAAATAACTGAATGTTTGTGCTGACAGTCAGAGAGATGCTAATGTTGTAAGGACACTGTGTTGGATTTTAGAGAGTGGCGTTCATTTTGGATGTGGGGGCAGTAAATCTCTCCTTGCATTATTTTTAATATATTTAGTCACAAAATGCACAAAAGACCATAACCGCAGGTCCTTCCTCCCAGCAGCTGTTCGACTCTACAACCATCACTGCTCCCAACAAACTCAATAAGGATTAAATACATGCTGACCTCTGCTAAAACACACACTCTGCCTGTAATACTGCACTGTAAATAGTCTGTCCTTATCAATGTTCCAACACATATTGAACATTATTATTGATATTGTTTATCTTGTTTCTTTATATACTGTTTTTAACATTTACGAATTTTTGTGTGAAATCTTTTTATCTGTTGCTGCTGTTACGCTTGAATTTCCCATCTGTGGGACAATAAAGGCTGTTTCTATTCTATTATATTCTAGTCTAGTCTATTCTAGTCTAGTCTAGTCAAACTTCAATTCTGGACTACTTAGTAAAACCTTCAACAACTTTTTTGTTACAGTACAAAAAAACTTAAACTATCTGGATTTCTGTTTTTCGTGCAGCTGACAGATTTTCTTCTTAAAATGACTATTCTATTCACAGGGGATATAGTGAGAAGATTTCAGCTATAACTTATGAAGAATTGACAAACTACAAAACACCTGAAACTGAAACTCACCGAGAGAACGCTGAGATTTTGACAAAACGTAAAAGTTAAATGGAGACACACCTTTACGATAACCTTGAACATACACGTTTTTGTCGTTTAGAGTTAATAGTTTTTAATTCTAAGAATTAACCAACAGAAACAGCAAGTTGCACAGAGAGTGGGTTTCAAACAGGCTTCCCTCTCTATGCCGGCGAGTGTTTGGTTACATGCCATGTCGAACGTTTCTGAGCACTAATGATGAAAGTATTGACCCTTTTCCATAACTTTTCCATATCAGTACATTTTGACTTGGCTCGGTACGGTTCCAAGGCTTTTTCCACTAGCAATTTTTCATGGAACCAGCCCTTTTTTTCAGGACCCATTTCTCTGGGGTTCCAACCAGGCCGAGCTGGCACCAAAACGTGACGTCAGAACACTGTCAGTCACTGATTGTTCAGGGGGCGGAGTCACTGGTTGCTTGAGAAACTTTTCAAAATAACCAGATCTACTATTGGCAATAACTCAAACTCGGAGCAGCGGCTCAACCTATTTTTAAGATTTTAAAAACAATAATGACAACATCGTGGTCTAATGCTGAAGTCCAGACGTTTTTTGTGTTTGGTGACTGACAAAAAAATTCAGAGTGAACTAGTCACCGCAAAGGAGCATACAAGATGCCGACCTGCAGAAGCGTGCGAGGTCGGAACCCAAGTCCCGGCCTCACTTGCTACTTAAGGCTGGACCCCAAGCTTCTGAGCCCCAGCAGACTGGGGCGGACCGGGACGGACGGGTCTGGAACGGAGGGTGGAAATGATTTTTAAAAACATTTTATGTATATTAAAAAACTGGTGAGGTGTTCCGGACACGTCCCACTGGGAGGAGGCCCAGAGGAAGACCCAGGACACGCAGGAGGGACTATGTTTCTCGGTTGGCCTGGGAAAGCCTCGGGATTCCCCCGGAGAAGCTGGACCAAGTGGCTGGGGAGAGGGAAGTCTGGGCCTCCCTACTTAGGCTGCTACCCCCGCGACCCGACCCCAGATAGGCGGAAGAAAACGGATGGATGGATGGATGGATGGAAGATATTTTTAATACATCTTTATTGTCATCATATATACTGAAATGATACATCAGTGGTTTAGGGAAGGGAAAGTAACAGCCTTGAGCATGAACTTTGTTTTCTTCACACATTGTATGCTGTCGCTCCAGAGCTGGACATAAACAGACTGTAGGTCTGCTTCGATTACTTTGCCAGAGAATCATCTGAAACACATACACAACATGTATTACTAAACCGTATTTAATCGACATTTACATACTTTTACACTCGGCTCCCTATAGTAGATTAGCATTAGCTTACACTATAATAGATTAGCATTAGCTTACCCTCACACGTCGTCTAGCTCGCATCTTTATGGCTTCCCACACTCTCCCGTTCTTCTCCAGTCTTTCGCCTCGCTGCCCGCAGCCTTTTCTGGGTCTCTTCTCTTTGGCGTTTGACAAAAAGCCACAGACTGAGCAGAATGTCCAATAAAGTTACAAGATCTTGTTGTGTATCTTCAGTGTCTTCTTCTTCTAATACGTTTAGTGATGGATAGTAAATAGCTTAATGGAGCACTACTTCCACCAGCTGGTGAGGCAAGTTGGATTCTGGACATGCTCACTAGAACTGGTACTGAAGTTTAAATGGAAAAGCAACATGTGCCAAGCTGAGCCGAGTTGAACTGTTCTGAGCTTTTGCTATGGAAAAAGGGCATATGCTACATGTTAGAAACAAATGTTCTGTGGAGGTTGGAAGCTGGACTTGGAGATGATGAATTAGCTCTGACGTCTCCCCCACTTGCAGTGATATGGTCACATGTGAACAAGCAAAGATGTTGTTCATTTAATACAAGCCATCACCTTCATGTGGTGCTGGGGGTTCTGTTGGGGTGTCAAAAAGACCTCTTTGGATAGTGGTAGGAGAAACACTGTGAACCTCTACCCAAATTTACATCTGAGATATTCAGAATTTCTAAGCTGCTATTTCTTACCAGTTTCTCGTATTGACCTGTTGCCATTTAACCTAAATAGTTAGAAAAATACTTTCCCAGTATTTTTTTACCACTGTTCCAGTTTTTTTTAGTTATGTTGCTGCCATAACCTTTGGTTTACAGTAGTCCCTCCTTAATCGCGAGGGATCCGAAGCCCTGCGATAAGTAAAAAAACATAAAGTAGGACAACAACAACCCAGTCTGCCAAGCTCCTGGTAGCTGCGGACAGCCATCTGTAGGTGCCAAAAGATGATCCTATCCTTCCGCTGTCATGAGTCATCTTTCTGCTAGTTCCAGGATCTCAGTGGTCAGGCACTCGAGCACAGCTGGCAGGTAGATGAGAAAGCGTCCACAAAACATCCTTTTCAACTCACTCGAGATTTGGGGCTGTAGTTGAGATATTATTTGAGCCGTTGAGATGTTAATCAGCTGCTGTTGGTTGTAGAAAACTGCCTTGTTGCTATGGTTACGCATCATAACAAATGTCCAAAACTAAAAAAGTTTCAGTAAAAATCCTTTCAGCTGCACAACATCCGATACCAGAGGAAACAATCATCCAAAAAAATTGTGCTTTACATCCATAAAAAGATGAATTGAAGTTTCCAAAAGCAAAATCTCAAAATGAATGTAACAGAGCTGCCCCAACATGCAGCCACCTTGAGCGGCGCAATTCTAGAACTATATGGCAGGGATGGGTTAATTTAATCAAAATAGAATAGTCTTTTGTCCCTTTAAATGTGTTCATAGCACTACAATGTTATAGTTGTTTTTCTGTGAGTATGTCCAGGTTAGGAATGCGCAATATAAATGGTATATGGTAGAAACGATAGAAATTTAGCCTACAATAGAGATCTGTCTTCTACCAGCTAACCGCAGTAATGCTGTATCTGATGTAAAATCAGAGTTGTCAGTTTAATCGTTACTTTTTTTTAGTTGAAAACTGTGCGTAAGTGGTGCTCAAGTGTAAAGACAGCCCTGTCGGATTTAATCATTACTTTTTTTAGTTAAAAACTGTGCGCAAGTGGCGTTAAAGTCTTTTATTCGAGAGCTAAGTAGCGAAGCTACAAGCTAACTACAGCCGGCTTGCCGTAGTGTTGCCGTATTCTGACGCATTCGCAAAATGATGTGTTCCATCGAAAGGTTTTTTTTTTTTGGTCGAAAGTTAAAGTAAGCGTTGGTCAGCTTTAGAGAAACCTGCTCTCTGATCTGTGAGAAGAACGCTGTGTTGTGTGATTTCACTGCGAGACCCTCTGGTCAAAGCCACAGACTCATTTTGTGTCAGCTCCATTAAAGAAGAAAGAGTCGCCCACTAGAGGTTTGGAGGGTGAAGTGTTTCAGTGTAAAAATGCTGCTCTGTTGCTGTTCATTTCTTAAGTAAAACTGGAAACTGTTAAAAGTTAACATTTTCTTTTGTTTAAAACATATGGCTAAAACTACATTTGATATCTTTTGCACTGTTTTGCACTACAAGAAAGAAGCCTAATACTTGATTTGTTTATTATTTAAAAACTCTCTGGACCTAGTAGTGGAATTTTCTTAATTCAAAATATAATGGCAAAAGGACACCCTATGCTTTTTTTTAGCAAGTTTTATACCAAAAACATATTGCGATATATATTGTTATCGCCACCCTTCACAATACATATCGTGATATGAATTTTATGCCATATCGCACATTCCTAGTCCAGGTGTTTTCAAAGTGTCTATTTGGAGACTCTAAATGAAGCTCAGCGTGAGAAGAATGTAACTCCTGAATGCTTCAACACGCAGTCATCAGTGAGGCTCTAATGAAAGCAGAGAAGAGGAGGAACCATGTTCTAAAGCTACATTCACTGTCAGCATGACTGAAATACAGCAAATCATACATAAACTGCTGAGGACACAGAAAAAACACACACCTTCCTCAGATAAAAGACAACTTTTTTTTTTTTTTTTTACTTAAAAGACAACTTTTTTTTTTTTTTTTTACTTTTTAAAGCATTTACATCTAAACAAGATGTAAACAAAGTGCAGCTGGATCGAAAAGTTCCCACTTACTTTAGAAGAACAAAATGCCGTCCTTCAGAAAGAAAATCTGATTCCACTGAGTCCAAAGAAGCATTATCACTCACTGTTATCATACATGTCCTCATCAGAAATATCAGTCTGTTCTCCTGAGAAACTCCACCACCTCCCCACAGCTAGATCGGCTCTTTTCTGCACTTTTTGCTATTTTTAGTTGGAAAAAGACTCTAAACAGTCTCTAGTTCTTTTCTGCACACACATGTGAAGGTTGCAATGTTTAGGAGTGGATTTCCTTCAGTCGTTGAAGAACCTACCCACTCATGCTGCACGTTGCCATGATAGGAGTTTGATTGGCGATCAGCCTGTAGCGTGAGAATCAGAGTCCAGGGTGATAAGGTCGGACCTGTGTGCAAAAGAGTCGAGGTGTGTCTGCTCAGATGACATGAAGCTCCATGGATATCTGACAGTCTGTCAACAGATGGGTCCAACTGGTCAGAAAAGGTGCCAATCAAAAGGGCCTTCACAGCCATTCTGACTCCCTGGTGTTTAAACGTGAAATCCCAGCAGAATGTACGAAGCTCTGGACTCAAATGTGCATCCAAATTATAGAATTGCGCCGCTCCAGGTGTCTGCATGTTGGAGCAGCTCTTTTACTTTCATTTTGAGATTTTGCTTTTGGAAACATTAATTCCTCTTTTTCTGGATGTAAATCACATTTTTTGGATGATTGTTTCCTCTGGTATCGGACGCTGTGCAGCCAGAAGGATTTTTACTGAAACTTTTTTAGTTTTGGACATTTGTTATGATGCGTAACCATGGCAATAAGGCAGTTTTCTACAACCAACAGCAGCTGATTAACATCTCAAAAGCTCAAGTAATATCTCAACTACAGCCCCAAATCTCAAGTGAGTTGAATTGATGTTCTGTGGATGCATTCTCATCTACCTGCCAGCTGTGCTCGAGTGCCTGACCACTGAGATCCTGGAACTAGCAGAAACACGGCTCATGACAGCAGAAGGACAGGATCGTCCCTCAGCACCTACAGTTTGCTGTCCGCAGCGATGAGGAGCTCGACAGTCTGCTGGGAAGAGTGGCCATCACTCTGGGAGTTCTGTCCAGCATTCGGGCGGTTCTACAGCCCGAGGGGAACCGAGAGGCCAGCTGAGTCTGGGTGGACGGATCGGACGGCATCTGCAGCCAGTTTCTTAGGATCCACTGTGGGATGGACATTTACAAGAGATCCTTCCTGTCTACAGCCATCAGTATCTATAACATCTCTTAATGAAATGAGGATCACGAGTTACAACAACAAATAATTTCCCTCTGGGATTAATAAAGTATTTTTGACTTGAATTTATTTTTTTAAATGGCACATGGGCGCTCATTAAGGGACTTAACGTTCAGAAATGAATTAACAGAAGTAGAACAACATCTCAGTCAACTCCTCTCAAGAATGTTGCAACAGCTAAACAAACTCTGCAAACACAAAAATAATTAGAACTCAGCTAAATTTACAGATAATGAGCTAAAATCTAGTGTGGTAGTTGTCAAACGTTATCCCCATCACATACTCAGAGTGAGCAAAATCTTTGTTTTACACTTTGCATTTTAGTGCTAGAGTCAACTTTGTCTTTCTGTTAGCAAAATATCTCTGCTTGGCCATTAATAAAAACATATATTTAATACCAGAATGTAGTATTCTGTTGTGTTGCTGCAGCTATTTGCAGTTATAAACCTTATGCACAGCTCATGATGAGGCGCTACAGTCAGTCCACTTCAGAGAGCAGCGAGACCAAACATCCAACTGTAGACAGATGTGCACCATTCATGACAATATGTGAGGACATCTCAGAATAAGTAGTTTCACACAACGGTTGTGGCTGAGTGGTTAGAGCAGTCGTCCTCCAATGCAAGAGTTGGGGGTTCGAATCCACCAGCAGTCACATGCCGAAGTGTCCCTGGGCCTGACACTGAACCCCTCATCGCCTCTGATGTGTGTCCCATCAGTGTATGAATGTGATTAGCTCTGATTAGTCTCATTAGAATGATTTGTTCCATTAGCTTTGTAGAGATCTAGTAGAGTGCTCTATGAATGGGTAAATGAGGCACAGATTGTGTTGTAAAGATCTTTGAGTATCTCGATAAGACAGAAAGGCGCTATACAAGTACAATCCATTTACAACACTGCGCAGTGGAACTTCAGCACAAAAACATAAAAAAGTGTCAAATCAAATATGACGAACTGTGAGCGAATCAAAAAATAAAATAAAATACAATAATTTTACACTATCCTTATTATATATGTTGAAAATTCACCAAAATCCATAAAATACACCACATAAGATCACATGTGTCCATACCCGCTCACACACACACACACACACACATCATATTCACGTTAGTCAATCATAGGCCTGTCACGATAACATATTTTGCTGGGCGATTGTCTCAGAAATTATTGCGATAAACAATAATATTGTTTGAAATTTGACAATAATTTGTAATTATTGTCAAATTTAAAAAGAAATGTTGGTTAATTTGTTTTGAGTGCAGTACCTTTTTACACCACAGGATGGCAGTATAAGACAGTTTGAACCGAAGGATGGATAGTGAGGGAGCGAGCAGCGTGTCTCTTTAAGAAAATGGGAGCGAGGCCCCTTGACGTGACATGGGCTGTCTCTCCTTCCTGTTTTTCGGTTCTCAAAATGGCGGATGCTCTGTGTGGTTTGAGCTCTTTAGCATAGCATTTTTCACACAAAGCTTTTAATTTTAAAAAATCAGTAAACAAGTTATCAGCTTCTTTTTTTGCAGAAAAAAAAAAGTTTTACACGAAGGCACGGGTTTCAACCGTAAATTTTGGAGCTTTGACAAGCTGTTAGTTTAGCTTGTAGCTTAGCTTCTCAGCTTAGCTGCTTTAAACAATTCAAAAACATGATTTTGGACGTTTAAAATGGATTTTAAAGCGAAAAGAGAAAGGGGGGGGGGGGGTCTGTTAAGAGTTGAGCCTATTGTCATCCAGTGTCCAGTAGAAAGAGACACAAAGAAACAATAAAGCTGATAAATGAAAATAAGGTTGATAATTTTCACTTATCATGCGATTAATTGATTTATTGTTTATTGCGAAAGGCCTAGTCAATCAAGCTTCATTTCTATAGCACCTTTCATACAAATCAAATGTAATTCAAAGTGATTTACAGCAGAAAACAGTCAATATGGTGCGAGAACTGAAATTTTCATCATGTAACCACGTTCAGAAGAACAAAGTTCTGATGTCTGATGCACACCACCTTTTAGTATTCAACATTTCTGCAGGGAATTTCAGGCTTTTTCTCAAGACACCTCAAGACGGGACTTAGACGGACTGAAGACTTCTGGTCTCCTCAGAGTGAATTCTGCACGGGCTGAGGCAGCAAGGAGGGTCAAAGCCAACCCACCCCTGATCCTCCTTTGTGCCGTGAAGCAACGTAGAACCAGCGTTAAAACGATCAACATGTGAAAAGTAAGCCGGTGCTGCAGCTCAGTGATGTGATGAATTGACGACGTCTGGTCCGTGTGACCACCCGTTGGCAGGATTAAACGACAGGTTTATTACTAAAGGATGATTAATGATGACACACAGGAAGCTCATATTTCATTTAAAAAATCTGGTTAAGCACAAAGAGGACGACTAAACTGAGCTAATTCATCATCATTTGAAGACGATACAAGAGAGACGTCCGTCACACATTTAATACGCTCTGCTTCACAGCTCTCCTGGTCCTGTGACGCTCGCTTCATTTGTGGAGGCTCAGGTCTCTGCAGGACGGCTCCATCAGTGATTAATGAACGTCCAGAGGCAGCATCGAGACGACCGGACTGTGCTGCCAAGTCAAAGACCTGTTGCATGAAACAGCTTCTAGTTAAGTGTTCTTATCAAACCAGGGAAATAAAACTCGTGTTTCAGTTCCAGTGGTTGTGTGTCACTGAACACGTGTGTGTTGTGTCACAGACAAACGTTCTCCTGTCAGTCATACACATCTGCATAAACCTTAATACTCTGACATGTCCTGCTTGTCTCGTCTGAACGTCCAGGAGGACCACTGGTCCCCCCCCCCCCACACACACACACAGTCCTCCACCATTCAAGCTGCAGAACAGTCTCCTGAGATCAGAAGCGCGGACAACAAGATTTCTGCATGAACGAACCACTGAGTCACGTGGGATCAAAGCAGGTGCTCAAACCACCTGGAGAGCAAGGTAACAATGGAACCATCCTTAAAACTACCCCCCCCCCCCCCCACACACACACACACACACACACACACGCGTGCGACATGGAATCAGCAGAAAGGTTCTGTTTGACGTGTGTCTGATAAAACCCAGACCACCAGTCAGTTCTGCCTGTCTGGATGCAGGAAATAGACGGAGCCTCTCTGAACCATCATTCGGCTTTAAAGGAGAGCTGCAGCAATTAGACTGAGGCAGACAAGCCCCACAAAGCTTCTGCTTAACAAAGCTCGGCACCAGAACGACTTCTAGCTCCATTCATCATGACATCTCTGAGCAGAACCACGAGGAACCGGTCAGGTCCTCCTGGTTCCTGATGACTCCTGCTGTTTGTTTGCAATGAACACCCAACTTTAACACCAGAACCTCCTGTGTGGGTCAAAGATCTGCTCACACTTCTGACCCTTCAGAGGGGGGGGGGAACCAGCCCACACAAAAGCATCAGTACCTCCTGGTCCTCCATGTCCTGCTCCTGGCTGTCTGAGGGCTCCAGAGCCCGCAGGAACCACCACTGGATCTCCAGGTACACGGAGGCAGTCCCACTCTGGAAGGCACACGCCATCTGGATGTTCTGCCCCTCCTTCACCGTCATGTTGGAGGGCAGCTCTGTGAAGCCACCTGGGGGGGGAGAGGGGGGGTTAAACAGTGCTGCTGGATGAAAACACACAGACACACTCCTCCTCTGTCTGTAGGATGGTCTGGATTATTGGACATGATATAGACCCCCCCCCCCCCCCCCATACTGACTGACCGAGTTCACACGACATTAATTTTGAGTGACTCTGTGGTCTTTTAGCTGTGGTTCGGCTGTTCCTGTCCATGACAACAGCTCCCGTTTCCTCTAAAACCAAAGGTTTCTGAATCCTGGTCGAGTGGAGCAGGGGAGCGTGCCCCTCCCCACAGAGGTATGAACTCACTAGGTGACCCCCCCCCCCCCAACCCCCCAGCTGCAGCCAGAGGTGGACCGGCAGATTAGTTAACATTAGTTGATAGTAAAGTTTTGTTGGCACTGCTCGATCCAAACCGAGGTTCCTGTACTCACCTGATGGATGGAACTGTTTTAATTCTCATCACTGGGTCTCCTGAAGACCAGCATCAGTGTTGCCAGATAAACGCTAACTTTTATGTCCACCTTCTTTCCTGTACACATGCACAGTACACCCCCCCCCCCCCCCCCCCCCCCCACCACCACCAAAAACAAACAAACAAACAAACAAAAAGCCAGCACATGTGATTGTTTAGGTCAAAATACAGTAACTTTAAACTGACATATTCTTCATTTGCTATCTGGCAACCCTGCCTGGCAGTCATGTAAACGAGGTTTTTATGTTGGGGGGGGGGGGGGGGGGTCAGGTTTTACCTCAATACTGGACCCGAAATGATAAAAAGTGAACCGGTTTGGTCTGTGCGCGCGTGAGCTTTCAGCACGCGCACATCATCGGGCTCAGATCGGTTCGGTTCTGACAAACAGCTGACACCTGTTCGTTACCTCATGTCAGCATCAGACATGGGATCGAACCGGTTCTGTCTCTGCGCACTTTATGGGGGAGGGGAGGAGAACCCCCCCTCCCCCCCCAACCCACCCCCCATCACACTGACGGTTCGGAACCACGCGCCTCTTACCTTCAAAGGAGAAGCCGAGCTGAGCCCAGAACCCGAACAGGAGGAGCAGTCCAACGGTGTCATGACAGGTCCGCATAGTTCCAGCTCAGAGGAGGGAGGGGGGGTCTTAGTTCACATGAGACGGAGGACTGGACCAGGTTTACCCCCCAGGAAGAAGAGAAAGCCGAGCGGAGGCACTCAGACGGTCTGTGAGGGAGCAGGTCTACAGGAGGTCCTCCTCACGGGGGGAGACATGTTGCTCAACTTGTCCTCCTCCTCTGCTCCGTGGCTCTGATGGAGCTTATTTGAATGGAGGGACCAACAGAGTTGCAGTCTCCTCCTCCTCCCTCTTCTCCTACTGCGCCTCCAGAGCACGCCACTCAGCCCCCCCCCCCCCCCCCCCACACACACACACACACACACACACCTCTTCTTATCCATCCCCTCACCACCCAGATTCACTTTAAACAGAAAAGCAAAACAACAATCTTCAAGGATTCAAGGTTCTTTACTGTCATTCACACCACGTGGTACATGAGGTGGAACAAAGTTATGTACACAGTCCCAGTTACATCCAACAATAGCAAAATATAAAGTGTAAAAAGAAACAGTAAATAAGGATCTACGATACAAACTAAGATATACGCTAAACGAACGCCCAACTGTACGCTAAAAGATCTAAGATATACACCAGTCACTAATGGTGTAAACCAATACATCGAACAACAGCAGCACAAACATGAGTCTGTGTGAGCAGAAGAGTACGAATGAACACAGCATGGAATAAATCATCATTATGAGATCAGCAGCATGGATGGTCAGCAGCACATATCAACAATCAAGCAGCACAGTGTTTTTTTTCCACAGTGATTATTCTGCTTAGAGATTCATGAGTCTAACAGCCTCAGGGTAGAAGCTGTTCCTCAGTCTAGTGGTTCTACATTGGGGGTGGCTGTGGCTGAGTGGTTAGAGCAGTCCTCCTCCAATGCGAGAGTTGGGGGTTCAAATCCACCAGCAGTCACATGTCGAAGTGTCCCTGGGCAAGACACTGAACCCCTCATAGCCATGTGTGTCCCATCAGTGTTTGAATGTGACCTAAAGCTCTGATTAGTTTCTTTAGAATTATTTGTTCCATTAGCTTTGTAGAGATCTAGTATAGAGCTGTGTGAATGGGTAAATGAGGCACAGATTGTTGTAAAGAGCTTTGAGCATCTTGAAATAAGATAGAAAGGCGTGGGTCGCTGGCCGGGCCTGTGGGCTCGTCGCTGCAGCTTCCTGGAGGCTCTGCATTGTGGTGGCTGGGGTCACCCGGTTCTTTCCTCTGCTCCTCTCTGGGGGGGGGGTGCGGTTCTCCCTGTTGGGAGACTCTTGGGGCTCCGGGCCTGTGGGCCGCTGTGTGTCTGTGGCTCCGGTCCTCCCTCTGTTGCCATTGTGTTCTGGGGGGGCGGGTCTGTGGGCCCCCGCGTCCACTATTGGGCATTCTTTTGGAGAAATCTGGTGGTGGTGGGCGTGCTTGCGCGGGTGTTTGGATTCAGGTGCTTTGACAGATGCACGCTAGGTTGGGTAGTGGTGGAAGCTAGATGATTCCTTGTGCGATGTCGAATGTTTCATGGTGATATTGTGGGTGGCATTGTGCTGTGCATGTTGTTTTGTCATGGTGGTCTCTCGTTTTATCTTCTTCTCTTTTATTATTTATTTATTCTTCTTTCTTCTCTTTCTTTAAAAAAAATAAAATAAAATTGAGCGATGATGATAAGTTCATTGAAACACTTCACAATGTTTCTACACTTAAACTGACCTAAAAAAAAATAAATAAATAAAAATAAAAATAAAAGATAGAAAGGCGCTATATAAGTACAGTCCATTTACCATTTACACTTAATGCTCCTCAACCTCCTTCCTGAGGGGAGCGGGGCAAAAAAGTGTGTGCTGGGTGAGTGGGGTCCTTCATGGTGCAAGTGGCCTAATTCCTGCATCTGGAGGTGTAGATGTCTGTGATGGTGGGGAGACTGACTTCAACTTCTTCTGTGCAGCCTTCACCACTCTCTGCAAAGCTTTTCTTTCTGCAGCTGTGCAGCCTCCATGTTGATGCTGGAGCACAGGATGCTCTCCACTGCACACCTGTAGAAGGAGGTGAGGACTGAGCTTCTCAGACCAGCTCATCTCAGTTGCCTGAGGAAGTAGAGTCTCTGATGAGCTTTCTTGATCAGGCTGGTGGTGTTGTTGCTCCAGGTTGTCATTCATGTGCACATCTAAGTACTTGTAGCTGGAGACCACTTCCACCGCAGATCCTCCTATGTTCGGGGGGTGGTGGTGGTGGGGGGTGGGGGGTGGGGGGCTGGTGTGTTTGTTCCGACTGAAGTCCACGACCATCTCCTTCATCTTCTTCACATTGATGTGAAGGTTGTTCTTCCGTGTCAGTTTTGCTGCAGTAAAACACTGACTTGTAACCAGTCAAGAAACACCATCTGTCCTGCCTGTACAATAGCCATTAGACAGTGAAACTACACTTTAGCTGCTTCCCCGCCAGCATCCATTTTGTCAGCTTGAGCACACTCCGGGAGGTCTGCTGAGTGCAACAGAGTGCATCAAAATATAATTAACTCCTTTTTCTGGGGTGATGATGCACGCTGTAATTAATTGCCTTTGCACTCAGCAATGTTCATTAATGTGACTGCCATGATAATAATGCATTCACCCAAAACTGGAATGTCTTGTTCTGTTCTAAACATTTCACAGCTCCTCTCTGGGTGTTAGGAGCTGCTCACACGACCCTCTGAGTCCCCACTGACATCTAAGCAGTGTCTGTAATGTTGCCAGGCTGAATTCACTGTCTTTTTTAGTTTATTTCCAATATTGAGATGGTGGAGGCTTCACGCGTTTAACCATGGTCACCATCAGCCTTTCAGTGAAGTGTAACATCTCTCCTGAGGCAGCATGATCTGAGCGCTGTGAAAGCTTCAGGAAAACCTCAATTGTCTCTGTGTCTTTGATGCAGACTAAATGTCATGGATCAAAGAGGCTGAGTGGGCTGTGATACACAGTAAGAACCAATCGACTCTCTGCCGCACTTCATGTGCCCTTCTGAGGAAATGTTACATACACACATACACACATACATGCATACATACATACATACATACATACATGCATACACACACACATACATACATACATACATACATACATACATACATACATACATACATACATACATACATACTTACATACATGCATGCATACATACATACATATGTGTGTGTTTGTTTATTTCATTTTTTCCTTTATTTGACTTAATTTGAGTTGTGTGTTTTCATAATTCTCTGGATGTCCTGACTTATATCTAGTTAGGGTATCCACAGGTTTGTAGTGCTTCCTTCATGTATCTGTGGTCCTTGTCCTTCCCTTCTGTCCTTGTGGAGACCTGTTTGGTTCGATACTGTAGAGGTCTGATAATTGACGTTTAGTGTTCCAGGGATGAAGATGAATGAGCAGTATTTGTTCTGAATGTGCAGATTTCCTGGAGACGTCACTGTTGAGGCTTCTATCCCATTCAGTGTGTACTGTCTCTTTTTCATGAGCCTTGATGTAAAATAATATTTTACTGACTGCTCAAGACTATTCTCTTTCAAATATAAAATTCAGCATTTGAAATATTTTAATGAAGCAGCTTCAAGCAAATCTTTATTTGAGCCTGGTCTTATCAGTCAGAAAACTCAAGTAGGTATCTCTGCAGACAAATTCGGAAGGCGTATCTGGAAGACCACATCTGATTGGACGATAAAACAATGGGCGTATCTGGAGGATCACAGATGATTGGACGATATAAAAATGGGCATGTCTGGAGGTCCACATTTGATTGGACCAAAAAAAAAGGCTGAATCTAAAAAAAAAAAGCTGTTTGTGTTAACCTCAGTCATATTATGTCATCAGTGGCGTCTCCATAACTTCTCTTTCCGCCTCTCTTAACACAGAACTTCCGGTTACATTTCAAAATAAGAGCAACATAAATGTGGGGAGGGCTAAATGTTTATTTTTTAATACCTAGCCATTACATTAAAAAAAACAAAATCTATTTTGGTTTTTGAATAATGTGAAAATAGTTACATTCGATTCATAAAGAAAGAAAAATAAAGTAACCAAAATAATAATGTTTCTTAAACTGGCTTTGGGACAAAGGATGTTTCCTTTAACTTCACATTTTCTTGTTCAACTTTTAAATCAGTCACTGCAGATGAGTGATCGTCAGTTTCTGTCAGATTTCTGCAACTGGAGCAGGTATTTCTGTTTACTGGTTAACTTCCAGCTGTCTCACATTTTAAGGGTCAATCCTACTCCATGTTTCAGCTCCTTTCATACATCAGATCTCATAGAAGAACTTCTAAAGAGCAAATGTTGTTTTTAGTGTTTGTTTTGGACCGTTATCTCGTTACAGGACTCATGTTCTTTAATTGAGACCAGACTTTTGGACAAATGGGAGCAGGTTTCGCTTCAGACGCTTCATATTTCATTGTACCCAGACCATACTCAAGCCAGCCTGTGTCAGGTGCAGCTACAACCAAGAACAAAAGAGAATCTTCTTGTGTTTGACAGCAGATATAGCGTTGTTTCTTAGAAACCTTCAGTTTAAAAAAAGAACTGAAGTAACTTACCTAAAGAGTCAGTAAATACAGCTGCCAATCAGTGTTTGCCCTCTAGAAACACCTGTTCTCCAGAAACACCCACTTTTGGTCTGCAGAGAACCCCTTCTCAGAAAACTACCTCCAAAAGATGGATAGCCTTTAGAGTCAACCCAGTATTGGTGACACAAAACAGCTTAAAGTCTGGTTAACCTGTTTCTGCTGATGCTTATTTGATAAATACAATTTCCTCTTCTGCAGTGCTGAAAAACAACCTGACAGAACCAATTCCTTGTTTCAAACCTAAGATTTTATTGAATCAATTTCTGCATGAGTAAAACCTAAATAAAATCTCCAATCAAACAACATTCTTTCGATTTTGGAAAATCCCTTATTTTGCCTGAGATTAGTCAAGAAAATGTTTTGTTTTATATTGTATTGGTAAATCAACAATTCAATAAATCATCTAGTCATTTCCTACATATGTCATTCTCCAAATTTTTAGTATCAGTGTTTTGGTTGAGTTGTGTTAATTCAAATATTGTTTGTTGATTCTAATTGATTTAGTTAATTTAGCAATAAAATGTTAACACCAATTTAGTCCACTCTTTTTTCATAATAAATTTTATGGTAAAGATTTCCATCAAATTAAATGAATTTCACTTACAGTGTTGAGTTCTGATGAACTAAGTAAAATAACCAATCTGTTTATTTGGTTGATAAATGGATCTGGTGCCACCCCTCTCCCCATCCACTGTTTGGCTATAGCTGTTGTATGGTGAGGGATAAGGATAAAAAAGTTTATGTGTTTAGTGACATTTTAGATCATACAGTATATGACCATTTCTATGGTCCAGGCGTCTCACATACATTTAAGACTGCCACCACCATGCCAGTCACAAATATGTGTTGGACACATGGAGCATCTAGCATAGTGCAAATTTGGTGAAGTTGGTCCTGTCATGTAGCTGCTTTGTGTCTCTTTGTCTCATATGAGTATCCAGGTGAACAGACGTGTGACATCTGACAGTACAGCAACTAGGGCCCTCTTTAGTTGCCCAGCTTTGTTGGTAAAATATGTGGAGTTCTGTGTGTGATATGGGGGTCTACACACCAGTAAAGCTGAAATGACAACAGGGCTGAGAGCTAGAATCCAACTGGGTTTATGGGTTGAGTTGATGGTGCTGATGGGTTCTAATCAGTGGTTAATTTGAGCTGGATCCTGCCGGAACAAGATCTGGGAACTCTCTCCTTTTGACCGCTCGCATCCGGCAACTCAAATCTCCGTCCTTAAAAGTCCAAAGTCATCATGTATTTTTATTTTGATTATTTATTAAAAATACAACGAGAGGAGACGTTGCCCAGTCTGTGGAGTGGATGTTCCAGCTGCACTACGCACACCAGCTCGTACACACGCTCCTGCCCAGCAGAGACGTGGACTGCATGTCCCGCGGGGAGCGTCTTCATCCACCTTCAGCTGTGCGCGGTGCAGACCATTGTTTTACGCACAGCGTCTCCAGACAGCTCTGCAGGACGCGCGCACAACTACTATATCTGAACTCCTGCATACATTACCGCAGTGCATAACATTTCAGACATAATAAATACGTTTACAATAAAAAACATAAAAATACGAGTGAAATGTTTGATGTGTATTAACATCACGTATAAAAACAACTGCACTAATTTGTCAAAATAACAGCGATCAAAATGTCAAAAAGATAATTTTTTAAATCTAAAATAAATGGATGGATGGATTGTCCTTAGCTTGACAACAGAGAATTGAAGTACCTGAAGGCAATGGTAATAGAGATTGGAGCAGAACAACACACAGGACTGAATTCAGCAGACACAACAAATTTCAGTCAGGTCATCTGGACAGTTTCTTTTTTTTTGCTGAAACGTTTCACCTTCCATCCAGAAGGCTTCATCAGTCAAGGAAACACACAACACAAAACTGATTTTTCCCCCAAACAGCTTACTCCAAAGTGGAACAAACCAGTTATGTTGGTGCTGAGATGGTGTCTAAGACATTGAGCATGGACTTTTTTGGTTTTGAACCAGTTTGACATGACTGTCGACAAGGAAGAGGGCCGGCAACATAGGAGGGGGCGTGCCAAAGACAAAGAAGTGGGGGGTAGGACGCTTCACAGAATTAGAGCTGCATTCACACACAAGCTTGTTAATTGTTGTTGCTCTCTAAAGAAGTAATTTCAATTCAACCTTTATTTATACAGGTTGTTAGTTCCACTGAGCCTCGTCATTTATAAGAGAAACCTGTTTTTAATCATTTTAATCAAAATTTTATAGATGTTTAACAACCTGTTTAAATACACCAAAATGCAGGAAATGGCATCTCTTTTATTCCAAATTTTCTGGGGGAGGACCCCCCCCCCCCCACACACACACACACACACACACGTGTGTTTAGCTCCATTCATCTTTCTTTAACTCTGACCAGTTCCCCGTCCTTACAACAGCATGACATAGCGACCTCCATTTGTCGCTGCAGGGAAGGTGTTCTCAGCATGATGAGTGATAGATTTGCCTCATGTCTGGTGTTGCCCCTGATTTGGTTTCATCTGACTCAAACACCCTTTTCCACGTTAGAAGAAGAAATTATAAGCAGTTCGCTTTATTGGTTTCATTATTCGGTGTGTTTTTTTGCCACTCTTTCTTCAAGTTCAGCCTTGTGCAGCCTTTTGTTGCCCTATGGACAAATTGGTGTATCTCTGCAGAGAAGCTGCCAAGCACCATCAGGGTTAAATTTGGCTTCCTGCAGTTTCTCTGATTAACACCTGGAAGGTCTCACAGTCAAAAATCAGTCAAACATTTTTATTTGTCTATTTTGTATCTATTTATATTTGCTGTCGTCTGTAAACATGATTGCTCCTGAAAAAGCCTAAAAATTATTGTAATTTTTTTAAAATTTGTCAGAATTTTTCAAAAGCTCTTGTAACCTAACAATAACACTACTGTCCTCTAGTCGTCCTCATTGGTTAAAAAAACTCGACCATGAAATGGCAAATTTAAAATAACTAATTCTTACTGTTACATTTGGATTTAAAGTTCTTGGTCAAAGTGAAACAAAATTTGTGAGGATTTATAGCTTTCAACAGGACATTCATTCATTCAACCTTTATTTAGACAGGTAAATCCCATTGAGCCTCGAGGACTCATTTACAAGAGAGACCTGATTTCAACAAAGAATGAAGACAACAATGGACAACAGCAACAACAATAAACAGTTATAAAAAGTCATACAAATATATTTTTTTAACAAATAGGATGGCTAAAGAAAGAAAAGAAACAAAAAACAGATAGATTCTAAGGCGAATGTAGAAAACTAAAAACAGGAACATGTCTGCATTGGTCCCTGCCAGGAGTCCAACAGATTCTTAAAGCCACTTAGAGAGGTCAAGGTCGAGAGCTTCAGATCTTTTTGTAAGATATTCCAGGAAACAGGAGCGGAGTAAGAGAAGGCCCTTTTGCCTAGTTCAGTCCACACTGAGGGAACACTGCAGGTAATAATGCCCTGGGAGCATAAAAGTAAGGTGGTACAAAAGTAAGGTGGTCAGTATTTTATCTTAGGGAACACCTAATGTCATAAAGTTAAAGAATGTTACAGAAGTTAATGCAGTCCAGACATAATTTGTGAGTTTTAGTGGAAGACCCTTTCTTGATAGGTTTGCTAAGGTGAGCGGTTAGTGAATACTTCTGCAACACACTTTAAATCCATCCATGTTCTGCCAGTTCCGAAGTCAGGTCATGGGGGCAGCAGTTTGAGAAGGGAGGTCCAGACTAGAGGATGACACAGGAATGGATTTTCACTCATGTCCTGGTCCCACTGAAAAATCCTGTCCTGTCCCAATCCTGGTCCAGAGTAAAAAAATTAATCCTGTCCTGTCCCACTCCTGGTAACATGACTCCTGCTCCTGTCCTGCTCCTGCTCAGAATCACTCCGACTCCTGTCCTGCTCCTGTTTTTCATTTAATTTTTAGGAAATACATTGAATTTGATTTGATCTTCTACCCATTCCTGTTTAAATTACTTTGTGTTCTCTAGTTTTATTTCAAAAGATATGGCAACAGGAACAGTTCATTTGTGGTGAAATAGAGATATTTATTTCCTTAATCCAAACAAAAACCTTCACTAAATGTCATAAAACAAATAATACATGGCCTGTAGTCCATATAATTTTTCTACGGAGGATCAGCTGCTGAGTCCCTGTTTCTAGCTCTTTTGAAGGTCAGTTACAGTAAAAACAAAAAATAAAAACCAGTACATGGGTCACACCATGTCTACCTTAGATGGAAGAACCCAAACATAATTAAAGCTGCAAGCAGCATTGAAGGCCCTCGCAGCAAAGAGCCGTTCCGGCCTTACGGCGACCGCGGGAGCTCCAGCGTCTCTGCCCAGTCACTATCGCAAACACTCTCGCACCCGTCTGGCGCCCGTTCACCGGGGTGCACATTCGCCGAAACTTCGACATCACCTGCGTCCGCTCTAGCAACGCCTCCCAGTCGCCATCGCGAACGCTTTCATGCAAACCCGCACGCATCCATCAGAGTGTGCATATGCCTAAACTTTACACTCACCTTCCGCCCATATCAGTATGGTCCGGCTGCAAGCCTTGCAAATTTTGCTAAAATCTGACCTTCCAGACGTGAGCTATTGTCACTTCCTGTTTTGTCGCGAATGTAAAGGACTTCCTTTAGGCTTTTCAAAATGTCATATGTGGTAATCAACAGTTAGTGAATACTGTTTCAGTCTTATATTTTACACAGTGCCAAGATGGAAGAGTCAGCCAATAATCATCAGTTTCTTCTCAGAGTGGGCCAGGCTTAAGTCAAGTCATGAACTCAATTTTACCAGCGTGTTTACAAGTGCTCACTGATGAAGCCTCAAAAATCTGGTGCAGATCAGATGATGTATCACTGAGATATAACAGTTTCAATAATCTAGGGGGCGCACTTGAGTCAAATGTTAAAGAACAATACCATTGTGTCTAGACTTGCTCTCAGATGACACACCAAAAATCTGGTACAGATCGGATGATATATCACTGAGATGTAACAGTTTGAATAATGTAGGGGGCGCACTGGAGTCAAAAGTAAAACAACAATACCAATGTGTCTAGAAGTGCTCACTAATCAAGCCCCCAAAATCTGGTGCAGATGATATGATGTCACACTGAGATATAACTGTTAAAATGATCTAGGGGGCGCACTTGAGTCAAATGTTAAAGTGATCACTGATCAGGCACAATAAATCTGGTACATATTGGATGATGTATCCTTGAAATATAACTGTTAGAATAATCTAGGGGGCGCACTAGAGTCATATGTTAAACAACAATATCAATGTATCTAGAAGTGCTCACTGATCACGCACAATAAATCTGGTTCAGATCAGATGTTGTTTCACTGAGCTATAACTATAGGAATAATGTAGGTGGCGCTGTGGAGGCTATTGGCCACTTATCATGGATATCTGTTCAAGGGGTGGATAATGATCGATCATAGTGATTTTGGTGTACCTTGGCTGAAATCTGTGTATTTTAGAGCCAAACGTATTGCAACAGCATCACTTCTTGATTCACCACGCCGCCACGCCCACATCCTCCAGCAAAAACGGTTTGCACTTTAAATCAAGTGAGACCATCTTATCTGTTTTGTAACACAGGGTCATCTTGATTAGGTCAATGATGTCAAAGAGGGAGCATTCCAAGTAAAAAACAGATTTCTTGTTCCGAGGGGGCGTGGCTTTGATGATGTCAAAATATGACAATAGTGGATCGTCGGACATCCAACAGGGATGCGTCACGCCAAGTTTGGTGAATTTCGGTCTTTCAATGTGAAAGTTATAGTGTTTGAAAATTTGTGGTGTGAAGCTCAACTTTGAGGCCTGGCCACGCCCCTTTAACATAAACGAAAACGCAAACTTTAGATAACTTTTACTCCCCAATGTGTCTTGGGCATATTAAGCAAGGTTGAAGGCAATCACTAAAAATGCCTAGGAGGAGTTCGTTAAAATTCGCAATTAGAAATGCCCAAAAATGACCTTTTAACCCAAAATGGCCGACTTCCTGTTGGTTTTGGACCAGGGCTCCAAGATACATTTTTCATAGGTCCTGCGACGATACAGATGTTCACCGAGTTTCAGAATTATCGGTCAAAAAATGGTTGGGGCTGAGGTTGTAAAATATTCTAGGGGACGCTGTGTAGGCTATTGCGCAATTATCATGGCTTCCTGTTCAAGGGGTAGATAATGATCGATCATACTGATTTTGGTGCAACTCGGTTCAAATCTGTGGAATTTAGAGCCAAACGTATTGCGATGGCGTTACGTCTTACTTCGCCACATCGCAATGCCCACATGCTCCACTCACATGCTCCACCCAAAATTGTCATAGTTGGAAAGCAAGTTACACCAAGATGTCTTCAGTCACTGGACACACTATCATGCTGATCAGGTGACAGGGGTCAGATAGGGACTGTTTAAGGTAAAACTTTACACCTCTTCTTGTCAGGAGGCGTGGCTTAAGTGTTGTCATGATTTTACCTTTCAGTCTTGCAGGAGACCGGATGTGGATCAATCACTGAACGTTTGATGTCTCAGACAGTTTTCGTGTAGGAGCTATTGGCGTTTCGTTTTTCATGGCGAGATGTCAAATTTTGAGGTCTGGCCCCACCCCTTCAGCATGATCGAAAACGCACCGTTTTGATAACTCTTTGTCCTTCTCTCCTTTTGACCAAAATGGCCAAGTTTGAAACCGATTGAGCGAAATCCCAAGGAGGAGTTCGTCAAAATGCGGAGGCTGTAAACTGCCAAAAATGTGTGAAAAATGGGCGGACATTCCAAAATGGCCACCTTCCTGTTTATCGTACAACCTTGGTGCCTTGTGCACCTTTGGGGAATTGGACAAGCGTACCAAATTTCATGCTTCTACGACAAACGTAAGGTTAATGCAGAGGTTATTTTGAAATTTTCTAGGTGGCGCTCTTGAGCCGTTTCTGTTGCGATTTTTGCCACGCTCTTAAAACACGTAAATTTTCACCAGTCCTGATGCGTCCACCAAACTTGGTGAGTTTTGGTATATGTTAAGGCCCCCAAAACTCCAATTCATTTGGCGGAAAAATTTGCAGCTCGGGCCTGAAAAGAGCGATTACAATAGGCCTTCGCAGCGCTTCGCTGCTCGGGCCTAACAAGTTGCATTTTTCCTCAGGGCCTCCTCCCGGTGGGACGTGTCCGGAACACCTCACCAGGGAGGCGTCCAGGAGGCATCCTAAACAGATGCCCAAGCCACCTCAACTGGCTCCTTTCGACGTGGAGAAGCAGCGGCTCAACTCTGAGTCCCTCCCAGATGATCGAGCTTCTCACCCTATCTCTAAGGGAGAGCCCAGACACCCTGCGGAGAAAACTCATTTCGGCCGCTTGTATCCAAGATCTCATTCTTCCGGTCACAACCCAAAGCTCGTGACCATACATGAGGGTAGGAACATAGATTGATCGGTAAATTGAGATCTTCGCCTTTTGACTCAGCTCTCTCTTCACCACGACAGGCCTGTACAGCGCCTGCTTCACGGCAGACGCTGCACCTATCCACCTATCGATCTCACGCTCCATTTTTTCCTCATTCGTGAACAAGACCCCAAGATACTTGAACTCCTCCACTTGGGGCAGGACCTCCTCCCTGACCCGGAGAGGGCACTCTACCCTTTTCCGGCTCAAGACCAAGGCCTCGGATTTGGAGGAACTGATCTTCATCCCGGCCGTGTCGCATTCGGCTGCGAACCTCTCCAGCGAAAGCTGTAGATCACGATCTGATGAAGCCAATAGGACCACATCATCTGCAAAAAGCAGAGACACAATCCTAAGGCCACCAAAATGGATCTCCTCAAAACCTTGGCTGCACCTAGAAATTCTGTCCATAAAAGTTATGAACAGAATCGTGACAAAGGACAACCTTGGCGGAGTCCAACTCTAACCGGGAACAAGCCCGACTTGCTGCCGGCGATGCGGACCAGACTCTGACACCGGTCATACAGGGACCTAACAGCCCGTATCAAAGGGCCCGGTACCCGATACTCCCAGAGTACCCCCCCACAGGGTTCCCCGAGGGACGCGGTCGAACACCTTCTCCAAGTCCACAAAATACATGTAGACCAGTTGGGCAAACTCCCACGTACCCTCCAGGACCCTGCTGAGAGTGTAGAGCTGGTCCAATGTTCCACGGCCAGGACGAAAACCGCACTGCTCCTCCTGAATCCAAGGTTCGACTATCCAATGGACCCTCCTCTCCAGAACCCCCGAATAGACCTTACCAGTGAGGTTTAACAGCTCGTTTTGGCGAAGCATGATGTCGTGCATCTTACCAGACTTCAGAGCATCATTTACAGACTGGAGCATTGCAGGTCTGGTGTTCCACCTCATCTCTCCACAGCTGGACCAGTCCAGAGCCTTGTGTAACCTAAAAGTGAAAGAAGACAGTGCACGAGTCAAAATAGGGTTACCGTGACTACAAATTACAATTTGTTGGCCTTTCTTTTGGAAAAAAATATTTTTATCAAAAACAAGAGAATTACAATTGAAACTAAGTAAAAAAAATGTGACCTTTGCAATTATAAATTACAGAAGCTCAAATTTTCTTTATTTATTTCCCTTATCATATTTTATAATTATTTAAGCAGCGTCACCAGGCAGATATTTTATGTATCTTACCTGCTGTTTTGAAGTGTGTAACAAGGGTCTTTGTGTCCAAAGCTGTTTAACAGCTTGCTTCCAGAGCTAACAGCTTCCTGTGTTAGGTAGAAAAATTAAATTAAAGACAAACAAAAAAACTTAGTGCTACTTCTTGTGCATGCTTTATAAAACAGTTATTGAATCAAGTATTTACTTATGTAGGTAAACAAAGATGTTTTAAAACCTGTTCAAATACACCAGAATGTAGGAAATAGCAGCTACTTTATTCAAAAAGTTATGGTGGAGGAATGACATACCTCACACCAATATGTCCCCCCATACAATAATTGTAATGCTAATACACACTGTGTGGTTCAAGCCAAGAGCCATTGTCAACACTGGGGGGGCTAAGGCCCCTAAAAAAGGGCTTCTAGAATTGCCCCTGGTGTGAAGAAATGAACTGAGAAAAATCAACTCTTGGCCTAAGATTTAACACAACATAATTGTACACATCATATCTTAAATCTAAAACTAAAACAGTTATTATAATATACATATGCAACCAGCCTTTCATATACAAAGTAAAAACTGGGATATTTGTACCGGAGAATGCTTTCACTCTATCAAGTTTGTTGTTGTACTGGCATGGTTACAGCCGACAGTAACTATTTACACAATAAATTGATGGTTATTCACATTTTCCTCGATTTCAGTGTCCAGCAGGACGTCACAATAAAAAATAGGGATATTTTTACCGGAGAATGCGTGCACTTTAACCAGAAATAGTTTTTTTTTGTTTGTTTGTTTTTTTAACATTACAAACAGCGACAGATAATGAAGATTTTAACCTAAAAACCCACATAACAAAGCAGAGCATCATTTTTAAATTAAAAGGGACAAGGTAGATAAAAATGCTCTGTTTGAGTTTGTTCATTTGCTGACGGTAAACAAAGTCCGACTCCCTGCAGCTCCTCACAGCTGAAACTAAACATTTTACAAGCAGCTTGCACCAACACAACTCTCATGAAGTTCAGGGTTTTTTGACACTTTCCTGCCTGTGAGTTTAATAGACAGACAGTTACTTCTTATCTTGTGTTGCAAACTATTTTCACTTACTCTGTACCGCTTCGCTACTCCTCCCACCCTCTCGGTGAAAAGCTATGGTTGGAACACTTGACTCCTGGGAAATGTAGTTCTTTTGACTTGTGTTAAAGTGAAGGCTTACTCAAAGAAAACTACAAAATAGATGCGCCCGTGGTTTTTTTTAAAATGTGGTTTCATTTTCATTTTTGGTTATTGGTCTGTTTCTGCTCCTGTCTGCTCCCGTTATCTTTTGATCCGGTCACGTCCCGGTCACATGAGTTAAATGAGGTTGACTCTGGTCCCGCCGGAATCACGTGAACCGCGGTACTCCCGAAAAAAATATCATCCTACAGTCCAGACATCCAGGGCCAGAATAGCAACCCCAGGGGCCCCAGGGCACTTAAGCTCAAAGGGCCCCATCTCTAACCTAACACCAATTTATATATATACAAACTATATATATATATATATATATATATATATATATATATATATATATATATATATATGTGTGTGTGTATATATATTCATATATATGGGAACATCTGGCAGAGTCTCCCGTGAGACGGAGCTTTAACTCCCACCTCCGGGATAGCTTCGAAGACGTTCCGAGGGAGGTAGAGGACATTGAGTCCTAGTGGGCCATTTTCCATGCCTCTATTGTCAAGGCGCCTTATGGGAGCTGTGGCCGCAAGGTTGTCGGTGCCTGTCGCGGCGGTAACCCTCGAACCCGGTGTTGGACACTGGCGGTGAGGGATGCTGTCAGGCTGAAGAAGGAGCCCTATTGGACCTTTTTGACCTGTGGGACCCCGGAAGCAGCTGATGGGTACCGGTAGTTCAAGCAGCATGCGGTTCAGGTGGTCCCTGAAGTAAAAACTCGGGCATGGGAGGAGTTCGGAGAGGCCATGGAGAATGACTTCCGTACAGCTTCGAGGAGATTCTGGTCCACCAACAGGCATCTCAGGGGAGGAAAGCAGTATGCCACCAACACTACTTATAGTGGAGGTGGTGTGCTGTTGAATTCAACTCGGGATGTTGTGGGTCGGAGGGCAGAATACTTCGAAGACGTCCTCAATCCCACTGGCATGTCTTCTACTCAGGAAGCGGAGCCTGGGGATTTTGGGTCGGGCTTTCCAATCTCTGGCGCTGAGGTCACCGAGGTGGTTAAAAAGCTCCTCGATGGCAGGGCCCCAGGGGTGGATGAGATTTGCCTGGAGTTCCTTAGGGCTCTGGATGTTGTGGGGTTGTGTTGGTTTACACGACTCTGCAATTTTGCGTGGACATCGGGGGGCAGTTCCCATGGATTGGCAGACTGGGGAGGTGGTAGGGCTGGACGATATGGCCAAAACTTTTATCACGGTATATCTCTTAATTTCGGTCGTTAACAATATAATTCGATATCGCTATAAACAATATAAAAGCCTCAGAAAAACTACAACTATACAAATAAATTAATGTTCACCTTTTATTTGTATTTAGCCTTCAAAAAAAATGAAATCACTGTCAAATAAACATAAAATTCTCAACTTTGTCAATTTTAATAGTTTTGACTTTAAACAACAACTTTAAAATTGACAGCATTGAAATGCGTTGTTAATGAAATAAAAATGTTGGGTGTCGTTATTGATGAGAAGCTGACATGGAAATCTCATGTAAAATACTTAAAAATAAAAATAACAATCAATTGCATTACTGTATAAAGTAAAAGAGTTTTTGAATGACACAGCTTTGTATATATTGTATAATGTAATGATTGTTCCATATGAAATAGAACAATTACAAACCCTATTTTTATTTTTACAAAAAAGAGCTATAAGAATTATTAGTATTATGAAGTGCTATGGTCACCCAACAAATATATTATTTAATCAATTGAAATTATTAAAATGTTATGATTTGGTTGAATATAGTATTTTACAAGTCATGCATAAAGCTCATAAAAATATTAGCCCCAAATATTCAATTAAAATTTGTAAAAAATAAATATTAAAAAAGGAGAGTCAATATAACCTTAAAGGAATGGAAATGTTTGTAAAACCTCCATTTAGAACTAGTGTGAAGGAGCTGTGTTGTAATTCAGGGAACAGGATTATGGAATTGTATTGATATCACCATAGATAATTCTAAAACAATTAATATAATAATAATAATAATCATAATAATCATTTTATTTAAAAAGTGCCTTTCATGACACCCAAGGACCAGGTAAACAGGGCTGGTGTGAATGCACTCTATATGTCTGTGATAGTAGGGAGACTGACTCCAACATCTTCTGTGCAGCCTTCACCACTCTCTGCAAAGCTTTTCTTCTGCAGCTGTGCAGCCTCCATGCCACACGTTGATGCTGGAGCACAGGATGCTCTCCACCTGTAGAAGGAGGTGAGGACTGAGCTTCCCCGACCAGCTCGCCTCAGCCGCCTGAGGTAGTAGAGTCTCTGATGAGCTTTCTTGATCAGGCTGGTGGTGTTGTTGCCCCAGCTGAGGTTGTCATTCAGGTGGACATCCAAGTACTTGTAGCTGGAGACCTTTATCCTTAAAACAAATTTATACAGACTCTAAAACAAAGATTTTTAAATAGTAAGACTTCTGTCTTCAAAAGCTTACACTAACAAACATCTTCAACAGCAGTAATTAACATTTAGCAAAAGATAAACATTTCCTGAACCAAGTCATTCATACAAAACGGCGAGCTGCTCTGTGTAATGTACAACCACCCTGAATGGCAGGAAAACTGGGCTCAAACAGACAGGCCTCTTCTGTGGTTGGAGGAGCAGGAGGTGAAGCCAACCAGGATGCAGATGGATGTCCATCTGCAGGAGAGGCCAGCCAATCCCAGATGGGCCACAGCACACCTCGGTCAGCAAATCAACCTGCAACTAAAGTGTCACTCAAACATATTGCCTCAGGTCATAGCAGTATTAAACCAGCATTCCTTCAAGAAAGTCACGGAGTTCACTGGTGCCCATATCCAGCAATCACTGTGCGAGAGGCAGGGGACACCATGGACAGGTCGCAAGTCCATCACAGGGACACATAGAGACAAACAAGACAAACAACCATTCACTCGCTCATTCACACCTAGGGACAATTTAGAGTTACCAATCAGTCTAACATGCATGTTTTTGGTCTGTGGGAGGAAACCGGAGTAACTGGAGAAAACCCACGCATGCACAGAGAGAACATGCAAACTCCACCCAGAAAGGACCTGGATTTGAACCGGGGCGACCTGTTCCTTGAGAGGCAGCTCTACCAACTGCTCCACCGTGCTACCCATCAAATGATTATGTTGAAGGTTTTCATAAATTTTGTTCAGGGATTCAATAAATATTTTACTAACAAACAAAAACCAAACAACACACCATTATATATTTTTAATATATTATAATTCTAAACAATCACTTATGGGTGACAATAAACAAAGGCTGTGTACTGTTAAACCCAACTGTTTCTGAAAGTGTCATGAATCATAATGAATGTTTTCAGTCAGAAACACGTTTTTCTTAGTGTGAAAGTTAAAATGCAGGACATGCCTTATCTCCATGTTTTATTCTCTGATCCCACAGCAGCTCAGATGATGTGTGTTATGGGAGCGTGAGCTGTGGGTTTCATTGTGTGACCTGTGGTAATACTACACATCAGTCACCACTAAGTGACCATGCAGGTCATCAACATTATCATGAAAATAAGGCAAATGTGCTCTGAACAATGTGTTTTAAGATGAAAAATAACAAGGGCAGGCCATGAAAAATGCATGGGCTTCCTCAGGCGTGTTCTGCAATCCTAAACTATCATGTCCCAGTTGGATTAGGATTTCAGGGTTTCAACAAGATCAAACAAAGTCAAACGGTCCAACTTCACACACTCTTGCTCAACGTCGTGTGCTTCTCTCTGTAATGTTTCCAACAATTAGCAGTTTCAGTTGGATGCGTCTGATCATCGTCCCTGCTGGGGCCAACACCAGCTTCAGCTGATTGCTGCAGTACTGAACCAAACTTTAGCTGTTCTTCAAGCACACAGTCTTGTAACATCCATTACAACACTCCCATTATACAGATAACACAATGGATAGGTGAAAAGCCCATCCATCCATCCATCCATCCATCCATCCATCCATCCATCCATCCATCCATCCATCCATCCATCCATCCATCCATCATCAATCAATCCATCATCCATCCATCATCCATCCATCCATCCATCCATCCATCCATCCATCATCTGTCCATCCATCCACCCATCCATCCATCCATCCATCCATCCATCCATC
>NC_056517.1:6145179-6165042 GCF_014905685.2 Nematolebias whitei | reverse complement strand
CCATCATCCATCCATCCATCCATCCATCATCCATCCATCCATTCATCCATCCATCCATCCATCCATCCATCATCCACCCATCATCCATCTTCCATCCATACATCCATAAATCATCCATCCATCCATCCATCCATCCATCCATCCATCCATCCATCCATCCATCCATCCATCCATCCATCCATCCATCCATCCATCCATCCATTTTTATTTTACTTTCATTGAATTATGTTGGGGCAGCACGGTGGCGCAACTGGTAGAGCTGCTGCCTCTCAGCGAGCAGGTCCCTGGTTCAAACCCCGGTCCAGGGGCCCTTCTGGGTGGAGTTTGCATGTTCTTTCCGTGCATGCGTGGGTTTTCTCCGGGTACTCCGGTTTCCTCCCACAGACCAAAAACATACAATTGTCTCTAGGTGTGAGTGAGAGAGTGAATGGTTGTTTGTCTCGTTTGTCTCTATGTGTCCCTGTGATGGACTGGAGACCTGTCCAGGGTGTACCCCGCCCCTCGCACAGTGATTGCTGGACATGGGCACCAGCGACCCCCGTGACCCAAAATGGAATAAGCGGGTAAAGATAATGGATGGCTGGATGGATGGATTATGTTGTGGAGGCAACAGGTCCAGTAGGGAAACCAAGATATGTCATGCTCAAATATACATAAGGATGGATATTTATAATACTCTCATAAATAATCATTGGTTGTCCATCTACAACTACCTGTAATTAACTTTTGGAGTCAGAATAATTTAAGATATCCCCCATAGCTACCTAACCTTGGTGAGAGTCCTTCACACCACACTCTCTGAGCAGTAAGATTACATGAACAGTATCACGAGACAATGCTTGAGACGACGCAATGCTTTTTTCAAAGTTCGAGCAAAACGGTGTCACTCCTTTTCATTTCTGAACACAAGAGGCAGCTTTAATTCAATTCATATATATATATATATATATATATATATATATATATATATGTATATGTTAAAAAAAAAGATACACGCTATGGTGGTGGTGGCGACAGATTAATCTTTCAGAAGAGGACTTTGACACTCTTATGAGAAGGACTCTGTGTCTCGTCATTTGTTTGCTCACTGACAAACAGGGAGGCCAGTTTGATGGAATCCAGGCGTGGAGATCGTTATCGGTCACAACTTGCTTCACACTGCTGAACTTTGACGAATGTGTGTTAGATGAGTGTGTATAGTGAAAATCTATGATATTATCAGCTGTGATTGAGGAAAACACTAACAGAGATGAGGGGAACTTGTAAAGCTTTTCTCTGGCAATATTGCAAAGTCGGTCACACATCAGTGAAAACATCTCATCAAACATTTATGCTATCAGCTCCGCAGCAAATCCATTTGAATGCACAGCACCACGGGAATAATTACAAGCCATGATGATAAATAATCTCTACCTCAATGTTAAGGGATGCAGTCAGGTATTATGTTCCTCCTGGCCATGTGAGCGATGAGGTAATTAATAGCAGCATGAAAATCATGGCGCAATTTCATAGTTAACAATAATTGCCTGGCTGACTGCAGTGATTGCTCCAGACTGGAAACCCACCGTCCTTAGCTCGTTGTGCGTTCAGTGAAATAATACTAAAGCCACGTGTTGCAAAAATCATGAAGATTTATTTGAACTGAACCCACAGAAAAAAACTGGTGGTTTGATTTACCTCGTTTGCTCAGGGACAGCTTGAGAGAAGATGGAAATATTTTCTTTTACCATTTCATGCTGGACTTCCACAAGCACAAAACACATTATTTATTATTGCTTTTCCTATGTCTGTCTTTTATTATCAAAATATCTCATGAATTAGCAGATAAAATGTATTGAAACAGGCATAAACTGATTGTTGGACTTACATCTACAAATGTTTACCTTTGGAACTCAACCCTATTCAAAATGGCTACCATACAACTTAATCAAAAACTAAAATATCTGCAACCTATACAATTTTACAGGGATTGCATTAAATTTTGGTAATTTTTGGTAGTCATTCCCAGTATAAACTCTGATTATGCTAGATTTGTTTTTAAAATTTGCCATTAACTGTTGGAGCCAACTGTGTCTGCATGTCAGCAAAACAAACAAACAAACAAACAAAAACGTAAACAGGAACATTCTGAACCACTGAATGAATGTTAATAAAGGTCACATTCATCTGCAACTAATTAAGTATTGGACTTAAATCAAGATGGCCATCACAGCCAACTAAACTCAGAAAATAGTAAAATGGCTTTGACTCAGTTAATTTTACAAATACTGAGCAAAAGTTTGGTGTCGTAGTTGCACAGTCATTTGCAACTCAGGCTCTAATTGCTTGTCAGCACACATTTAGACAACATCTTTGCCTAAAATGTTAGCATCAGCTGGTAAAATAATCCATTTGTCTGTCAGCAAAATATCACATGAACCACTTTACAGAATTTAGTGAAACTGTTCAAAACCAACCACTGGTTGGACATTTAGAACTGATTGACTTCTGGAATCAACCCAATGCTTCTGCTGCTAATCAACACTAGCCAACACAAAAATATATCTTAATATTGTCAGTGTTCCAGATATTGAGCTCAGATTTAGTGTGGTAGTAGTTGAGAGTCATTCTCAATAATGTATATGCCAAGCACTAACTGAGCACATGAGATGGACAGACTGGATGGTGTCTGAACAGTTTGAACAGCTGATGGCGGTGGTTGGCCCATTGCCCACCTCTGCTATCTGTTTTATTAGTGATCTTGATTTTTCCAATTTTTTTCGTCTTTAGCACAGAAAGTGTCATCACTACCAGTGTATGACCACCAGACTCTTTTAAATGTAAGATATATAGTGAAGAGTATGCCTTGTGCATACCTTGCACCTTTTTGGCCTTACCTTTTTGTACTGAATGTTTTTTGAATACCTTGTACCTTAGTATTATTATAGGCTGTTCAATTCACTCTGAAAAATCGGAGACCGTTAACTCAAATCACTTCCCCATTGTTCTTGACTGCTCAGCCCCCCTACCAGCCTGTAGGCCTGCTGTTGTGGGTTGTTGGTGACTCATTCACTTCTGCAACAGCTGAATAGTTTGCTGATGCTTTCATAGATATACAGTTCTATGCTGCTAACGAACTTCATCCCGAGGATTTGCTTGCCTCTTTCCAAACCACTTGCTCTGTTTCTGGACTCATCTTCTCCTTTTCAGTTTAAATCTACCAAACTGAGAGCAGAGCCGTGGTTAAACAATATCACACAAGGAAGACAACTTGCACATCTAAAACTTTAAGACATATGTACATAAGTTCTACATAACTAATGTAGATCAGTTAATTCCTGATGCATCCTTACATTTCTATGCCGACGATACAGTTGTTTAGTATTGAGCTAAAACAGTTGATAAGGTTTTCCAGCTTTTACAGTCTGCAGCCTTTGTTCTATCTTTGCTGAAGGGAGGTGACCCCACCTCACTGAACAACTATCGACCAATCTCTGCATTTTAGCCAAGGTTCTAGAAAAACTGATAAACTCTCAAATCAAAAATTACCTGGACTCATTTAACATCTTACCTCTCCGTCAATCTGGTCTCAGGAAACAACACAGCACAACGACTGCTTCACTGACAATGACATTGTTGAAGCATTGGCTGCTAAGAATTATTGTGCTGCATTTTTTTTAGACCTGTCTAAAGCTTTTGACACTGTGGATCATAACATCTTGTGTCATAAGCTCTCAGAAATTGGTTTCTCAGAACACACCATTGGTTGGTTCTCTAACTATCTCTCAGATCTGAGACAATGTGTTCAACATATTGGTACTTCCTCCAGTTATTTAACAGTCAATAATGGTGTACCACAAGGCTCAGTCTTAGGACCCACCCTCTTTACAATCTACATATGTAATGTAGGTCAGAGCAATCTTGACGCATCCTTACATTTCTATGATGATGACACAGTTGTTTATTGTCGAGCTAAAACAGCTGAAAAGGCTTTCCAGCTTTTGGAATCTGCATTCAAGATCATCCAGTCAGATTTGTTCCACCTCAAACTTGTCCTAAATGCCGACAAAACCAAAGGGATACTTTTTTCAAATAGTCAGTCGGTCCCAGCAGTTCTTCCTCTGATTTCATCCTCAAATGGTGTCCCGATTGAGTTTGTTGATTCCTTTAAATATTTGGGTATCTTGGTCGACTCGCATCCCTCTTTTAAGCTTCACGTGGAAAACTTGGTAAAGAAACTGAAAGTTAAACTGGATTTCTTTTTCAGAAACAGATCCTGTCTAACTCTGAATGCTAGGAAACACCTTGTATCTGTGACCTTCCTTCCCTCCATTGATTACGGTGACATTATTTACATGAACGCTCCTACAAGCACCCTGCGGATGTTGGATGCTGTCTATCATGGTGCACTAAGATTCATAACTGGCTGTGATTATTGTACCCACCACTGCACCCTGTATTCACTGGTTAACTGGACATCATTAACCTCAGGCAGACTCTCTCACTGGTACATTTTCATCTTTAAATCACTTCTTGGTCTGCTGCCTTCATACATCTCCTCCTACATGTCTCTGCGTGAGTCCAGCTACAGCGTGCACTCTCAGGACATTATTACCTGCAGTGTTCTCTCAGTGCGGACTGAAGTAGGCAAAAGGGCCTTCTCCTACTCCGCTCCTGCTTCCTGGAATATTTTGCAAAATGATTTGCAGCTCTCAACATTGACCTCTCTAAGTGGCTTTAAGCATCTGTTGGACTCCTGGCAGGGACCAATGCAGACATGTTCCTGTTTTTAGTTTTCTACATTCGCCTCATAATCTAGCTGTTTTTTGTTACTTTTTTAGCCATCTTATTTGTAAAAAAAAATCTGTATGCCTTTTTATAACTGTCTATTGTTGTTGCTGTTGTTCATTGTTTTCATCATTCTTTGTTGAAATCAGGTCTCTCTTGTAAATGAGTCCTCGAGGCTCAATGGGATTTACCTGTCTAAATAAAGGTTGAATTAATGAAAATTATCTCTTCCACGGTGTCAGGGTCTGTGTCTGCTCTGTCCTGTCATCTCTTAAACGTAAGTTCTTGCGGTCCCATCAGTGTTTTTGTTTTGTTATTGTAAAATATGTCATTATTATTTTACTCCAGAGTCTCCTGCTCTCTGCCTGCACGTGGATTGAAGTCCTAAACCACTAGATCATGTCAGAATGCCCGGATCAAAAACTGAAACCAGCAGGCTGTCAGTTCTTCGTGGAGCCCAACCCCAAGGACAATCAGTGACTCCATGAGGTATCCCACACCCATATCAACACTGTGGCCACCTCCAGCGATCTTTGGGAGAGGATGGTGGCCATTGAGGACTTAATAGGCGAGTACACCCGATCAAAAGAGTTACACGACTTACCAGGGATGTGGGCGCTTTTTGAGGAAGTGTGGATGGAGAGACGTGCGCTGCGCTCTCTTTTCCTGTCACCTGTTACACAAGTCTTTGGTCAGCCTGGTCTTCCTCACGACTCGGCTGTAGGAGAGAATCCCTCTGCAGATCCTCTTAACCTCCCTTATCATCATCGCTGCAGGAGGGGCCGACAGCAGAATCAGCCCAGATCCACTGAACTCTAGCTCCTCCTTCCACCTCCTCTCTCCACTGGAGTCTCCCCAGACACAGCAAAGGGAGTGGTGAATAATTTTGCAGGGGGTGGGACACCCGAGCCCTCGCTCGCTGGGAGAGCAGTTGAGCTCTTGCTCATTTTACAAATAACTGAGCCCCACGGAGCCAAGCCCAGCCAAATCTCCTGTGGGTCCTTGAATCTCCTGTGGGCCCCACTTCTCCAGAGGGTCCCATGTCTCCAGAGGGTCCCACATCTCTAGAGGTTTTTATGCCCCCTGCAGATCCTGTGGTAGCTCTGCCTCCTACAGCTCCTTTGATAGCTATGCCTCCTGCAACTCCTGAAACAGCTACACCTCATGCAGTCCCTGAAGCAGCTACACTTCCTGCAGTCCCTGACACAGCTACACCTCTTTAGCCGATGAAGCAGCAGAGCCCACTACAGCCGACAAAGCAGCAGAGCCCGCTTCAGCCGATGAAGCTGCAGAGCTGCTCCTATGTCTCCGTGGGTGTCAGTAATGATGACTTGTTTCCTCTGAGCCTCTCCGTGGGCATTGGGGACAATGACCTGTTACTTCCAAGCCTCTCTGTGGATGTCGGGATGACAACCTGCTTCTTCCGAGCCTCTCCATGGTCGTCGGGGATGACAACCTGTTTCCTCTGAGCCTCTCCATGAGCATCAGGGACAACAATCTGTTTCCTCCCATTCTCTCCGTGGGCGTCAGGAATGACAACCTGTTTTTTCTGAGCCTCTCTATGGGTCTCGGGGACAACAACCTGTTTCCTCCAAGCCTCTCAGTGGGTGTCTGAGACAACGACCTCTGTGTGGTTTCTGCACCAGCTGCAACCACCCTTGTTTCCACTCCAGCTGTAGCCTTCCTGGTCTCTACTCCAGCTGCAGCTTCTCTGGTTTCTATGCCAGCTGCAGCCTCACCAGTCTCTCCAGTTGCAGCCTAACAGGTCTCTCTTGTTGTAGCCTCATGAGTCTACTCTCCTGCTACAGGCTCTCTGGTTTCCTCTCCTGCTACAGACTCACTGGTCTCCTCTCATGCTACAGACTCGCTGGTCTCTCCTGCTGCAGATCTGCTGGCCTTATTGTCTACTGCAGATCCTCTGGTTTTATCACCTACTGCAAATTATTAAACCTTTATTTTACCAGGAAGAAATCCATTGGGAATCTCTTTTCAAGGATGAAATCCTTCATCTGAGTCGCCAGTTGCAGCCCGCTCAACAAATTCAATGCATTGTGCAGCTGTCATTGATGGTTCACCGCATGTGGCTTTCATCGCGGGCTTGCCTTTACCTGCGGCTCTCATCGCTGATTCACTCTGCCTGCAACTCTCTTTGCTGGTCCGCCTGCAGCTGTAGTCTCTCCAGTGGTCTCTTCACCTGCAACTACAGTCTGTCCAGCGGTCTCTTCGCCTGAAGCTGCAGTCTCTCCATTGGCCACTTCGCCTGTTGCCACAACCTCCCTGGTGATCTCTTCACCTCTTGGCAACCTAAATTGAGGAGAGTCCAGGTAGATGCCACACCTGCCCAAGGATAGGTGGTCTCATGTCCACCTGCTGGAACTCTCGCCCAAGGATGGACAGTCTCCTGGCCGCCCGCCAGAACTTTTGCCCAAGGATGGATGGTCTACTGGCCGTTCACCTGAACTTTTGGTTATTGGTGTTTTTTCCTTTTTTTGTTGTTCCTACCTGCCTAATTTGGTTTTCTGTTCTTTGGTCCTTGGTGTCCCTTTTTTGTGGCTTCCATCCTCTTTCCTCCCCCCTCCCACCTAAATTGTGTGGGGGTCTTGCTTTGGGCATGTCAGGTGCCATGGTGGTGTTGGGTGTGTGTGTGTGTGTGTGTGTGTGTGTGGGTGGGGGGGGGATGAGAGGTTTCTGTCTGTCCTGTGTTTTCTGCACCACCCTATGTTTTTTTTTCTTGTGTTCCTGCTCCTGTGCATACCTGTCCATAGTTTCAATCACCCCAGGTGTTTTCCACTTAGCCTCATTAGTACCTGTATTTAGTTTGTCTTTTCACTCCCCTGGTATCCAGGCATTATCCCTTCCACGGTGTTGTGGTCTGTGTCTGCTCTGTCCTGTCATCTCTTAACTGTAAGTTCTTGCTGTCCCGTCAGTGTTTTTGTTTTGTTGTTGTATAATAAATCATCATTATTTTACTCCCAAGACTCCTGCTCTCTGCCTGTATGTGGGTTCAACTCCTAAACCACCAGATCATGTCATAAATACTTCTCAGTATGGTGAAAAACTGTCCTGGGACATAACTTAACTTTGTTAGATTTTTCTACCTGTACTAATGAGCATGAATCAAGATATGCTTCCCAGGACAGGTTTATATTTGGCACTGTCTACTTTGTGAGGAGAGAAATGATGCTATATGTTAATTGAACCCAGTTTTCATCTCTGAGGTATTGATTAAGTTGCCTAAAACAGAAGCTCATGATATACTGGTTATGTGGGTTTTATGATGCAGATCTAGAGGTTCTAGAAGAGTCATTTTCTGAAAACCCATTTATTTCCATAAGAAATGAAATAGAAAGAGCAAAGTAATAGACATTATTTATTCTGTGTTTATTCCAGGATTGCTCATTAATTAAGCATGGGAAGGGAGTTTTCTGGCCGATTTGTCCGTAAACATCTTGCTTACATTATTGTGTGTGTGCCAAAGAGCTGATAAAGAATATCCTGATATATGCATAGACCAGAAATTAAAAAGCCTTTTATTTAGTTTTATGTTGATCAGTTTTGGAGAGAGATGTTCTCTGCTGGAGAAAAATATTCTTTCTTTATCTCACTTACTCAAAAGGAGCCACACTCAACGACAGGAGAAGATTTTGAACCAGTGTTAACTTGCAAGGACAGATTTTCAGGACAGGTCACACAGATATACAACACATGATATTCACACATGAAACCCAGTCACAAGAATCTGCCAGGAGTAGTGTGTGCAGCTTGTTTTTATACTCTTATCAGTTCAGCTGAACTCACAGACTTGGAGGCATCCATGGAAAAACAGCTGCTCCTAGCAACCTTACCAAGCTCCTCATTCACCTTTCTTCTACCCAAACATATGATTCATGGGCCGGGTTAACATTGTCAGCCATTGTAGTTTGAAAACATCCATAAACTTTGACCAAAAATTAATTAACATTCTCCTGGTGCTGGGTGGAGTTGTTGCACCTACACAGCTGCAGTCCATTTTCCATCAATGGCAGTGGTGTATATGAGACTGAGCCGCTGTTGCATTCAGCGTTGGAGCATTGAACGTCTTTGTGAACACAAAGCTATAACCTCTTAACCTGAGAAATTAAGGTTTTATTTCTCTCAACAACATTAGTTCCCCATGTTTTTCTCCGCAAACCTCTGGTGAATGCCCACAAATCTTAGACTATCTCCCTCGTGAAACTCTTTCCATCCTAGTTTGATTCTTCATTCTCCACTCTGGGTTGGACCATGGTCTTCTCCTCTGGTGCAAGTTTAGTAGAGTCCCTTCTGGAAAACATACCATTATGATCAGTTCAGCAATGCCTCGCTTGTCACTGCTTGACTCTTTCCTACGTAACTCATCACTGCAATGAAATTTACCTCTCGCCAAATCCCGAAAACAAAAACTCCCTCCTGGAAACTTACAAATACTTTACAAGTAAGATTCTCCTCTTATTTACTGTTGTTATTTAGTTTATGCACTGGGTCCAATAACTCTGCTCCCTCCTCTCCACAGACCAACTCAGTCCCTATTTCTGTTTTTTCAAAATTACTATTTTTCTAAAAATTTACCAATGTTTCTAGTGAAGATTTGTCATACTTAGTATCGGAACCCTGTGAAATCTAAAAACCACTAACCTGACAGATAGACCTGCCTAGAAGGTGTTTTTCTGCTTAATAAAATCCTGTATCTGCTGTCATCTTGGAGTCAAGATTAATCTTTTTTTTTAATTAACGTTTATTTGTTTTCATGAAGAAAATGCCATTTCAGAAACAAGAGCGTATTAGGCCTCATACAATAAATCTTATCAAGTTAAGTAAATGACACCAAAGATTCATCTCATGTCTTAGAACTATCCGTTTCATGTCATTGGCATATGGCCATCAAAAAAGCAATGATCAATGTGTACACATGCTGGTGGATGTGGTTTAAAGTTCTCACATGGTACACAGTTGATTTAACGACACACTGACTGCCAGGTTCAAGTTGGATCTTTACAGAATCTTTACCACCTAAGACCGGAACTCTTGCATAGGTGGATGCCAGGTCCTAGCAGGTTAATGATGAATGTGTTGTCAAAAGAAATTTTAAAATTCTGAAAAATTATCTTAATAAAAACTAGATCATCCAAACAAGAAGCTGGGGTGTAGTAACTCCAGCAGCATGAACTGAACACACTGACAGTTTTTCATTTGTTGTTATATTATTGGGTTGGTAGGAGGTCCTTTCCTTGCCTGTGCGGCTCTGTCACTATTTATTGTCAGGTGAGTCAGTGAGTGTTGTTATGAATAAGCCCTTCTTGCCCACAGAGAAAACCCTTTTAACGAGCACTCTTCCTCACTGGATGTTGGAGTTCCAAAGCCAGTTTGAAAGTTACACTGTGCCCTCTGTGCTTATTATGGTGAAGTGTTGTCAGAGTGTGCCACAAGGTCCAATCACATGATCAGATCCTCATCTATAACAGTACTGGCCATGATTATCATGGTGGTCATAGAAGACAGGTCCAGACTGAGAGGTAAAGTACAATCTGTGCTAAGCCGAGTGGTACAGTGTATGAAGATCGCAAAAGGATTATATCCCTACATATAAATTACCATTAGATCAAACAGTAAAGTTAAATATATATTATTTGTCCGAATGTAGCAACTTATGCATAAGATTTTTAAAGCAGGGACATAATGAAAAAATGTGTTCATCTTGTGGTTGAAAAATGCAGGATTCCAGCTTCTCATCAACTGATTTCTTCATTCTTCCTTCCAGTGTCTAAAAAGGTGATAAGTGTTTTGCATTTTGACCAGGAGCATGAAGGCATATAAGACACAGCTCTACCTTAAACAAGATCATAAAATTTTAGCTGAGATTTAAAAGAATTATCTCTATAAAGCCAGAGACTTCTAGTCTGACAGAAACTCATATCTCATTAATGTCTATATGAAATATGTTAAAACGATGTTTCCTGATCTTCCATTAAGTTTTTACTCTGAAAATGCTTTAATAACTTGACTGAAACCTGACCTGACTGAAAAATGTTGGATTTTATACCTGGATTATTGAGCATGGACTTTGTTGCTTTAATAACTTGTTTTCTTTCAGTTATCAACAACTTCCAGAAGTTTTATTCTAAATCCAACACAAAGCAATGTTTATGTTGTTCTTAAAATTCTGTTAATCAAAAATCTCACATTTACAATTCTTATACAGAGGTACTTGAAAGTTTGAACTCTAGAACTTTATATATTTCTGCATAAATATGATGTAAAACATCAGATTTTCACAAAAGTCCTAAAAGTAGATAAAGAGAACCCAGTTAAACAAAAGAGACAAAAATATTATACTTGGTCATTTATTTATTGAGGAAAATGATACAATATTACATGTAAAAGTACAAAGTATGTGAACCTCTAGGATTAGCAGTTAATTTGAAGGTGAAATTAGAGTTAGGTGTTCTATTTCGTATAAGCTTCGCCCTTTAAGGCTGTCGCTGATGGGTTATCCCGTTATGCGAAGCATTACACTGAAAAATTTAGTCCACGCCCACCTGCTGTGTGGGCCCCACCCGGTCCGTATAAATTACGTTAAGAGCGGGTAATCAGCTCCCATTTTTCTTCAGCAAGCTAATAGCACTGTCAGAAGAACGAAGAAGGAAAGTTGTGTAGATGACCAACCTTTGTTAAGAATGCTTGGCCCGTCACGTCGACCTCCGGTCGTCCCAGTGAGCTCTCCTCCCCGAGGAGAAGCTGACGAGCAGTCTTGTTTCAAGGTAAGCGCCGAGGAGTATTTCTCAATGACAGATCGCTACACGCTGGACAACGCCATCTTGTAATTTTCCTCTTATCGCCGACCCCCGGAGCGAATCGGATGGTTCCTCCGGGACAGGCAGCGTCACCAGCGCCCCCCTGCGGCTCATTCCCTCCTGGAGAGCGTAATGTCGGTGGAGGGGGGCTGAGCGAATGCTCACCTCAGCCCACCTCGTTTCTCATGGGCGATCACACCGCTCCCAGCCGACGGCACCCTCTGGGGTTGCCCGCGTAACCCAGGAGTGGCTGACATGAAAGGACCTTTTTTACGTCCCGCGCCTTTTCCCACCAGTTCGGATGATCCGGCGGGAGGGTTCTTTTTCTAGGCTTCTTTTCCGGCTCACCGTCCTGACCCCATCTGGCCTCGTTTTTCCCAACAGGGCGTCCTACGGGACGAGGCCACAGCCGGCTTTCCTGGTAGATTGGGGGCCCATTTTCCACAGCCCGCGCCCATCACCAGAGCAGAGGGGTTTTCACCGAGCAGTTTTTCCCTCAGTGCCCCTGGAGCCGAGCCTGACGGAGGCTTCATTGGAGCAAGATGTCCAGGTGGACTAGCGTCCCGTGCCTCCGGTTAGCGTAATCCAGACGGTGACACCGATCTTCGATTGAGCTCACCAGCATGCGTTCCAGACGGCCGCAGCGAACAACATGTTATGCTGTTGGCGTACATGTTCAGAGGCGGAAGGAGACAACGCTCCGTCTGCAGAGCAGCTGACATCACCCCCAACCGGTGCGCCTCTTTGCTGTCTGCCGGCCTGCATCGCAGCCGGAGGACGGAGTTTTTCAGCGTTTCCCTGAGACCGCCAACAGATGGCGCTCTAGGACAACAAATGGCAGAGCAAATGACGATTGTGGCAGAGAATGTGTGTAAGTGACACGAGTTTGGAGTAAAACATCATTTAATGATGAAAGTGTCCATTTTTAGCCAGTTTGTCAGCTCAGATGATCTGACAGTGGCTCTCTCTCACACCCTCCACACAAAAATGAGCCGGTGGCAAGACGGTTCCATGGCCGTCTCGCTGAGCTTCAGCCCGACCGGCCCTCTTCATCCCGGCAACAGAGTGTCCAACATTTTTCCCAGAGATCCCCAGCAGACGGCACCCTGGGCCAACGAATCCCAGAGCTCATGGGGGAAAAGATTCAGAATGATGGTCTGCAGAGGGTGTGTGTAAATATGACACAAATGTTGAATAAAACATAATTCATTGATCAAGTGTCTGTTTCTAGCCAGTCTATAAGCTCGGATGGACTCACAGTGGCTGCGCACACACCCTCTACACATAACGAGACAGTGTCTTTAATAAGGTCTTTTTAAACTCACCGTTGCTCCAAGACATGACGAGACGCTCACACGTCACAATGGTAAGCGAAATAACTCGTTGTCAACCCGAGCTGCACAATCCTCACCCAAGCGGTGTCAAACGTGCACTCACGCAACGCAAACAGCTTTCACCCAAACGGCATTGCGTTGATGGTGTACACACAGCTCCCCGGCGTTCACTGGCCCACATCGGCATAAATGTGGGACCGCAGGTCGGGTCGGTGGAGGACCTTCGCTCTCAGTGAGAGCGACACACGCCGCATCGAAGCAAACGCGTGCCGCCGCGGTGCAGGCAGCCTTCATCTACTGCGTCTCAGCGCTCGGCCGCTCACGGCAGCATAAGCGTGAGACAGCTGAGCGAACCCAGTGACGAGTCTCGCTTCCAGCGAGAGCGGCGTGCGTCCCACCTGAGAAAACGTGGGCTCCCGCAGGGCTCGCAGTCTTCACTCAAATGGCATGGCGTAGATGAAGTCGCGCTTACAGCTTTGCAGCGCTCGCCCACTCATTGCGGCATAGATGCAAGATCTCAAAGCGAACCCAGCGCAGGACACCGCACGCGGCAGGAGCGACACGCGTTTTCACCGTAGCGGCGTCAAATGCGCAACCCCACGGCGTCATCAGCTGCCACGCTTCGCCTCAGTACACACCGGCCCACCTAGACATGAAGGTTGGTCCGCGGTCCGAACGCAGCACACGGGCGCGTTCAGAGCCCTTTCGAGGAAGCCTCACCTTGGGTCACGCGGAAAACATTCCCACGACACATGACGGCGGTCGAGGCAGTGGACTGGATGACATCCGTACAAAACATGACGCATCACTTAAACGCACGTCCACTCCACGAACATTACACGGAGTGGCTAAAAACATGCTCGCCAGACAGATGGATGGCCAGGGTGTTATGCAAAGGTTACACGTTACAATTTGTAACCCGACCCCCTCCATTCTGAGGAATTTTAGACGGTCCTGTCATCACCAGACCAAATCTCATCCCTAATTGCAAAAGTCCAAGAGCTTCTGATAAAAGAAGTAATCTCCAGAGTTCCCAACAGAGAGAAAAACACAGGGTTTTACTCACGTTACTTCCTGGTTCCCAAATGGACCGGAGGGATGAGACCGATTTTGGATCTGTCAGCTTTCAACAAGGTGATCATGAACAGACTGTTTCACATGTTGACAACCAGACAGCTGTTGGACAACATCCAGAGAAACGACTGGTTTGTTTTCCGTCGACCTGAAAGATCCTTATTTTCACATATCGATCATCCCAAAACAGAAAATTCCTACGTTTCTCCTTTCAAGGGATGAAGTATCAGTACAACAGGCTGCCGTTCGGTTATTCTCTCACGCCTCCTACGTTCCCAAAGTGTGTGGAGACAGCCCTGCATCCGTTACACAGAGCAGGGATGAGAGTTTTGTTTTACCTGGATGACCTGCTGCTGCTGTTACGCTCCAGACAGGAAGCAGTGATGCAGGCTCAGGTGTTGACATCACACCTGTTAAATCTGGGCTTCACCATAAATTGGAAGAAAAGCTCAATTTTCCTGGCCCAGACAATTGTTTATCTGGGAGTGGAGCTAAACTCAACCACCACGAGGGCTCATTTATCACAAACGAGAATCGACACTTTAAAAGATCAGCTCCGTCACATAAGACCTGGCAGAGTGGTAACAGTTGTTTTCCATCATGAAGCTGTTAGGAATGATGTCATCAGCTCACACAGTTGTCCCGCTGGGTTTATTAGATATGAGATGCCTCCAGAGGTGGTTTGCGCGTCTGCGTGTGGATCCAGAAAAACAAAAGAGATGGATGATCACTGTTCCTCCCTCCATGAGGGCAGACCTCCGACACTGGGGAAACACCCTGGTTCTGTCGGAGGGAGCCCCCATCAGCAGACCCACATCACACGTGCCAGTCTTCACGGATGCGTCGCTGTCAGGCTGGGGGGGGGGGGGGGGCATGCCTATCTCAAGCATTAGGGACACTGTGGCCCCATCACACATCTGCCCACATAAATGTTTTGGTGTGCCACACGGTGCTGAACATGATTCAACACTTTGCTCCTGTGCTGCAGAATCAACACGTTTTGATTCACACAGACAACAAGGTGAATGCTGCTTACATAAACCGGCAGGGGGGTGTGCGCTCAGCCCAGATGTTACACATTGCGCGAAAGCTACTGTGTTGGGCTCACCAAAATCTGCTCTCCATCAGAGCAGTTTACATACCTGATGTTCTGAACAAAGGGGCAGATGTGATGTCCAGGGGCGGTCCACGTCACGAGGACTGGACTCTCCATCCAGACCTGGTGACTCAGATGTGGCAGAAATTTGGCAAAGCAGCTGTGGACCTGTTTGCGACACGAGAAAACGCTCAGTGTCAACTATGGTTTTCTCTGAGCCCGTGAGATGAACCACCGCTGGGGGTGGATGCGTTTGTCCACAGCCCATGGCCCAAAACGCTTCTGTACGCGTTTCCTCCACCTCCTCTGATTTTACGGTTCCTGAACCGACTTCAGGAGGAGGGATTGACAGCTCTCCTGGTGGCCCCCGATCACGTGAACGCACCATGGTTCCCAGTCCTGCAACGTCTGCTGTCGGGGCGCCCGTGGAAACTGCCATGGAGGGAGGATGCTCTCCTCCAGGCAGGAGGAACGATCAGGAGTTACTCAGAAATAGGCCAGCAACTGTGGGTCTGGCCGCTGAGCGGATCCGCTTAGAGAGGATGGGTCTCCCACAGGATGTAGTGCGCACAATCCAGGATTCACGTGCTGTATCTACCACAGTGCTGTACACATCAAAGTGGACAGTTTTTCAGCGCTGGTGTACAGAGAAAGGTGTAGAGGCCATCTCATGTCCACTAGGTGGCATGCTGTCCTTTCTACAACAGCTGATGGACAGAAATTTGGCGTCTAGCACAATTAAAACATACGATGCAGCCATCTCTTCCTGCCACGAAGGGCTCGGAGACAGAACAGCCTTTAATCATCCGCTGATGAAACGTTTTCTAAAAGGTGTACAGAGACGCAGGCCTGTTTCACCCACTTGCTCTACAGTGGGTTTTAATGCTGGTCCGTCGAGCCTTGATCAAAGCTCCATTTGAGCCTCTGGATCAGGTCCCAATTAAATTCTTGTCTCTTAAAACAGCCCTGCTGCTGTCTTTTACATCCGCTAAGAGGGTGAGTGATTTATCTGCCCTCTCTGTCACTCCGTCATGTCTCAGAATTCAGGCTGACAGCAGCTCAGCTGATTTAAGACCAAATCCAGCTTTATGCCTAAAACATCACAAGCTCTTTTAAATCAAGGGTGATATCGTTGGAGGGGTTTTTCCCTTCCCCCCACAAAACAGAAGAAGAGGCGTTTTTCCATCTTCTCTGTCCGGTGCGGGCGTTGACGTGTTACATAACACGCACATCTGCAATGCATCAACTCAATATTTGTTTGTGCATTATAGAGATGCACCTGCAGGTCGCCCGTTATCCACCCAGCGTTTGTCACACTGGCTGTGTGAGGCCTTTTCTGAAGCCTACAGAGCATCAGATTTAGAGCTTCCTGTCAACCTCAGAGCACACTCGACCAGGGGTACTGCATCTTCGACTGCCTTGCATAATGGTATGACAATGCAGGACATTTTGCACTGCGGCCGCGTGTCCTCAGAGACACTACATCTACCCTACCCCCTCCTTTCCTACTAATCTGGGACAGACACTGGCATCCTGCTCTGATACAGGAAGTTTATTTGTTAACCTTTTCTGTGTGTGTGACAAGAACCAGATTTAGGGATTCGAACCAGATCACAGACAACAGGAAGGTTTAAAAGATTTATTGATAAACTGCTTCTGATAGAGGTCTGAGTCCTTGGGCCAGCACGATCTGAAGCGACAGGAAGGTTAGTGGATTGGAGTTCAATGGCTTTGGTGTGACAGTTCAGTTTATAAACACAAACCTTTATAAACAGATGAGGAATAATTTCCTTAGAAGAGTTGGTTTCTATGATGTCACAGTTGGAGAAGGTGAGCTGGTTTTGAGGCAGGACTGAGCAAGAAGCAGTTAGAAGGGCAATCCAGAAGACAGGTCCAGGGAGACAGGCGAGGGTCGTGCACAGGTGATCAGAAATCCAAAACCAAACTTAAATCGTGATCCGGTAGACGTGGTCGTTGTAGAGAAGGCAGAGGTCGTTACCATGAGCAGAGTAGATAATCCAAAGCGAGCAGTGGACGAGCAAGATGGGTAATCCATAAAACAGGCATGAAGTCAGGACCAGGAAAAAATTAAAGAGTAAACAGAAACATGACAGTGTGTTAAAATTTACAACTGGGACCACCCTGACATGTTGCACGATTCTGGACCCCCTTCTGTGTAATTTACCTTTTATGTTGAGTCAACAGACTTTAAGACTCCTGAAGAAGGGTCTTGATCAAAGAGCTTCACTTGGCCTTATCATCAGAGACTGGTGGTCATGACAATAAAGGAAGTTAACCCCCATTTGAAGTTCTGATTCAAAGAAACCCATTTTGTTTGTATCAGCATGGTGTCACACATCCTTAACAAAGGGTCATTGTATTATCTTCTCTGAAGAACTCTGAGAAGGGAGATTTTAATTATATTAATTATACATTGGGATACTCCTACTGTAAGAAGCCCTCTGAATGGTTAAAAATTAAGGGGCCCATCTTCCTGGTGGTAGGTATACTGAACACTGAGGGAGTTGTGAGACGGCAGCTGATGAGGAAAGTTGGATCATCAGCTGAGCTGAGCAGATGGAATGAGTGGTTGTGGAGAGTTGCTGAAACTCTCTGAGAAACAACAGCCATATGATGGAAGACGTGTCCAGCTGAGAGATGGTGGACATCCTGAAAAACCTCAAACACCCAGGAGCTAAAGGTACGAGCTAAACAAACCGCAGCCCTGAGAAACAACATCCATCTTGGGACACCGGGCTACCGGCTTCCTTCATGTATCTACTATGGTAATGAGAGATGAACATCTTCCTTTTGCTGAGAGGGCCATGAAACAGTGCCAACTAAGTTTGTTTAGATAATTTAATTCATGAATCTGAGATAAACTTACCTAAATTTTAACGTTAATAGCTAGACCTTAGTCCAAATGGAATCAAAACCCCTTCTCAAAGTCCTCAGGTTTATGCCATTTACCTTCTAAAATAATATTTTTGATTGTTTATTCATATTCAATATTTGCCATAATTTCCATGTCATAATTCAAACTGAAAATAAGCATTGCAGAATTGTATTTAAATTAAGGATTCTTCGTGTTTTCTTCGAGGGACAGGAATTAAGGTCGCGACAAGAAATCGTGGTTTATATGTTTGAAGTGAGGCCAGTCCAGAGTAAATACCTGTTAAAAAGTAAGAGTTTGACTGGTCCAGAAGTCTAATATCCTGTACATATATTCCCCTACATCTCTATTGGCGCCCAACGTGGGGCGAACATTTAATTCACCCACGAAAAAGCAGAAGAATGTTTTGAACACGCTGATTAATTTTGGGCTGAGTTGAGCAAAACAGTTTCACTTTCTAACCTGCTGGTCTATCAGACAGACAGAGGAAAGGAGCAGACTGCTGTATCTGTGTATCTGTGAAGGTAAAGCCGGTTTATTTTTCTCTGAATTACGTTTATTAAAATGTCTAATAAAAAACTTTGGCACTCTACAAACATCGCTTAGCACTGATGATAAGGATTTAATCCAGAGTTTGATGCATGCATATTTAATTAAAAGGCCTTAAAGAGTGAACGTTTTCATCTCCCTATGGTGAAGGAGTATGAACGGAGTTCACAGGGGTTACGTCATCACTAACAGTCCGGTGAAACTTTATAAAATCCTATATAAAACCCTCCATGTTATAGGAAGACAAGTCTAGGTAATTTGTATCCATAACGCTGTTTTTGGAACTGAGGTAATGTTTGTTTTTGCTCCAGAGGCTTGCTGAAGTTAAATCAAGCAAAGCTACAAAAAAGACATAAAAACTCTCTGAATAGCTTGGTTTCTTAGCAACGTGGCGCACAGCATAGAAGCGTTCAGTTCCATCTTTATTTCTGTGCTTATAAAAAAGAAAACTACAGAAGTGTTTAGGAAGTCACCGTGCTTTGTCTGAAGTCAGTAAGAAGTTGTCAGATTTTACCGTTACGATTTCTAGTCGAAAACTGGGCGTAAATAAGTGTTAAAGTCTGTTTTTCCTCCGGAAGCTAGAAGCTAAGAGCTACGACTTGCCTGCTATAAATTGTTGATGCATGCGCAGAAACTTACGTCCCGTTAAAAAGTTTGAGTAGTTTTTCTTTTCGGTTAAGAAAGTGCATTTTATGCTGGGAAAAGGTTCGCCTTGCTTTCTAAAGTGAAAAAGAAATGCTTTGCTGTGTGTTTTTATGGTCATATCCATTCTGTTTGAAAGACAGAGGAATACTGTCCGCCATTTTGAGGCGACTCTCCTTATAAGCAAAAGGAGACACCCACTAGAGTAAACACCTCCACCTCGCTTGAACCTTCGTCTGTCAGATGACACTCTAGTTATTTTCATCTAGTGGTCAAGTCAAGTGATTGCAACGAGTTGACACTTGTTGAAAGTATGAATGGTTGTTTGTCTCGTTTGTCTCTGTGTGGCCCTGTGACGGACTGGAGTGTCCAGGGTGTACCCCGCCCCTCGCACAGTGATTGCTGGACATGGGCACCGGTGATCCCCGTTACCCAAAATGGAAGAAGTGGGTAAAAGATATTGGATGAATGGATTTATGGATGGATATATGTATGTATATCCATATATATATATATATATATATGTATATATATATAAATATATATATATATATATATATGCATATATATGCAAAGTACAAAGTATATATATCTATATATCTATGTACAGTATGCATGTATGTATGAATGTATGTATGTGTATATATGTATGTATGTACAGTATATATATATATATATATATATATATATATATATATA
>NC_056517.1:6142015-6145079 GCF_014905685.2 Nematolebias whitei | reverse complement strand
TATGTATGTATGTATGTATGTAGGTATGTATGTAGGTATGTATGTGTATATATGTACAGTATATATATATATATATATATATATATATGCATATATGTATGTATGTATGTATGTATGTAGGTATGTATGTATGTATGTATGTATGTATTTAGGTATGTATGTGTATATATGTACAGTATGTATACATATATACACATATATATATATATATATATATATATATATATATATATGTATATATGTATATGTATATGTTTATGTGTGTATATGCAGTGAGGAAAATAAGTACTTGAACACCTGCCAATCAACAACAATTCTGGCCCTCAAAGACCTGTTAGTCTGCCTCTAAAAAGTCCACCTCCACTCCTCTTATTATTCTAAATTAGAAGCACCTGTTTGAGGTCGTTAGCTGCATAAAGGCACCTGTCCACCTCACACAATCGGTGAGACTCCAACTACTAACATGGCTAAGACCAAAGAGCTGTCCAAAGACACCAGAGACAAAATTGTAGAACTCCACAAGGCTGGAACGTGTTATGGGGCAATTGCCAAGCAGCTTGGTGAAAAAAGATAAACTGTTGAAGCAATTGTTAGAAAATGGAAGAAGCTAAACATGACTGTCAATCTCCCTCGGACTTGGGCTCCATGCAAGATCTCACCTCGTGGCATGTCAATGATCCTAAGAAAGGTGAGGAATCAGCCCAGAACTACACAGGAGGAGCTGGTCAATGACCTGAAGAGAGCTGGCACCACTGTTTCCAAGGTTACTGTGGGTAAAACACTGAGACGTCATATTTTAAAACCATGCAGGCACGGAAGGTTCCCCTGCTTAAATCAGCACATGTCCAGGCCCGTCTTAAGTTTGCCCATGACCATTTGGATGATCCAGAGGAGTCATGGGAGAAAATTATGTGGTTAGATGAGACCAAAATAGAACTTTTTGGTCTTAATTCCACTCGCTTCAGTTAGAGCATTGAAGCTGGTTCGTGGCTGGGTCTTCCAACATGACAATGACCCGAAGCACACAACCAGGATAACCAAGGACTGGCTCCGTAAGAAGCATATCATGGTTCTGGAGTGGCCTAGCCAGTCTCAAGACCTAAACCCTATAGAAAATCTTTGGAGGGAGCTCAAACTCTGTGTTTCTCAGCAACAGCCCAGAAACCTGGCTGATCTAGAGAAGATCTGTGTGGAGAAATGGTCCAAAATCCTGCTGCAGTTGTGCACACCTGGTGAAAAACTACTGGAAACTTTTGACGTTTGTAATTGCAAACAAAAGCTACTGTACCAAATATTAACATTGTTTTTCACAGGTGTTCAAATACTTATTTGTAGCAGTAACACACAAATAAATTATTTAAAAAAATCATACATTGTGATTTCCGAATTTGTTTTTAAATTATGTCTCTCATAGTGGGCATGCACCCCTAGATGAAAATTTCAGCCCCCTCCATGATTTCTAAGTGGGAGAACTTGCAAAAGCGCAGTGTGTTCAAATACTTTGTACTTATTTTCCTCACTACATTAAATATATATATATATATATATATATATATATATATATGAGTGAGAGATGTGGTGTGGTGGAGCGAAATTATGTACACAGGGTCCCAGTTACATCCAACAATAAAATGTAAAAGAAAAACAATGATAACATCTAGGATATGAACTAAGAAAAAAATCAACTAAATATACACTAAGCACTAATAGCATAAAGAAACATTACGTCGAACATCAGCACAAACCTGAACATGAGTCTGTGTAAGCAAATGAGCATGGATGAACCCATCAACATTGAAACAGATCAGCAGCAACATGATGTGATTTTTTTTTCCACAGTGATTATTCTAGTTAGAGATTCATGAGTCTAACAGCCTTATGGTAGAAGCTGTTCCTCAGTCTAGTGGTTCTACACTTAATGCTCCTCAACCTCCTTCCTGAGGGGAGCGGGGCATAAAGTGTGTGTGCTGGGTGAGTGGGGTCCTTCATGATGCAGGTGGCCCTCTTCCTGCATCTGGAGGTGTAAATGTCTGTGATGGTGGGGGGACTGACTCCGACAGACTTCTGTGCAGCCTTCACCACTCTCTGCAAAACTTTTCTTTCTGCAGCTGTGCAGCCTCCATGCCACACATTGATACTGGAGCACAGGATGCTCTCCACTGCACACCTGTAGAAGGAGGTGAGGACTGAGCTTCCCAGACGAGCTCGTCTCAGCTCTCTGAGGAAGTAGAGTCTCTGATGAGATTTCCTGATCAGGCTGGTGGTGGTGTTGCTCCAGCTGAGGTTGTAATTCAGGTGCACACCCAAGTACTTGTAGCTGGAGACCACTTCCACCACAGATCCTCTTATGTTCAGGGGGGTGTAGGTGTTTTTGTTACTTCTGAAGTTCACAGTCATCTCCTTTGTCTTCTTCACGTTGATGTGATGGTTATTCTCTTTGCACCAGCTCTCCAGGTGTTCCACCTCTTGCCTTTAGCTGGACTCATCATTGTTTGTGATGCATCCCACCACCGCTGTATCATCTGCAAACTTTACAATGTGACAGCCTGGATGGGTAGCTGCACAATCATATGTGAGCAGAGTGAACAGGAGTGGGCTCAACACACATCCCTGAGGAGAGCCAGTTCTGAGGGTTATGGAGGAGGAGAAGTAGTGGATCCTCACTAACTGTGGTCTGTTTGTTAAGAAGTCTAGTAAAAAGTTGCAAAAGGAGGGCTTAGTCCTAGTGTGAATAGTTTGTCCATCAGGGTTTGTGGGATCATGGTGTTGAAGGTGGATGTGAAGTCCACAAAGAGCATACAGACATTCAAGTTTTTCTTCTCCAGGTGGTTGAGCGCAGTGTGGACCACAGAGGAGATTGCATCCTCTGTTGATCGGTTCTCACGGTATGCATACTGATGAGGGTCCTCGTTGATGTTGATGGTTGTTTTGATGTGAGTCATGACCAGTTTTTCGAAGCATTTAGCGACTATCGGGGTGAGGGCCACTGGCCGATAGTCATTCAGACCAGTCACTGTAGAGCTTTTTGGGACTGGGATGATGGTGGCAGTCTTCAGGCAGGTGG
>NC_056517.1:6124930-6141615 GCF_014905685.2 Nematolebias whitei | reverse complement strand
ATATATATATATATATATATATATATACAAAGTATATATTATGTATGTATGTATGTATATGTATATATGTATGTATGAATTTATGTATATATGTAGTAAATTTTGTTTATCATCAATGATCTAGAACAGAACTAAAAGCAGAAAAGGTCCAAGGGATAGAATTTTTTTTACAGGCATATGTGCTAAAAAAAAGCTAAGAAGATATTACAATCTAGCATGAGACTGGGCATAATGTGAGGAGAGTTCATGAGATTCAGTTCATTCACACAAACAAAATGACTTCAACTCATCTTTTTCACCAAAATTTGATTTTAGTTTAAAACTTTGACATAGAAGATTGCAGGTGAATGTTAGGCTTTTAGATTCATTCAACCTTTATCTATACAGGTTAGTCTCATTGAGCCTCGGGGACCTATTTTCAAGAGAGACCTGATTGCAATTAGCTGTTCTTTGTCCCATTGTTTTTGTATAAATTAATTAATTTTATTTCCACCCTGTGCTTTAAATAAAATTAGATTTTTGAAGGGACTAACATTTTGGTTTAATTTCACAGAGTTAAAACCTTGGTTTTAATGGAGCCATAAATCAACAGATGCAGCTTGTTGTGAAGAGAGCTGTACATGGCTTTAATATCACTGCCTCATATGAAGACAATCACTTTGTCATATTTTAACTGGGCCTAATTATTTATGTGCCAGTGTAATGCCACTTTAATATTTGCAGATCTTTGCACATTAAACCTGCTCTAGGCCCTTGCTGAATGGTGGTGCTCTAAAGCATTAATGTCTTTCTATTGTGCTAATGTGAACCCACAACACATTCTTTTTTCCACCTTCTGTAATAATGAAATGTGTTCAGGAAAATGTAACTCTTTATTGGTCCATGAGGAAGGACATTTGAGGGTTTTATTATTTGTGGATTCTTGAAGAGAAAGAAACGGATTATGTGTAATATTGCATAAAGGACCCTGGAAGTAAAATTTGGTTTTAATATAGATTTAAACAAAACCAAAGGAAATGAGCTGCACACGAGTCACTAAGTCTTAAGTTTGTTCATAAACAGCTTGCTTTACTTAAAGACAGGTGGCTCACGAAATATTTCTTATTAGAAATTATTTTTATGATGATGATGATAATTTTTTATTCGAGTGAATTAGTTATTTCTTGTTGTTGAAAGCAAAATAACAATTGTGTATTTCCTTGTGTTGTCTGTAACATTAGCAATTTGCCTCATGAACCACTGGACGGATTTTAATGAAACTTTTAGAACATAATCATTCATTGCACATCTACACCTAATAAACCATTAAACTCAACCTCATTTAGGATGGCTATAATGAATCTTAGAAAATACACAAAATTACTATAACTGACTCAAATTCACAGCTATTGTGTTAAGACTTGTTGAGGAAGTAGCTCATGACACAGCGTGCCCACACTGGAACACTGTTTTATCACAACAATATTTTCTCTTGTATACAGAGCACGGTTTATAGTAATGTTTTTTTCATCACAGAAAACCAGACTACACTAAGTGCTTTACAACACAACCTGTGCCTTCATTTACCCATCCATGCAACACCATTAAATCTCTACAAAGCTATTTGAATAAATAAATAAATAATTAGATAGGGTGCTGCTTTCAGTGTTTTAGATTGCATTCACGTACCAATGTGGTACATTGAAGGCAAAGAAGGTTCAGTGTTGCTCAGGGACACATGGACGTGTGACTTCATTCTATGGACTCTTTTAGGACAACTGCTTTAGCCACTGAGCCACAGCCCCCTCACTAGCTGTGGAGTGCCACTGATAAAATGTACTGGTTAACCCTCTGACATTTCATTATTACTTGTAAGTGAATTGCCATTTAAATTTGTTCCCAGTTTGTTAATCGGTCATCTGCCCTCTAGGTCCCAGTTAGAATGAGTCTTACTGATCCGCTTTGTTAAAATATTAATAATAAAAAAAATCGCTGAAAATCTAAGGACAGACATATTTTGCTGCTTGTAGCTGTGTCATCCCCAGTTTGATCTTTTTGTTAAACATCAACAAGCTGGATTTTTTCCATATTATTTGCCATGACATGAGAAATCCTATTAAAAATATGTTGTGTCATCTTTGCTTAAAAACTTACTATTGAATTCTTAACAGCTTGAATCAACCCTTTTGGTATATTACAAAAAAAAAAAAAAAATACATAAAAATAAACATGAATGAGTGGACAGATGTTAATGAAACTCTCAGAAATACTTTGAATTTATCCTTATAAGTTCAAGTAGTCATGATTTCATAAGTTTTTTTAATGCATACAATTGTTTCAGTGTGGGACAAATTCCACTCCATCTTTCCTACTATTGCCTCTCATTCTCTCTCAAATGAAACAGCTGTGAAAATGTCAGTAAAATCTGATTCATGTTTGGACTGGGCAGCACGGTGGCACAACTGGTAGAGCTGCTGCCTTTCAGCAAGCAGGTCCCCGGTTCAAATCCCGGTCCGGAGGCCTTTCTGGGTGGAGTTTGCATGTTCTCTCTGTGCATGCGTGGGTTTTCTCCGGGTACCCCAGTTTCCTCCCACAGACCAAAAACATGCATGTTAGGCTGATTGGTAACTCTAAATTGTCTCTAGGTGTGAGTGAGAGAGTGAATGGTTGTTTGTCTCGTTTGTCTCTATGTGTCCCTGTGATGGACTTGCGATCTGTCCAGGGTGTACCCCGCCCCTCGCACAGTGATTGCTGGACATGGGCACCAGCGACCCCCTGACCCAAAATGAAAGAAGCGGGTAAAAGATAATGGATGGATGTTTGGACTGTTTTGGTCCCACTGATCTTTCTGAATTGTCAAAAATAACAGTTTCATCACAACTATCAACATGCCTGCTAGATCCCAACCAAACCCGATTATTTAAAGAGGTGTTTCCTTTAATTAATATCTGCATTTTAGATCTGCCTAATTTGTCTTGGATGGTTCTGTATCACAGGGCTTTAAGGTTGGTTGCTATTGTTCAAACCTTTAATTAAGAAACATGATTTTGATGCAGGAGCTCTTGCAAATTTCTTCTTTCGGCTTTTCCCTCCTCAGGAGTCGCCACAGTGAGTCATCCTCCTCCATCTCACTCTGTCCTCCGCATCCCATGTCCTTATTCCAACTACTTCCCTGTCCTCTCTCACTAATTCCATATATTTCCCTTTGGCCTTCCTCTTTGTCGGTTTCCTGGCAGCTGCATTTCTAACAGCCTTCTAACAATATAACCAGTTCTAGTCCAATATAACCAGTTCACTTCTGGCGGAGCATGGAGTGGATCACGTTGGTCTCTTTTCTTGCAGACTTTTTGTTGTTTTCTGTTTTGATTTAGGCACATTCTGTGGAATTTTTGTTTGATCGTTTTGTTCACGAATGTGTGAAGCAGGATTGTTTGTTTCTGACTGTTGTGGCTTTCAAAGAGTCAGTGGACCCCCCCCCCCCCCCATTCAGCGCTGCATCGCACAGGAGAGGAGTCGGTTCGAGGCATCACAGCTCAGACTGTTTGATCTGCAAAGGAGGTACTGGGACAGTTGTCATGTTTTTTTATAAACACATCTCATCATAACATGTTGTTGAAGACCAAGAACTACAATATAAACTCCAGCATGACTACTGCCACATAGAACTCTCGGAAACATTTGGTTGTGAAGCTTTACCGTTGTCTGGTATTCAACCCAATCCTGGTTGACCAGACTTTAAAAACATGTCAGAATTACATATTGTGCATATTAATGTTTGTAGCCTCCTTTCAAAAATAGATATGCTAAGGATGTGGGTTTGTTCAACTGGTGTTGATATTATTGTTATTTCTGAGTCTTGGTTAACTAAATCTATTCTAGACAAAGACGTATCAATTGACGGCTTTAGTATTTATTGTTCAGATCGTCCAAGAAAGAGAAGGTGTGGCAATATATGTCAGATCTAGCTTGGTAACACTGTAGGGGTTCCAGCTACATTAAACTTCAAACTGATCAAATAAAACAGATCTTGAAATGTGTGATGACAGCAAAAATCAGGTTTATTGAAGCACAAACTCACAGGGTGAACAGCTGGACACCCGGAGACCTCAACACCCCCCCACCCCCCCACCCCCAACATAGCTCTCGTTCATGTTCATACCCTTCATTGACATCAGAGGATTATAGTCAGAGTCAGACTTTCTTTATTGTCAAAAACAAAATTATGTACACAAGGTCCCAGTTACATCCAACAATAAAACGTAAAAGAAAAACAGTAAGATCTAAAATATGAACTAAGAAAAACATCAACTAAATATACACTAAGCACTAATATCATAAAAACAGTAAAAGCAATACTCCGAACAGCAGCACGAACATGAGTCTGTGTGAACAGATGAGCACAGCAACATGAAAAAGATTAGATCAAACAATACAAACATTGTACATATATTTGGCTTATCAGTACTTTCCCATTTGAGAAACACTGAGAAAAACAAAACGGATTCTCTCAGGTCAGCTTGACAGAACATCTGGGAACTCTCAGTTGTTAAAAGAAGTTCTGATGGGAAACATGGTCTGTTTGAAAATCTCTAGTTTGATTCTAGGCCCAGATCGTGATGCACATTAATATTTACTGTAAGATAAACATTTTGCCCTGTAACCTTGCATGGCCTTTTTGGAAAAACAAAAGTTCACTACTTCAACACAACCAGTATTTACAAAATCAGCACCTAAGCAATTTGAACTCTTGGCACTAAACATTGAACTGTCTGGTGGTCATCAAAGTGCACGCTCAATAATCCAGGTAAAAAAATCCAACAAAGTTAAAGTCAGATCCTCTGGACACATTTCTTTTTTGTTGTTGTTGTTGAAGCATTTTGTCCTTCATCCAAAGGACTTCATCAGTCCGAGGAGCTACAATAAATCCAGTCCCACAAGCAGCACACTCACATAGTGGACCAACCAGTTTGATAATGATAAAATGGTTTCTGGGGCCCACCATCTCCCCCGTCGACTCCTGTGAGGCAGTCATGCAAAAGTGGTTCAGAACATCAAAGTTCATGCTCAATAATCCAGGTAAAAAAAAATCCAACAAAGTTCAGACAAGTCATCTGGATCAGATGACCTATCTGACTAAGGAAACCAGTGATTTTCCCTACATTTAGATGCCACCCTCTGTACCACACAATTGACTTTCCTCCTCTTTGTCTCCTGGAACATTTCCCTCCTCGTGGTCTTCCACTTCAAGGTACTAAGACCTGAGGAAAAAAAAAATCTATCATTCATTTGTTATGTAGAAAATGTGCAATAGGAATATTTGTTTGTGTCCAAAACACTCAACATCCCAATGAAATGAGTAATAAGTGTGAAATTTCTCATTATTTTGCTACTTCTACCCATTACTTAGATTTATAAACATTTAAACCTAACAAAGCAGATTTTGTTTATCCCAACTTTAGTCCTTTAACTCCTATAATTCCTAACTCCAGTAATTCATGGTTCTATTGAAAGTCTTAATATTTTTGGCTTTTACCACCTGAAAATTTCTTGTTTTAATGCATTTGTAACTAATTTATCAGCATCAACTTGTAAAGCATCTTGCAATGATTATCAGTAAACATCAGGATTTTTGTTGGCATTATTTTAGGTTTTGGCTCGAAAGCAACCTCTCTGAAGAAACATTGGTCACGACAAGAGCAGTTTCACCTGATTTCAGCAGGCTTAGGAAAATATTGAGTTTCTGGTCTGAATTAGTGTAGGAGTTACGATTGTTCTGTAATACTATTAGTTCTGCTAAAGAAAAATAAAATGTATCTTCAGTGCCTGAAACAAAGTGATGATTACATTGTAGATTTGACATTTTAGGCCAACGTGGCCTATAATTCATTGCTTACACTGTTCATTACCTTCCATAATGACCTCATTCAGAAAAAGTGGGAGCCAGGTTTGGCTCATGGACCCTGCAGTAATCTCCTGCATTAATTAGATGCCCCTGTGAGATGGGTGCTGCTGCAGTAATCGGCCCATTGACAGCCTTTTGTGCCTATTGTGGGTGGTAAAAATAAGATAAGGAAATTCTGATATAACAGCAACAAGACAGAGTGCAGAAAAACAAGGAATAAAAATTTCACAAGCTATTTACAGTAAAAGTACACATATTTGTGCACACAATTATTGTTATTGTTATTATTATTTTCTTCTTTTGGCTGCTCCAGTCGTCAGAGCAATTATTAGCTTTTAGTTAAATGTTTTACTGTTTTTTCCAGCTGTTTTTACTGTTTTTATTAACGAGTTGTTATTATTTTTATTTTATTTTAAGCTTTTATTTCTTTATTGTTGTACAGCACTTTGTGATTGTATCTATGATAAGTGCTATATAAATAAAGTTTACTTACTTACTTATTATTACACTGGACAGCAGTTTCCACTTAGAATTTGGATAAAACTAGTTTGAAAAAGTAGTTATTACATTATCATTAACAAACATTCTAAAGGATTAATGCTGTTCAAGGATTCAAGGTTCTTTATTGTCATTTGCATCACGTGTGGTACAGGAGGTGGAATGAAATTTTGTACACAGGGTCCCAGTTACATCCAACAAAAGTATAAAGTGTAAATATCCTGATGCATGCTCAATAATCCAGGTAGGAAAATCTAAAACAGTTAAGTCTAGTCCTCTGGACGGGTTCAACAAACAAACAAAATGTAGAAACATTTCATCTTTCATGTGAAAGACTTCTTCAGACTGAAGAGCAACCAGCTTTTTCCTTGTCCTTCTCAGCTCCTGTGCGTTGCCAGACCTGAATGCAGCGTCCTCGGCTTCCAGAACGGTGTGAACATCTGCATTCAGCCAAGGCTTGTTCGGGTAGCTCTTAACATATCTGATGGTGGTGATGTTGTCAGCACATTTGCTAATGTACCCCAGGACTGAGGATGTGTATTCCTCCTTGTCTAGCTCCCCCTCATTTTCAGTAGCTTCTCTGAAGACTTTCCAGTCTGTGCAAGCGAAACAGTCTTTCACTTTGGAGTCACTATTCTTCACCCATGATTTAACTTTCTTTTGTATCAGTCTGGAGCATCTCAGTGGGGGGAGGTAAACAGGGGCCAAGAAGATGGAGATATGGTCAGAGAGTCCTAGGTGGGGGCAGCGGGAGGCTTTGTATGCACCATGCAAACGTACTCCAGTGTGTTGTTTCCACGGGTTGGTGGAAACAACACATTTTATTTAACCTTATCTTATCTTAACCTGTTTTATCTTAGGCTAAATTAATTATTTGAGCAGGAGTAATTTTGGCTTTTATATATGCACAAATTTAAACAAAGTTCAACTATTTGATAAATAGTTTACTTTGGAATTTGGTTGATAGATGTTATTTAATGTGACAAAGCCCGGAGTGGCCAATCGGAAGAGTCTGGAGATTTCCCAGTGGGCCGGTCTAATTTGTGGGCTGCAGGGCCGGTGCTCACTATTTAAAAATTTTTTTTAGAACTTTTTATTAACAACATATAAACACAGAACACGCTACTGCTGCTCCTAGGCGGCCCTGCCTTCACCGCAGGGCTGGCTGTAGCTTTTTTATTCTTTCTTTTTTCCACAAGTCAGCTCCGCTGCGCGACCTGTCAATCAATCCAGTAGGCGTGTCAGCAAAAGACCAATCGGTAACCTCAATTTGTTCCGAAGGTAAACGCCCCTTACCTGAAGCTGCAGCCTGGATGCTTTAGAGTCACAGGGGTTTGTGAAAAAGCACCAGAAAAAAATGGTTAAACGGTGTCAGTGGAGAACATGTAATCCAGGCACATGTTACCCTGAGCGTTTAGAGGGTGGGATACAGTTTATTCATTTTCAAGAATTAAACGGAGTTTGGAAAACATGTAAAAAGACAGTGTCACATTAGGTGTCACAAGCTAATATTAGTCATATTAGTTGTCACAGATGTGGCTTGGTGTAAAGTTATTGCCAGTTGTTCAGTGTTATTTATTGAGAGTTCAGTAAACTGACAGCTTATGGATAATAACTGTCTTTGAGTCTTTTTGTACGTGATGGCAGATTCCTGTATCGTCTACCTGAGAGTAGTAGATGGAAGTGTCCTTGTGCTGGGTGGGTGTGGTTCTTAATGATGCTGCGTGCTTTACGCAGACATAGGCTGTGGTAGATGTCCTGGATGGTGTGGAGACTGCTACCAGTGATGTCCTCTGCTGTTTGCACCACCCTCTATAGTGCTTTCCGGCTCTGACTTGTGCAGTTCATGTACCACCTTGTGATGCAGCCTGTCAGCAGGCTCTCAATGCTGCACCTATAAAAGTTGGTGAGGATGCTGGTGTTCGTACCAAACTTTACATTTCCTCGTAGGTGAAGCAATCTTACCGTTCATGTAAAATATTTGATAATGTTCTTATAGAAACAATTCCTGAATGTTGTTTGTACTGTGTTAATGCTAGATGTTTGTCTCTTGACCCTACAACTGGCTAGGATGCATGAGAGAAGCGGAGCGTGCTCTATTCACACAAGGAGAGCTGTTGGTCAGGCTACTTCTTGTTGTGCCATTAACTCTAAAATAGTTATTGAATCAAGTGTTACTTATGTAAGAGAAACCTAAATGTTAAACAGCCCATTAAAATTTACCAGAATGCAGGAAATGGCATCTACTTCATTCAAAATTTTCTGGGGGAGGACACCCAGATACCCCCACTAGTGTGCGTCCCCGCCCCCAATCACATTAAAAAAGCTTCTGACACCAATGGTCACCACATTGTTTAAGCCAAGAGCCATTTTCAGCACTGGGGGCTAAAAGTGCCCCTAAAGGGCAGATTCTAGAATCGCCCCTGATGTAAGCTTAAAATTACATGATTTTAATAATAATAGGTCGTGATCTTAAGTGGGCCTCTCTGAGGCATGAAACTCCAGAGCTGAAAATGAGTCCCACTCTGACCCTGAATGTGACCAAATTAAATCATTTAACACTGCAAGGCAGGAAATGATTTATCAAGTGGCATCAGCATAACCAGACCAAAAGTTGCAGCAGTGTCACCAGTTCAGTGATGAGAGCTCGAGTTCACTCATCTTTCCGGGGTTGTGCTGGCTGATCAGACTAGGATACACTACGAGGAGAGGACTAGCCAGGCACTGCCCAAGGTAACCGTAATTCACAGTGACTGCTTCAGGGATCGGTGTCTCAGCTGATGAGAAGGTGTGCAGGCGATCAGCAACCTTCAGCTGGCTACACGTTGAGATGTTATGACACTTATACACATGTTCTTTTTCTCAAAATAGAACACTGAAAATATGTTAAAATAATTATAATATTTCACATGATTTCATAATAATGATTGCAAATAATAATCAACATCATTCATGTTTAAAAAAAAATCATAATCAAATTAAATGAGCATAACTTTATGAATATGTATCAAAATCACAAAATACATGCGTATTCATCAATTTGTAAGTGATTGGGTGTTCTAGGACAATGGATGTGTAAAAACAACAAGTCATTATTCAGGTCGAAAGTAACTTTAAAGGAAACCAGGATCGTTATGAAAGGTGACCTCAGGGTCAAAGGTCATGGTCATGCGAGACTTTTCTCTTCTTACAATCATCTGTGTAAATGATCACTTTTTTGACAGAAGATCTGTAATTTCAGATGTTTTTTTTTACAAGTTTCTTCCCCAGATTATTTTAATGGACTCTGGTACGGCAGACCAAGTTGTATAGCCCTGTCATAAAATCTTTGACTGGGCTAACATTGAGTTAATTTTTTTAAATGGTGCGATAGTTTGAAAAATCTGAAATGACAAATATTACCATCAGAGTGACACTCCTGGTATACAGATGATCTACAGTATGCCAGAGCTGTCCAACTCAGACCGCCCTTCCAGTGAGTTCATTTAAAAAAAAAAAACTACTGGATTTTCAGGAAAGAAAAGTGAGAAAAACATTTTAAAACAGACATAAATTAAAAATATTTCCGTCAGACAGGTGAGCCTGGTACATTAGATATCTGTGGTCCCATGTGTAAACTGGATTCAGAGAGCACTGATTAACATTGCACAGAAGATGGTGTTTGAACCCAGCCAGGATAAGAAGTGTCCCAGCAGGTAATCTTCATAAAATCCTTAATCTTCATCAAAAGACTGCAACATTTTCCCTGGCGTCTCTGACACCTCTCAGCTGAGGTGGAACAGGAACACAGCAGAGGTAGACAGCAACGCCTGAAAGAAATGCTGGGAGGGTTGTTTTCTGGCTTGCATAGTTGCATTTTCTGAGATAGGTTACAAATTGCATATTCATAGAGCTGGGTGACCACAAACAACCAGAGTCCTCATCTTAAAAAAAAAAAAGTGCACTTATAAGCAAGAAGAAAGGGCCTATACACAGGTAGACAGAAAGCCACACGGTCTTGGTTATGAAAATATTAAACACCCTCCAACAAGAGCATGTCACAGCAGACATTAGAGACAGTTAGTAGGTTTTACTTTAGCAATGATAACGATTTAATAGAGCATGTGCTGGGAGAGAAATTAGTTTACTCATCCAATAAATCTGCATTTATGTATGGATTAGTTCTATCCCCTTCGATCACTCAGAAGCTTTTTTTTTTTGAGCTAAGAAAATGCCAACTGTTAAGAAAGATCTAACAGAAGACCTGATAATGCTAGTTTTATTACTTTTACTATACTTTTATTGACTAAACAGTCACAGCAGTGACAGTGTGAAAACAAAAAAAAGTAAACTGCTTCTAAGGTTTGAAGGACTGTGGATTTGTCGCTTGCAGCCTGAAAGCTCATGAAGTTTCTATAGATAATTAAAAAAGAAACATGGTTTCTTTGTGAACTGATCAGTTAGAACAACTATACCCCCTTCATGCTTCACTACATTCACTTAGTTACAACAGTATTAGGTGTAGGGCAGGTGAGCCGAAGTGTTAATTCTTTTAACTCCCAGTCCCAAAGCTGCTCTTATTTGAGATATCTTCCTGTTCTGTAATAGCCTTTCAGGACCTAACATAATGAGCTTATCTCCACACCTAATGGCTAACTAAATGAATGTCACTAACACTAATGACACTGACTTATCTGTTGCTGCAGCACTCTGCTGGTATCATTTCCCCATCTTGAAGGGGGCTCATGTTCTGCTCGACTCCAGTTTTTTGCCATCATTGGTTGAAACTGATGGCTTACACAAATACAGTATGTGAATTTAAACTTTCATCTAATTGTTAGCTTTTTGAGATGCTATTGCTGCTCTGTGGGTTACGATGGCCCTGAGGTGTAAATGAACAACATTTGAAAAAATGGAATTACATTTGAAATAAATAAATGGAATTACATTAGAAAAAACTCTAATTATATGATTTTTGAATGATTCAATTTTTTCTAATGTAATTCCACTTTTTCAAATGTAATTCTGTTATTTCTAATGTGATTCCATTTTTTCAAATTTAATTCTGTTTTTTTCTAATGTAATTCAGTTTATTCAAATGTAATTCCATTTTTTCAAATGTGATTATGTTTTTTTCTAATGTAATTCCGTTTTTTTTTTTTAAATATAATTCCATTTTTTCAAATGTAATTCTGCTTTTTAAAATGTGATTCTGTTTTTTCAAATGTGATTCCGTCCACTTCTGCTTTGACCCCTTATGCTTTGATCACTTCCGTTTTGGCCACTTCCGTTTTGGCTTAATGTAAATCCATTTTTTTCACATGTAAATCTGTTTGTTTTAAAAAATGTAACTCCGTTTTTTCTAACGTGATTCCGTTTTTTTTCAAATGTAATTCCATTTTTTCTAATGTAATACTATTTTTTTTCTAATGTGATTCTGGCCACTTCCGCTTTGGCCACTTCTGCTATGGCTTAATGTAATTCCATTTTTTTTGTCAAATGTAATTCAGTTTTTTCAAATGTTGTTCATTTACACCTCATGGCCACCATACTGGGCACCAAACCTCTGCTCAGATTCTGTAATCAAACTTAACTCATGACTCTAATTGATTTATGTGCTTTAGAACAAAGGCACTGCACCATAGCCCTCACTGTCAAATCAGTTTATTTTAGGTAACACATTTCCTTGTGTAGTGAACTAAGCCTCAGGTCAAAACCTGGACCTTCCTGGGACAGGAACTGTTATTTCATTGATTTGAGTCCTGAAACACAAATTAAACTCATCCAGAGACTTCTAAGTGTGTCCTGCACTAATCAATTGAAAGAACAGTCTCTTTTTATTATCATTACTATTTTACAATATCTTGATAATCAAAGTGTGTTTAGTTCAAATCATTTTTAAATGTTGAAGTGAATTACTCATTTTAAATCAACTGTGAAACAGTATTAATGATTTTTAATCCTCATTCAAAGTAGAAATCAAGTTAATGTCTGTTACAGAGTAATTATTCATTTTCTTGATCTTCTGTCTGAAATGAGCAAGTGTGATGTCGGTCAAAAGTCGGAGACAGTCGCAAACAAGTTTATTGGAACGAACTGTCATGTTTTTAAAACCTCTCAGACATAAATAGAGGAGCTGGCACCTGCTGTCTGTCATCTCGCCTAAACATTTCTCTGTCTGTTCCAAAAACATCTCACTGTTTTTCTGACTTGTAGTAACCTCTTACGTCACTAAAACCACACCCCTGTTGGCTCTTTCAGCCAATCAGGACTTCCCAAATGAACCGGAAACAGAACTCTTTAAATGTCAACACTTCCTAGTTCCAAACAGTTCGGAGAGCAGAACCGAACAGAAAAGTTGCTGGAGAGAACAAGAAGTTCCAGACATGATCCGAAGTTCTTCCGAGTCTCGTGGGAATTATGGAATCTTCTACATTTGAGTGGAACTCTGACGGGCTCACAGCTCATGTGAGTCCACCTGAGAGGTGAGCGTGGTGTTGAACGAAGTACCGTCACTACTTCGGACGATTCGCAGCTGTTCCTACGGAGACGCTGGAAAGGTAGCGTTAAATGGAACTCCGTACCAGTGGAGACATCTTCTACAAGGTAACGAGTCCCTCACTACCGAAGTGTACCGAGGTTGAGCTGGGTTCGGATGGAGGGTGCCGTTCGTTATCAACACACTTTTCCCTCATCCATTTCCTCTCCATTTAAACTCCTTCATTTTCCTATCTTTAAACTTCTATGTTGCCAGTAATCATCCTGATATTTTCAGAAATGTATGTTGCATTTTAGTTGCAAGTGAGAAATCATGGCCGTATGGTTTCTCATTGTAAAGCTAATTAATTAAGCTGTGTTATTGCGTTCAATCAGAATAATCACGTGTACAATGTTTGATGTTAAATTTTGATTCTGTTAATAAATGACCACATTCATTTTGATGGGTCAAAGAAAATTAACGTCTCACGTCACTGATTAAACCATCTCCCACACAGTATCTCTGTCACATATCTGTCAAGTAGCTCGAAAAAGAGAGAATCCGTTTAAATTAAGTATAATATCAGGTACTTGAACTAGTCCAGATATTATAACATGTAGTGGAGCTCCGAAGCTAAATGAAGCTAACCGACCTATTTCACTACACTTGTATATAAACTCATGAATAGACCGATGGTCAGGCCAGTCGTGTGGGAGGGTCTGTCAGGAATGGTGATCAACACCAACAGGAGTGACATAATGCTGCTTTAGACTCCATAATTAATTCAATTCAAATTCAAAAATATTTATTAATCCCAAAGGGAAATTATTATTTGTTGTAACTCGTTATCTTTATTTCATTAGGAGATGTTATACTTTGTAGATACTGATGGCTGTAGACAGGAAGTATCTCTTGTAAAGGTCCATCCCACAGTGGATCCTAAGAAACTGGCTGCAGATGCCGTCCAATCCGTCCACCCAGACTCAGCTGGCCTCTCGGTTTCTCTGGGCTGTAGGACTCCACGAATGCCGGGCAGAACTCCTCCCAGAGCGATGGCCACTCCTCCCAGCAGTCTGCCGAGCTCCTCGTCACTGCGGACAGCCAACTGTAGATGCCGAAGGACGATCCTGTCCTTCCGCTGTCATGAGCCGTGTTTCCTGCTAGTTCCAGGATCTCAGTGGTCAGACGGTATTTGAGCACAGCTGGCAGGTAGATGAGAATGCGTCCACAGAACATCCTTTTCAACAAATGTCCAAAACTAAAAAAGTTTCAGTAAAAATCCTTCCAGCTGCTCAGCATCCAATACCAGAGGAAACAATCATCCAAAAAAATGTGATTTACATCCAGAAAAAGAGGAATTAAAGTTTCCAAAAGCAAAATCTCAGAATGAAAGTAACAGAGCTGCTCCAACATGAAAACACCTTGAGCGGCGCAATTCTAGAACCAGATTTATTACCGTTGGTTTCAAAAACTACTGATGTTGTTGTAAGTATTTGTTGTACTTTTTAACTGTGTGAGAGTTTTATGTCATTGAATGCTGTCTAAATTAATGATCAGAACTTGGTTTGATAAGTCATGCAGATACAATACTTGAACAAGTATTCATACCCCTTTAACTTTATCACATTTGTCAAGTTACAACCAAAATTTGATGTGCTAGACCAACACAAAGCGGGACATTAAGGTGAAGGATAATAATACGTTTTCAAATATTTTATACAAACAAAAATCTAAAAAATAGGGTGTGCACTTCTATTTAGTACCCTTTACTCTCTGCCTCAAACTAAATTGCAGTGCAATTACCAGTAATTGCTTTCAGAAGTCATGTAATTAGTAAAGAGAGTCCACCTGTGTGTGAAATTTATTCTCAATAAAAAATATTCTGTGAAGATCTCATAGATTTATCACAGAACATTAGTGACATCATGAAAACCAAGGAACACAGGACAGGTCAGGGGTGAAGTACCTGAGAAGTTTAAAGCAGGATTAGATTATATCACAGTATCTTAATCTTTGAACATCTTACGAAGCACTGTTCAATTAATTATTCTAAAATGAAGACATGGTTCTCAACCTGAACTGACAGGCTGGGAAAAAAGAGCATTTTTCAAGGAAGCTGCCCAGACGCTCATGGAAACACAAAAGGAGCCTCAGACATCTATATCTCAGATGGAACTGTTACTGATATATTTTGAAAAACTGGCCTTTATTAAAAAAAGGCACAAAGAAAGGTGTTGTTGAGATTGCATTTCCCTACAAACAATGTAGGAAAACAACAAACGTGTGAAAAAAGGTGCTCTCATCAGCAAGGCCTAAAGCAAAATGTGTTTGTCTATATGCAAAACCCCTATGTTTGACAGAATACCAAAACTGCACATTACTCAGAACTCATCTTCATATGTCTGATGACAGCAACATGGTGGTGGCAGCATCATGCAGTGGGGATGATTTTGTTCAGCAGAGACAAAAGTTGGTCAGTTAATGTGAAGATGAATGGAGTTAAAAACAGAGTAATTCTGGAGGAAAATCTGTAGAGGCTGTAACATAATTGAAAATGGGACAAAGGTTCACCTTTCAGCAACCACAGCTCTTGTTGTAAATTGCGTCTGTAAAGATCAGTTTCTATCACCAGCCTCTAAAAGAATCCCATCAAACTTCTCTGCAGTCATTTTCTTTGCTCAGATTGTTGGAGTTTACCAACTCTTTCAGAAACAGTCGACCGTCCAGATGACCTGACTCAAATTTGTTGGATTTTTTTTACCTGGATTATTGAGCATGAACTTTGAAGTTGGTAACCTCCCTTTTGCTGGACACCTCTCATGTTATCTCTTTACTTGTTAGTGAATGCATCACCAACATCAACCTATAGAGTTGAACTCTTCTACTTTTCTTCTCCAGTTACAGTTCCTGTTGCTGAGTGAATTGGAAAAAATAAACTTTCTCCTGCTTTTGTTCCAGTGAGGGTCTAGTCTAGTCGTATGCCACTCCATCGAACCATGTTCAAGCTGTCAGCTGGCTGCAGCAAGATACCTCTTCTCCTCTTTCTGGTAATTGTCCCAGAATGGTCTCAGAAAATTCCTCTATGCCTGAACTTTCTTGTCTACCTGGACTGGTCCCAAGGCTATCCTGAACATTTTTACCTGTCTGGATGACCTCCTGGCTGACCACCAGAGATGTCTGCCTTGTCTAACCAAACCGTTCTTTGGGATTGTCTCATCTGTCTAGGTGGCTCTCAGTCAACTGCCAGAACTGTTTTAACTGTGTGGACTGTCTTCAGATCATATTACGGAAATGTTTACCTGTCAGCTGTGCTTTCTCAATGCCCTCAGCCCAGTTCCTAAAACCAGATATCTTCCTTGCGCCCCCCTTATGTGAAGATTTTTGGTTTCTTATGAGACATCCTTTAGAGGAGACTACTGTCGTAGTAGCAATATGCCTACAGTATTGGACAAAATGTCTTGTAGCACATCTCTCCTCTGTCTTTAGTTTTCTGAGTTTTGTTTGTGTCTGGTCTGCTTGAATAACAATTTATCATTGATCATCATCATATCAATTTATTATCTCAGCCACTACACACTCGGCTGCAAACCACCCCAGTGCTAGCTGAAGGTCATAACCCAAAGACACCAAACACACTCGCATCATCTACTTAAAGCACGGGTGTCCAAAATATGGCCCGAGGACTGTTTGCGGCCCTTGGAGTGATTTTGTGGGGTCCACAGCTGCGGTATAAAAATGGAATCATTTTGTCCAGCAGGATTAAGAGCTTGATGCAGACTTTCTGCAAATTACATGGTAAGATTATATATATATATATATATATATATATATATATATATATATATATAT
>NC_056517.1:6106641-6124920 GCF_014905685.2 Nematolebias whitei | reverse complement strand
TATATATATATATATATATATATATATATATATATATATATATATATATATATATATATATATATATATATATAAGGATGAAAAATAATCTTTTTATTTTCACTTCATGGTACAAAGCACCAAAAACATTTACTGATTTCTACCAGAAAGGAGATTTTTGGATCATGATTCATAAAACTTTTCTAAATATTGCAGTTGATAAAATAATCAAGAGAGAAACTGGACATTTAAATGAATATAACGTGGTATCATCTGCATACAAGTTGATCAACTTTATCTAACCTTCAATGAATCTGTTGTAGCGACTGACAGCTGGATGATTTTTCAGAACTTTGATCAGCCTTTTGGGTCGTCCATGGTCCACAAGGCTGATCGACCTCCTTTTAAAAGGACACTTACTCGAATTACGCTTTTGTTGCTGAGAACCGACTAAAATGAACTTTGAAAACACAAGAAAACAACAAACATAGACCCAACAAATCAAATAAATCATTTTAAATAAAAAATGGTGTTTATGTTTTAGACATAGAACAATTTAAAACTCCTTCTCCACCAAAATTAGTCAACTTTTGTACTTTCTACAAAATAATGTTCACGTTGAGAGTTAATTTCACATTTCTGTGGCACAAGTTCTTTCATCTTGATAGTTTTGGCCCACATGTGAAAATGTTTTAGACACCACTGACTTAAAACAAAGATGAGACTTTGAGGTTACAAACCAGATACGATTCTCCTTAAGACTTTGCCTTGAGATCCTGTTCTTTGTATTTCTGCAGGTGCAGTAGTCAGAGATGGTTGAGCCTAGCTGTCCCTAAAGACAACTAATCATCCACCATTCATAAGTCACTCCACTTTTCTTTGTTGGATTGTTAGTTGCCATACAATGATTAACGGACAACTTACTGTGCTTCCCCAGTGAATTAGAAAATCTAATGTAACTTTTTCTCTACAGATCTACTTCAGTGTTCCTTGGTTTACCCGTCTCCTCGCTACCTTTTGGAAATTCTCTGCTGTTCAAAGTTCCCTCCTCCAAAAACCAGGTTATTCGAACTCTGTCTCCCATTCCCAGCCTACCTGCTCTCAACCACCCAGCAGAAACAGGAAGATACAATAAATCTACTGATGAATGCAGGCACTGACTATCATGCAAATAAGTACAAAATCAGTATGGATCGCCAAAAAACATTTTAAATTATATTTAAAATAACAAAGTCCATGCTCAATAATCCAAGTATACAATCCAAGATTTTTCAGTCCTCTATGCCTGAACTTTCTTGTTTACCTGGACTGGCCCCAAGGCCATCCTGAACATTTTTACCTGTCTGGATGACCTCCTGGCTGACCACTAGAGATGTCAGAGAAAAATGTTGGATTGTATACCTGGATTATTGAGCATGGACTTTGTTGTTTTCCTTTTTCTTTTTTTTTTCTTTTTCTTTTCGATGGCCTCCCTTCTCCCCTTACAGCCATCCTCTCCACACCATTATTATGAAATATTTATTATAGTGACTATCTAGTGTAGGTTTTTATTTTATTTTTTATTTTTTTAATAGGATAGAAAGAAAGAAAAGACAAAGTAAGACTCCAAATATAAGAAATATACACAAAGAGAGCACACGTCAAAACACCTGGCCACTGTCTGTTCACCTGCAAAGAACATGACAAAACACAGCAACAAAATACATATGTATAAAGAACTTAAAATATTCATGGCTTTGCAGTAAGTTTCCATAAATATATATACCCATACCTACGCCTATATACATACATACATACATACATACACATGAATATACACTCATACATATCTATATATCTACATATAAAACCTACATAAGCATCCCTGCTTCTATTTGTGTGTGGTTGTGAGCATGCGTAAGTGTATAAGGCTTCTCTAATAGAACATTTATTAGTAACTGTGAAGCAGCAGAGACCCGACCCCCAAGACCAGAGGCAGACGAAAAAGGGGGGACCAGAGCCCAAGACCCCAGGAGGGACCCCGACCGCGGAGCCCCCAGAGCCACCCACACAGGACGAACCACTCACCCACCCCCCAGAACGGACCACAGGGGAGAACCGGAAGATCCCCACCAGCAACCACATACAGTGACCCCCCGGGGCCAACAGCGACAAACTCATAGGCCTCCGTCGGCACCCGCCGCACCGATGTAGGTCCAGGTCCAGGCACCGAGGCCCCGGCACCGAGGACTCACACCACCCAGGCCAAGGCCCGACAGGGCCAGAGGACCCGAGCCCCACCAGGCAGACACCAGGCCGAGCCGACACACGCCCAAGCGCCCAGCCCCCGATACCAAGGGCCCCAAGCGCGCCGGCAGGCAAGGGCACACCCCACCAGGGGGCCGCGCGATAGGGGCGCGATGCCAAACACCCCCAGTTGTATCAAAGAGGGGGCAGTCTGAGTCTCGGCCTAACAAATACCCATTCATACACAGACACAATCACACAATCCCAACCTCAAGGACTTTGTTGTTTTCAACCAGGTTGACACAACTGTCAACAAGGAAGAGGGCCGGCAATGGAGAAGGGGCCGTGCCAAAGACACCATCTTGCACCAACATAAATGGTTTGTTCCACTTTGGAGTAAGCTGTTGGGGGAAGAATCAGTTTTGTGCTGTGTGTTTCCTTGACTGATGAAGCCTTCCGGATCGAAGGTGAAATGTTTCAGCACAAAAAAAGAAACTGTCCAGATGACCTGACTGGAAAATGTTATATTTAAAATAGTTAAAACTGTTCAAGTTCAAGTAGGTTTATTGCCATTCTCACCACATGTGGTACATGAGGTGGTACAAAATTATGTACACAGGGTCCCAGTTATGACCAACAATAGCAAAAATATAAAATGTAAAAAGAAGCAGTATAGAAGGATCTAAGATATACACTAAACAAACGCCAAACGGTACAACAGAAGATTTTATATGTACGCTAACACTAATAATGCAAAACAATACGGTGTAACAACAGCATCCTGAACATGAGTCTGTGATGAGCGGAGGGGTATGAAATAATCAGCAGCATGAGATCAGCAGCATGGATAATCAGCAGCACAGATAAGTCACATATCACAATTAAAGTGACATTACAGTGATATTTTTTCTTTTTCACAGTGATTATTCTGGTTAGAGATCCATTAATCTAACAGCCTCAGGGTAGAAGCTGTTCCTCAGTCTAGTGGTTCTACACTTAATGCTCCTCAACATCCTGCCTGAGGGGAGTGGGGCAAAAAGTGTGTGTGCTGGGTGAGTGGGGTCCTTCATGATGCAGGTGGCCCTCTTCCTGCATCTGGAGGAGGATCAGTTGACAAACACAGCAACACAATACTCATCACACTAAAAATTTAGATTATTAAATATTTATTTTGAAGAACTAATCTTTTAGAGTGAATGATTGTTTTTAAAGAGCAACGCCTCACCTAAGAAAAACAGCCATGCTTGTTAAGATGATCTAAGTCTAATGCAGGGATGTCCTCGAGGGCCACTATCTTACACATTATAGATTTTAATCTGCTCCAACACTTGATTTTAATCAGTAGGTGTTAACAGGCTTCAGAACATGAAGAGGTCATTCAATCTTTGAATTGGGTGTGCTGGAGCAGGGATACAAGTAAAACATGCAGGACAGTGGCCCTTCAGGAGGAAAACTTGACACCCCTGGTCTAAAACATTGGCATAAAGAGCAGAAAACTATATATTCATGGCATGCCTTGCTTTTACTGACCTTCTGTAGCTGAATGAGTTTACAACTTTGACATGCTCTCCATGAAGCACAGGTTAGTATTAATTTAACATGCAAAAATGTCATCGGGGTCCCATATTTTGCTGCTATGATGGAAGAGCATATTTGGATTTTATTGCATGTTCTCTGATTATTTGTAGCTGTCTGATAGCCATATGATTACAATTAAACTTTAAATATTTACATCTGATTTTAAGCTCTACCTCCTGTCTTTCATAGATCAATATACCCCTGTGTGACTGGTGGTAGTGGTAGTGCTCACATCATTATTGTGGTTTGGCTTCAGAACAACACAAACACACATACGGAGAGTTGTGGGAAAGATAAGTAGGTCCGGCTGATGAAAACCAGGAAAAATGAAAACTGACAAACTGTGTCTGGCTCTGCAGGCAGTGAATGCTTGGAGTCCCGTAGAGTTCAATCAACAGCATGTGGACAGCAATCTGTTCAGTTTGTTTGTCCCCCCACCCAAAAAAAACAACAACAAAAAAAAAAAAAACCCCAGCTGATCTCTCACTGAACTTCAGTAAATTGTAATGTCAGAGAATCTAAATCAGAATATTTGTTGTCATTGTAACAATTACAACAAAATTAAGTGTTCTGTAACGGTGTCAAAGATATAAAAAGGACATTATGTGAAAAAGGATGAAAGAATAAAAAAGGGTAATATATATATATGAGAATGTATACTATACACTATATAGGGGAGTGGTGGCGCAGAGGTTAGAGAGGTGGGCTTGTGATCCGAAGATCGCCGGTTCACGCCCCGGCCCCGACAACATCAAAATTGTGGGTGGGGTAGGTGAAACACCCACACTTGCCCCCACCCTCATTCGCCCCACTCTGGGCCCATGAGCAAGGCCCTTAACCCCCACCATGTGCTCCCTAAACAGGTCTCTCTTGAAAATGAGTTCTAGTGGCTCAATGAGACTAACCTGGATAAATAAAGGCTAAATGAAAAAAAAAAAAAAAAAAAAAAAAAAAAAAAATATATATATATATATATATATATATACAAATTTACAAAATAAAAAACATTTATATAGCACAACACACTATTGCACATGAGTTATCACACATGGCATTTTCACATCTGCACATTGTTCTCGCCACATTATGCTGTATGTGCTATGTGGCATTTATTGCCTGATAGAATAAAATCTTTTTTTTTTTTTTTGTCTATTTGTCCATATTTTAATGCACCTGTACCTCCTGCCTGATGGCAGTGGGTGTAACACGATGTCACCTGGGTGCGAGGAGTCTTAAAATATCCGTAGCTTTCCCTGAGACAGTAGAAGCTTTGCAGTTTAGGATGAGAGGACAATGATCATCCAGTGATCTTCTGGTCCATTTTAATGATCTCCTGAAATATTTCCCTCTGTGCTGAGATGCAGCTGGAGAACCACACAAAGAGGAAGCACAAGACGCTCTTTACAGAGCAGCGATAGAAAGTTTTTGACTAAGTCATTTTCCTGAAGACTCTCAGGAAATGAAGTTTCTGTTGGGCTCTCTTCACCAGATCTGATGTGTTCACTTTCCAGGTCAGGTCCTTCATGGTGCTCATGGGAGTAGGTTTTTTTTTTTGTTGTTGCATCATTCTCATTTTGTCAGGGTGCGTTCGGCAACTGTTTGCTACAATCCGGCAACTCTCAGACTGACTAATAACAAAGTTATGAACAAATATGTCTGTCTTGCCGTTTGGGGAGCCATGCATGAACATGTCGCTGTGTCACCTCCTCAGCTGGTGACGCTCTGGATGCTTGTCACCCGCATGCTGCGGCTAAAAACACAAAGCGAGAGCGCTACCTGCCCGCTTTAACAATTTTTGTGTTTTTTTAAATACAGAAGTAATGTTTAATAAATATTAGGACTCTATTCTTTGCTAACAAAATATATTTTATGTCACTTAACAACTTGTCAGGTTCTTCTCTTGTGAGCGCGTTCCCCTTGAAGAAGTTGGAGAACGAGCCCGTATTGTAGCCACATGGTCGTCAACAACAACAAGCTGCTGAAGATTTTGTCAGCCATCATTGTAGAAGAGTGTGTGTGGGGGGGGGGGGGTGATCAAACTTAAAAATGGTTGTTGTGCGATGCAGCGCCGGCAGGGTGGGCGGGTGGTGTCCACCTTTCCATTGACTCATCGAAAGACACAAAAGTCAGAAACAAAACAAAAAATAATCCAGAGGAATGCAGGTAAAAATCCAGAAAACTCCTTTGAAACTCCAGTGAAGATACCATTCCTGTGAACAGCACCTCCATGCCTGAGAGACTTCCTACATCAGCGAGCTGCGCTCAAGGCGACTGCTGATGCTGGAAGTAGTAAATGTGTTTCCATCCTTTTTGAAGAGAACCAGACCTTCAGAGTCCCAGCACAGAAATGATAAATGGACTGTACTTATACAGTATAGCAACTTTCTATCTATTCAAGACACTCAAAGCGTGTTACAACACAATCTGTGCCCTTATTTACCCATTCATACAGCACTCTACTAGATCCCTACAAAGCTAATTGAACAAATCATTCTAAAGAGACTAATCAGAGCTTTATCACATTCATACACTGATGGGACACACATCGGAGGCAATGAGGGGTTCAGTGTCTTGCCCAGGGACACTTCAGCATGTGACTGCAGGTGGATTCGATCCCCCAACTCTTGCATTGGAGGATGACTGCTCTAACCACTCAGCCACAGCTGCCCACACAATGGTCCAGATCGTGTCCAAATAACTAAATTCAGTTTATTTCTATAGCACTAAATCACAACAAAGTTGTCTCAGGGCACTTTACAGAAACATTCACATATATAAAAGCCAATTAGTAAAGTTCTCTATCTAAGGAATCCAGCAGACAAGTTGAATCTTGGCTTCGTTGCAGTCTCCCATCCTGAGCAAGCACAGTGGCAACAGTGGAAAGGAAAAACTCTCTTTCAAAAGGAAGAAACCTCCAGCAGAACCAGGCTCAGGACAAGCAGCCATCTGCTTTGACTAAATAATAATCCAGAGAAATCTGGATGAAAAGTCCAGATGAGCTCTGGAGAAGACACTGGACCTCGGAGCAACGCCTCCCTGCCCAAAAGACCTCCTGAGCCGGTGAGCAGCATTCAGATTGATCCCTGAGGCTGGAAGTAGCCCTGGTCCAATTCCCAGTTTGTTCTGTACTGGTCTCTGCAGCCACTGAACACCAAAGTTACTTTGAAGAAGGACCAAACTTTTTATCAGATTTTGGTCGGGTCACTTTGATGTTATGAAACTGCAGATAATCCGACATGCTGCCGACCACAACCACGCAAACCAGGAAGTGCGAACCAAGAAACAATTTAATTTAATGAACTTCTTTTCCCCAGACATTTAATATGCATCACATGTCAACCAGGGGACAAAACAACAAACAAAAACAAACAAATTAAAAGATTATTAAACAATTCACAAAGTGAACGTAAAAATAAAATGTACCAAACCAAAGTAAACGTTTGGAAGATATGACTTTATCTGTGACACTTTTTTCCATTTTACTTTCACCTGTTTAGGTTTAGGAACCAGCATCTTGAATAATTAAAATGTGTGTGTGTGTGTGTGTGGGGGGGGGGGGGGGGGAAGACCACAATTTTTCACTGTCTGACATTTCGGAGTATGCAGTTTTACAGTCTGGTACGCAAAGAGGCTAACAAAACAGGGTTAGGGGGCCGAGATGGTGTAGAGGCAGGGCAGCCGGCTTGGGACCCGAAAGTCCCAGGTTCGATCCCTGGTCACTGCATACCACGTGGTGTCTCTAGGCAGCACACCTCATTTCCAAAATGCCCCCTGGGCACCTTCAATAGCTGCCCACTGCACCACCTGGTGGTGGATGGGTTAAATGCAGAGACTAATTTCGCCTTTGCATGGAAACACACAGTGCTGACATTGTGAAGACAGTATTATTATTATTATTATTATTATTATTAATAAAAAAAAGATTACAGTGAAGGTGGTGCAAACATAGAGAAAGTGTACAAGCAGAGCTAGAAATCACATTGCTTATTTTGACACAAAACTCAAAAATTGTTGTGCAGTATCTGTGAAATTTGAATATTGGAATACCCAGGTCCTGGTTTGGGCTCAGGTGAGCATGACTGCTAAAGTTCCAACTTCATATTATTACAAATTCTGCATGAAATTATACCTCAAGAAGCAGTGAAGAGTACAATGCAAATAAATGGAGATGGATGAAAGACAGTAAGAGAAAAGCACTGACACAACATTTTCAAGGACATTGCTGAACAATTAACTTGTGATTTTAGCTATCTACCCCATTAGTCTAGGGGGTTTGGAAACAAGTATTGATTTTGGATGTCAGCCACTCTCATTCTATGGAAATAGCACTAAATGGCAAGGAAACAAAAACAAATTGAATTTCTGTGCTGCTTCTTGTAATGTGAAATTAGATATGTGGCCATGTGTGGCAGAAGAAGCCAGCCACAGAGACAGAGAAGACGATCACACAGGATGAAGCGTGGTGCAGAGCAAATCCAGTTTCTTACGTACTAGCTCAAAGAAGACCCAACTTTCAGGACCTATGACCTAAAGTTATCGTTCAGAACTGTTCAGACCTGTTCAGACTTCTCTCTCTAAAGTTCATTTTGTTTTTATCCTATTGTTTTCTGTGCATGTACCATTCATAGACACTCAATTAGTATAAGGAACATTTATGTTCGTCTAGACTCATGAAAGTAACATTGTTCATTAAATGAAGATTGTTCGTTGAAGTAGGAAATTTGTTGAGATAAATATTGATGGCCAATTTATTTGTGCAAGTATTCTGTAAAATTATTGATGCGTTCTGTTTTTCTTGTCTGCTTTTATTTTTTTAGAATTAACTCTTTAAGACACACTGTAGCAAGTGAAGAGTCTTTTAGACAAAGACAAAATCCACCTAGTCAGGTGAGTCTTGCAGTCAAAGCGTTCTTTAAAATAGTCCTTGGATCTGATAGCGAACTGGAAACTGCAGCTTCAATGATGCATTGTTTTTCAACGTGTGTTCAGTTCTCTGTCAGCACCTCAAAATCTTAGACCATGGTACCAGAAAAGGGTGGACTGCTCTCTTCAAGTCAAGGGTGAGGTTTTGTCTCAAGTGGAGGAGTTCAAGTATCTCGGGGTTTTGTTCACGAGTGAGGGAAGAATGGAGTGTGATATTGGCAGACTGATTGGTGCAGCATCTGCAGTATTGTGGACTCTGTACCGGTCCGTTGTGGTGAAGAGGGAGCTGAGCTGTAAGGCAAAGCTCCCTGTTTACCGGTTGGTCTACATTCCTACCTTCACCTAAGGTCATGAGCTCTGGGTAGTGACAGAAAGAATGAAATTGCAGATACAGGTAGTTGAAATAAGTTTTTTCTGCAGGGTAGCTGGACTCTCCCTTAGAGATAGGGTGAGAAGTTCAGTTATCCAGGAGAGACGGAGTAGAACCGCTGCTCCTCCTTTTCTTTGTTACTCCCATCAGTCACCACAAGGACAAGTTCTGTATTTACAGATGGTTTATTGCAAGATCACCAAGAGGATCACTCAGCGTTGCCATCATGAGAACTAAAATAAAAAATATATTTAGAAATGTCAGTTCCCAAACAGTAACCAATAATTAATTTCTTATACAGTATATTCAGTGAACTTCAAATAATTTAAACATCAAGTAACCTGCCTTACAAATAACATTGTGACCAATATAAACCCAGTATATGTTAAGTTACAAACATAAAATGCCAGTTTTTCACATTTACATGGAAACAAATTAACAGAAACCTTGAACGCACCTCACTGCCTGCTGTAACCAAACGGGAGAAATACGATCAACTTCGGTTTTTCCCTTCACACTTCTCAATGAGCAGGTCAGACGCTGAAATTAACACATTGCTTCACATAATACTTGACTTAATGAGATGCAGAACACCTGCGGTAAGCACACGCATTCCTTGCTTGTGTCACACTCAAAAAAGTCTGCATTGAACATTACTACCGCTCCACTGAGTTCTGAACCAAATGCGTTAATTTAAAGGAGCATTACAAATATTTGTAGCAAACATAAAAAGGGGAGCATCGAATGAGTTCACTGTCAGTAACAGTCTTTTATTTTATTTTCTCCTCCTTTCGTCCGTCATCAAATGGACTTCTTCAGTCTGAAGAACCACCAAACAAAACTGATTCTCCACCAACAGCATAGTCTAAAGTGGAAAAAAATAAATAAAAATCTTATCATATCTGCCCATTGTTTAAAACAAAATCAATTCAAACAATCAATTCAAACAATAATCATCTATAAGTAATATAACAAAATAAATAACTCATCATAATTTTACGTATTTATATGTATCTTTCCAAAAAGTTAATTTTAATCATTTTCTTAAATATAGGCATTGACTTTACTTTTTTTACATCGTTTTCCAAACTATTCCACAGACCTATTCCCTGAATTGAAGTAGACCGCCCCTTTAAACTGGTTCTGTACTGTGGTTTAACAAAAATGTCTGTTCCCTTAAGATTATAGCAACTTTTCCTTTGTACAAAATACGTTTGAATGTTTGAAGGTAGTTTGTAGTTCTGAGCTTTATACAGTACTAAAAGAATATTATAGTTAACCAAATCATGAAACTTAAGTAATTTCAATTGATAAAATAAAATACTAGATGGATGACAATAACGCTTTCTTGTGATAATGCTTATAGTTCTTTTCTGCAAAATAAAAATAGGCATCGTTATAGTTTTACATGCTGTTCCCCAAACATCAACACAATAAATTAAATGTGGGACTATAATTGTATTATACAGCAAATACAAGGCTTTATCATTCAATAAGTCCCTTACTTTATACAGTACTGCAGTGGATTTAGATATTTTAGTTTTTACAGAATTTATGTGCTGTTTCAATGACAGTTTATCATCAATAATTACACCCAAAAACTTCACCTCACCTACTCTGCATATCTCAACACCATCAACTCTAAAAGGAACATCAACAGTTATCTTTTTTTACTAAATATCATATAATTAGTTTTATCAAGGTTCAATGATAACTTGTTTAATTTAAACCAATTTTGTATTTTGCCAAACTCCATCTTCATCAACTCAAACATCAGTTCCAAGTCTTTACCCAAATAAAAGAAAGTTGTATCATCAGCAAAGAGAACACATTTAAGGATAATGGACACCTCCGTCAAATCATTTACATATAAAATAAACAACTTAGGTCCAAGTACAGAGCCTTGTGACACTCCACATGAAATACTGCTTAGGTTAGATCTTACATCGTCTATTTGCACAAACTGTTTTCTGTCTTTTAAATAACTACATATCCACTGCAAAGCTGGTCCTCTAATACCATATTCCAAACACTGTGGGGTTTTTTTCACTTTGGAGTATGATGTTGGTGGAGAATCAGTTTTGTTTGGTGGTTCCTCAGATTGAAGAAGTCCGTTGGATGACGGATGAAACGTCTCAGCACAAAAACAAAACCATCCAGATGACCTGACTGAACATTGTTGGGCTTGATACCTGGATTATTGAACATGGACTTTGGTGTTTTGAACCACTTTAGCATGATTGTCGACGAGGGAGAGGGTGGGCCCCAGAGGAGAGGTTGTGCCCCAGAGGCCATCTTAGCACCAACATAACTATTTTTTTTCCACTTTGGAGTATGCTGTTGGTGGAGAAACAGTTTTGTTTGGTGTTTCCCCAGACGGGCACCATGGTGGTGCAACTTGTAGAGCTGCTGCCTCTCAGCGAGCAGGTTCCGGGTTCAAATACCGGTCCAGGGGCCTTTCTGGGTGGAGTTCGCATGTTCTCTCCGTGCATGCATGGGTTTTCTCCGGGTATTCCAGTTTCCTCCCACAGACCAAAGACATGCATGTTAGGCTGATTGGTAACTCTAAATTGTCTCTAGGTGTGAGTGAGAGAGTGAATGGTTGTTTAACTCGTTTGTCTCTATGTGTCCCTGTGACGGACTGGAGACCTGTCCAGGGTGTACCACACCCCTTGCACTGTGATTGCTGGACATGGGCACTGGTGATCCCTGTGACCCAAAATGGAAGAAGCAGGTAAAAGATAATGGATGGATGGATGGTTCCCCAGACTGAAAAAAATCCGTTGGATGACAGAAGAAACGTCTCAGCACAAAAAACTGTCCAGATGACCTGACTGAACATTGTTAGACATCAAATAGCAATCTCTTTAAAGTTGAACAACTTCTGTAAGCTAAGCGATATTTAGGACAATCCTGAGCTATTTCACAAAACAAGTTTGATGTTCACTGACACAGGCCAATAGAAAAGCTTAATGAAAACATCCGTTTGTCAATTGTTACTTTAAAAGTACATCCCCTTTTAATTAAAGCAATAGGCCATCTGTGCAACTAAGTGTAACTTAATAGTTTCCTGTAAGTGAAAGCAAAACTTTGTTTAAAATGTTTATATGTTTTTGTGTGACATTTCTTTGATCTGTAGTCATTCCAGTTTTACTCCTGTTTGAATCCACTAAACTTATTGTAACTTTCATAAACTAAAATATATGGCAGTAGATAAAAGCATTTTTTTTTAAACTTGGGTTAAATATTCAAGTGTAGAATAAAATTACAGTTTAATTTAGCAAAGTAAAAAGACCCGAACATGCTTTTATCTAAAATATACAACTTTACTCAGACTTGCTTTTAAATAAAGTTTCAAAAACCATTCAATAAGATATGCTTTTTATATCTATAAAATATTCATCCATCCATTTGCTTTACCCACTCTCTGCTTTTCCGGGTCACAGGGGAGCTGGTGCCTGCCTCCAGCAGCCACTGTGTGAGAGGCAGGGTACACCAGGGCAGAGTACAAGTCCATCACAAGACCACATAAAGACGAACAAGACAAACAGCCATTCACACTCTGCACACACCACACCATTCACTTTCTCTTTGGCAATTTTGTCTTTAGATGGACCAGCCTTTGTTAGCAGTTCAATGCAGTGAGGAATGTGTAGACCTCTACATGACAGAAACTACATTTTCTCTCCACAAACACAGGAGAGCCATGTCTTCAGTACAAGACTCAGTTGTGTACTTACTGTACACCTCAAGGATAAGGACCAGGATGTTCATACCAGAGCCAGGTGATAGGTGGATCACAGGATGCAGAATAGTCACAACGAGCTCAGAAAAAATATTTATACTAATTAAATGTAACATTTATAGCCAACAAACACCACCTTCTACACCACCTTCTATGTTTATAGTTGAAAAATAACTAAATAGTCTTAATAACAACATTATATGTAAGTATAACATTTTATATATACAATAATGTCACGAATCACGTCTGTCAGTTAGGTTTTTGTGTCACTCTGTTCACTTGTTTTTGTTCTGGGGATCTATTCTTTTGCTTTTCTCTTTCTCTGCATGTGGGTTGAGGTTTGTCTTCACTCCTAGTTTAACATTGTCTTCACTGCAGCCAGCAGCGCTGATTGCGCTCAACTGGCTGCACCTGTCTTCCTCTCCCTTTATAAGCTCACGGCTGACTCTTTTTCGGTGCCCAGTAGTTGAACACTTTCAGTTAGTAAATACCTCGCGCTCATGACCACGCTCTGTCCCTGTCCTGTCCTCTCAAGTCCTTGTACTCCTGTTTTCCTCGTTTCTGTCCTCCCGTCGTTTCTGTTCTCTTCCTCTCGGCTCGACCTCCCGGCTTCTGGACGCACGGACCTCCTGACTTCGTCTCTCGTCTGCTCCATTGGATTGTCTCGGCATCTGATCATCGGTTCTGACCCACGCCTGCTCGACCACGTCTCTCGGATCATCCCCACCAGCTCCACTCTCCACCACTCGCTTGTTTTGGATCACGCTCGGTGCTGGAGACACCAACTTGTCCTGCAGACCTCGCTGCAAGCTACAGCTGCTGCCGACTGTCGTCTTTCACCAGACCCAGCTCCTCCAGCAGTCATCCGGGTCAGCTGGACCCGCTTCAGCGCATCAGAACCCCCATCATCACTGAGACGGTTAGTGGTTGTTTTTTCATCTGACTTTGTCTTCACTCTCGTCACCTGCACAACCACTAACCGTTCTCCATCTTTAGACTGTTCGTGCGGATCGGTGATTGGAACCTGGAACCGGTCCACAGTCTGCGACAGCTTGCCGAGGTCCACCCTGCCGTTTCATCATTTAATAAACTTTATTAAATTGATTTCTTGTGGTGGTGATTTTGGTCCATTAAACGGGGTTCGTTACAGAACTACCGGGCCATTATGGACCACTCACCACCAGCAGGTTGGCGCTCTGAGGTTGAGGGAGCTATCGGTAAAATAACCTCAGACATGCAGAACATGTCCCGCAGGTTGGACAATTTAAACTCACAGGATCAGCAACATAATTCAGCCATGACCACGCGTTATTTTGAATCCAATAGGGAACCTCGTCTGACTCTGCCCGAATTGTTCTCAGGGACTCCTGATCAGTGTAGACCTTTTATCACGCAATGTGAGATCCATTTTGAATTACAACCGTCATCCTTTCCCTCAGAAAAATCCAAGGTTGCTTATATGATCTCTCTTCTTGCTGGGCAAGCTAAGAAGTGGGGCACTGCTGAATGGCAGAGAAACTCTACTAACATTTATTCCCTACAGGCCTTCACCAGGGAGCTCTGTAGGGTTTTTGACCCAGTCTTGCCAGAACGTGAGGCTGCCAGACGGTTGTTTGACATTCACCAAGGTAATCGCAGGGTGACTGACTACATTATCGACTTCCACGCCATTGCCTCAGGAAGCCACTGGAACGAGGAGGCTCTTACTGATGCCTTTTATAGGGGTCTAACGGATGAAATCAAAGATAAATTAGCTACTAAACGTTATCCTGACTCCCTACAGGACCTTGAGGATTTGGCCACCAGGGTGGACTTAAGGCTGGTCGAACGAGCCAGAGAACGAGGAACAAAGACTTCACCGGCGGCTAAACCGGTCAGTGAGTTTCGACCCCCTCCACGATCTCTCATCTCACCGATTGTTTCTTCTCCTCTGTTGGCAGAGGAACCCATGCAGTTGGGCAGGAGTCGCCTTACTGAGACTGAACGTGAGAGGAGACGGAGAGGACATCTTTGTTTTTATTGTGGAGGGGCTGGTCATATCAACGCCAAGTGTCCGGTAAAAGGGGGTCGCTCAGTAGATGAGAGGAGATATCTACTGAGCCAGGTCAGCACCAGCAAACTCTCCTCACCTTTCACCATACCCGCTGATCTGATCACCTCCAGCAAATTTCAGGTCTCTATTAAAGCTTTCATTGATTCTGGGGCTGATACTGAATTCATAGACCATGACTTTGCTGTAACAGCAGGTGTCCGGTTTTGTTCTACCCCCCACAAACTGTCAGTAGTGGCCTTAGATGGTCATCCTTTGAACTCTTCTTCTTTGGTTACTGAACCAGTTTTATTGTGTCTAGGGGGTAACCATAAGGAAGAGATATCATTTGTGGTCATCGAATCTCCCCAAGCTCCGGTGGTCTTAGGAACCACATGGTTAATTAAACATAATCCCCATCTAGACTGGAGGAGGGGAGAGATTTTAGGGTGGTCAGATGACTGTTTAACTACATGTCTTTTTGATGCTGTGGTCCCTGTCGAAACAGTAGATACGAATGTGACATATGATTCAGATATATCTAATGTGCCCCGAGAGTATCACGACCTTAAGAAGGTCTTTAATAAAACTAAGGCCACCTCGCTTCCCCCTCACCGTCCGTACGACTGTGGTATTGATCTTATTCCAGGGTCTACTCCTCCTAGAGGAGCTCTGTACTCTCTCTCAGCCCCAGAACAAGCCACCATGAGAGAGTACATTCAGGGGTCTCTGAAATCTGGCATCATCCGCCCTTCCGCCTCTCCTGCCGGTGCTGGGTTCTTTTTTGTTAAAAAGAAGGACGGGTCTCTGCGTCCTTGCATAGATTTCAGAGGACTTAACAAAATTACTATTAAGAACAAATATCCTCTTCCCCTTATGTCCACTGCTTTTGACCTTATCCAGGGGGCTAGCATCTTCACCAAATTAGACCTAAGGAACGCCTATCACTTGGTCCGCATCAGAGAGGGGGACGAGTGGAAGACGGCTTTTAATACCCCCGATGGGCACTATGAGTATTTGGTAATGCCATTTGGTTTAACCAACGCACCGGCCGTGTTTCAGACTTTGGTGAATGACGTGTTAAGAGACATGGTCGGCAAATTTGTTTTTGTGTATCTCGATGATATTCTTGTGTTTTCTAAGGACATTATTTCACATCGTAAACAAGTGAGATCTGTTCTCACCCGCCTGTTACAGAATGGACTATATGTTAAGGCTGAGAAATGTGAATTTCATGTCTCTTCAACATCATTCCTAGGTTTTGTTGTGTCCCCCAATAGGATCGAGATGGATTCCAGCAAGGTCTCTGCTGTGGTGGATTGGCCCGTTCCTAAGGACCGCAAACAGCTTCAACGTTTCTTGGGGTTTGCCAATTTCTATAGACGTTTTATCAAAGGCTACAGTATCATCGCTAAACCCCTTCATGAACTCACATCTACCAAGTCTCGTTTTTTCTGGTCCACTGCAGCAGAGACCGCATTTACCGAACTTAAGAGACTTTTTGTTTCTGCTCCCATCCTGCAGTCCCCCAATCCTGAGGAGCCGTTTGTAGTGGAGGTGGACGCTTCCAGCACTGGTGCGGGGGCAGTTCTTAGCGCAATGAGGACGGGCGTCTTCACCCATGCGCCTTCTTCTCCCGCAGCCTGTCCCCGGCAGAACGAAATTATGATGTTGGGGACAGGGAGCTGCTTGCTGTTAAGCTCGCCCTGGAGGAGTGGCGTCACTGGCTGGAGGGTTCCAGGTTCCCGTTCCAGGTATGGACTGACTACAAGAACCTGGAATATCTCAGGTCCGCTCGTCGCCTAAATCCTCGTCAGGCCAGGTGGGCCTTGTTTTTCTCTCGATTTAATTTCACCCTCTCTTATCGACCCGGGGAGAAAAATGTTAAGCCCGATGCCCTGTCTCGCATTTTGGAGGAGGATAATTTCCCCTCGGCTCAGGAGGAGAGTTTTATCCTTCCTGAGAGTGCCCGCCTGGCCATCACCCAGTTAGAGCAGGACCTGAGAGACCTCAGCCAGACACGTCCCCCTCCAGCTAACTGTCCACCTGATCGTTTATATGTTCCACCCGATAAGGTTAAACAGGTCATTCGTTTTTGTCACAACTCCCTGCTGTATTGTCACCCAGGTTTCGCCAAGACCCTTTTCACTGTCAGGTCCCAGTTTTGGTGGGAGACCATGTACAGGGACGTTCGCCTGTACGTTCGGTCTTGTCCAGCCTGTGCTCAGTCCAAGACCTCGAGACGATCTCCATCGGGGCTTCTTCGCCCCCTTTCTTGCCCTTCACGTCCCTGGTCTCATATAGGCATGGACTTTGTAACTGGTCTCCCACCTTCTAACAATTTCACTGTCATCCTCACTATTGTCGATCGTTTCTCCAAAATGATTCATCTGGTCCCCCTCCATAAGTTACCGTCCTCTAAAGAACTGGCTCACGTCATGGCTCGTGAGGTTTTCAGGCTTCATGGGTTGCCTGTAGACATTGTTTCTGATCGGGGACCTCAGTTTGTCTCCCACTTCTGGAAGGAGTTTTGTGATCTTCTGGGTATTTCCATTAGCCTCTCCTCGGGCTTCCACCCTGAGACGGACGGTCAGACGGAGAGGGCTAATCAAGAAGTGGAAGGCAAACTGAGGCTCCTCTGTCTTAACGACCCCGAGAAATGGAGCTCTGCTCTCCCGTGGATCGAGCACGCCTTCAATTCCGTCCCTTCATCTGCCACTGGTCTGTCCCCTTTTTACACTGTTTTTGGTTTCCAACCGCATGTAATCTCTGTTCAGGAGAGGGAGGCATCTGTTCCCTCGGCCCACCTCGCTGCTCTCCGTTGCCAGAGGGTGTGGAGGAGGGCCAAGACCGCCTTGCTTAAGTCACGTGCTGCCTACTGTAAAAAGGCTGACTGCCGTAGGACCCCCCAACCTGAGTATGCTGTGGGTCAGAGGGTGTGGCTCTCCACGAAGAACCTTCCCCTGAAGGCTGCTTCTCGCAAACTTGCTCCCCGCTTCATTGGTCCTTTCCCCATCTCCAAGGTCATTAACCCCGTGTCTGTTCGTCTTACTCTGCCCAAGTCCTTACGTGTCCACCCCTCTTTTCATGTTTCGTGTGTCAAACCTGTCTCCTCCTCCCATTTTCATTCCCCTGTTGCTTCCCCCCCTCCCGCCCGTCTGATCGATGGTTCACTGGCTTACACCGTCCGCCGGCTCCTCCGTTCTAGACGGCGGGGTCGGGGCCTGCAGTACCTCATCGATTGGGAGGGGTACGGACCGGAGGAGCGGTCCTGGGTTCCCTCCCGTCACGTCCTGGATAAGACCTTGATCCGGGACTTCCATCGCCTGCATCCTGAGCAACCTGGTGGAACGCCGGGAGGCGTTCCTTGAGGGGGGGGATCTGTCACGAATCACGTCTGTCAGTTAGGTTTTTGTGTCACTCTGTTCA
>NC_056517.1:6102658-6106541 GCF_014905685.2 Nematolebias whitei | reverse complement strand
GGGTAGCAGCTTAAGTAGGGAGGCCCAGACTTCCCTCTCCCCAGCCAGTTGGGCCAGCTCCTCCGGGGGAATCTCAAGGCGTTCCTAGGCCAGCCGAGAAACAGTCCCTCCGGGAGGCATCCTAACCAGATGTCCGAGCCACCTCAACTGGCTCCTCTCGATGTGGAGAAGTAGCGGCTCTACTCTGAGTCCATTCCAGATGACCAAGCTTCTCACCCTATCTCTAAGAGAGAGCCCAGACACCCTGTGGAAAAAACTCATTTCGGCCGTCTGTGTCCGTGATCTCATTCTTTCGGTCACAACCCAAAACTCATGACCATAGATGAGGGTAGGAACGTAGATCGACCGGTAAATTGAAAGCTCCGCCTTTTGACTCAGCTCTCTCTTCACCACAACAAACCGATACAGCGCCCACTTCACTGCCGATGCTGCACCTATCCGCCTATCGAGCTCACGCTCTATTTTTTCCTCATTCGTGAACAGGACCCCGAGATACTTGAAATCTTCCACCTGGGGAAGGACCTCCTCTCTGACCCGGAGAGGGCACTCTACCCTTTAACGGCTCAAGACCATGGCCTCGGACTCGGAGAAACTGATCCTCACCCCGGCTGCGTCACACTTGGCTGCGAACCGCTCCAGCGAAAGCTGTAGATCACGACTTGATGAAGCCAATAGGACCACATCATCTGCAACAAACAGAGAAGCGATCCTAAGGTCACAAAAACAGATCCCCTCAACACCTTGGCTGCACCTAGAAATTCTGTCCATAAAAGTTATGAACAGAATTGGTGACAAAGGACAACCTTGGCGAAGTCCAACTCTCACTGGGAACGAGCCCGACTTACTGCCGGCAATGTGGACCAAGCACTGACACCAGTCTAACAGGGACCTAACAGCCTGTATCAAAGGGCCTGGTACACCATACTCCTGGAGTACCCCCCACAGGGCTCCCTGAGGGACGTGGTCAAATGCCTTCTCAAAGTCCACAAACCACATGTAGACTGGTTGGGCAAACTCCCATGCTCCCTCCAGGACCCTGTTGAGGGTGTAGAGCTGGTCCAATGTTCTAGGACCAGGACAAAAACCACACTGCTCCTCCTGAATCCGAGGTTTGACTATCCAATGGACCCTCCTCTCCAGAACCCCCGAATAGACCTTACCAGTGAGGCTTAACAGCGTGATCCCCCTGCAGTTGGAACACACTCTACGGTCCCCCTTTTTGAATAGGGGGACCACCATCCCAGTCTGCCAATCCAGGGGAACTGCCCCTATGTCCACGCAATATTGCAGAGTCGTGTAAACCATCACAACCCCACAACATCCAGAGCCTTAAGGAACTCCGGGCAAATCTCATCCACCCCTGGGGCCCTGCCACCGAGGAGCTTTTTAACCACCTCGGTGACCTCAGCACCAGAGATTGGAGAGCCCAACCCAAAGTCCCCAGGCTCTGCTTCCTCAGTGGACGACGTGTCAGTGGGATTGAAGAGGTCTTTGAAGTATTCTGCCCACCAACGCACGACATCCCGAGTTGAATTCAGTAGCACAACACCTCCACTTTAAGTAGTGTTTGTGGCATACCGCTTTCCCCCCCCGAGACGCCTGTTGGTGGACCAGAATTGCCTCGAAGCCATACGGAAGTCACTCTCCATGGTCTCTCCGAACTCCTCCAACGCATGAGTTTTTGCCTCAGTGACCACCCAAGCCACATGCCGCTTGGACTGTTGGTACCCTTCAGCTGCTTCTGTGGTCCCACAAGCCAAAATGGCCCAATAGGACTCTATCTTCAGCCTGACAGCATCCCTGACCGCCGGTGTCCACCACCAGGTTTGAGGGTTACCGCTGCAACAGGCACGACAACCTTGTGGCTACAGCTCCGATAAGCCGTCTCGACAACAGAGGCGCGGAACATGGCCCACTCAAACTCAATGTCCCCCGCCTCCCCCGGAACATGTTCATAGCTCTCCCGGAGGTGAGAGTTAAAGCTTCGTCTAACGAGAGACTCTGCCAGACGTTCACAGCAGACCCTCATAATACGTTTGGGTCTTCCAGGTCTGATCGTCATCCTCCCCCACTATCGGAGCTGACTCACTAGCAGGTAGTGGTCAGTGGACAGCTCCGCCCCTCTCTTCACCCGAGTGTCCAAAACATGCAGCCACAGATCAGATGAGATGACAACAAAGTCGATCATTGAACTGTGGCCTAAGGTGTCCTGGTGCCAAGAGCACATATGGGCACCCTTATGCTTGAACATGGTGTTTGTTATGGACAATCCATGACGAACACAGAAGTCAAACAATAGAACACCACTCGGGTTCAGATCAGGGGGGGCCATTCCTCCCAACCATACCCCTCCAGGTCTCACTGTCTTGCCAACGTGAGCATTTTTGAAGTCCCCCAGTAGAACAAGGGAGCCCCAGGAGGCACACTCTCTAGTACCCCCTCTAAGTACTCCAAAAAGGGTGGGTAATCTGAGCTGCTGTTTGGGGCATAAGCAGAAACAACAGTCAGAACCCATCCCCCCACACGTAGGCGGAGGGAGGCTACCCTCTCGTTCACCGGGGTGGACCCCAATGTACAGGCACCAAGATGGGGGGCAACAAGTATGCCCACTCCTGCTCGGCACCTTTCGCCAGGGGCAACTCCAGAGTGGAAGATTGTCCAACCCTTCTCAAGGAAACTGGTTCCAAAGCCAGAGACATGTGTTGAGGTGAGTCCGACTATTTCTAGCCGGAACCTCTCAACCTCACACAGCAGCTCAGGCTCCTTCCCCACCAGACAGGTGACATTCCACATCCCAATAGCCAGCTTCTGTAGCCGAGGATCAGACCGCCAGGCCCCCCTGGCCACCACCCATCCCACATTGCATCCGACACCTTTGGCCCCTCCCACAGGTGGTGAGCCCATGGGAATATATATATATATATATATATATATATATATAGATATATATATATATATATATAGAGAGAGAGAGAGAGAGAGAGAGAGAGAGAGTGGTGTTCAGAGTACTATGTGTGTAAAAAGAGTAGCTGCACCAGGAGTAACACCTGTGAAAACCCACATTATTGTATGAGAGTAGGACTTTGTGCTGCCTACATAACTGTGTTTTGTCCTGACAGTAGGGTAAGATATAAACCAGATGAGGGTTGTGTACATGAGTCTATAGGATTTCAGTAAGAATGCAGTTGTCAGTAGAGTTGAATGCAACTGACAGGTCAAGAAGGATGAGAAGTGACAGAAGACCAACATTTGCCACCAACTGGAGATCACGTGTGACTTTCATTTATGCCGTTTCTCTACTGTGTGTAGAGTGGAAATCAGATACAAATGTTAAGCTTTGTTGGAGATGATTCAGAAAGTAAGAAGCAACAGTATTTTCCAATAATTTAGAGTGGAAATGAATGTTGGAAATAAGCCTGTACTTGGCAAAAACAATTGGGTCATGTGTAAACCAACTACTAAGGAGCATGGAGGGAATAAGAAAGAGATGGGTAAATTTATTGTCAAGGAAACGAACTAGAAAGGGCAGATGGTGGTGGATTTTGCCAAGCAAATGCAAATGGCTGGAGGCAGCACCTATTTCCAAAGCAGGAAGGAATGTGGAGTGGCCTGTAAGAGTAGAGGAAGGAGTATAAAGGTAGACTAATGTAGCACCCTATTAGCTTTTTATACTGTAACACTGGTAAACAGGCTAGAAGATTGAGTCAATTAGAGCTAACATTTTATCTGAGCAAAATACTGGTTTTAAATCTATTGAATGCTTGTTTTCACTGGAGCAAACACTGGACAAGTTTGATGTGGTTGATGCAGAGCTGCTCGGCAGAGTTTTCTCACAAGTCAAACCAACCACCTGCCTCTTAGACCCAATTCCCTCATCACTTTT
>NC_056517.1:6101513-6102558 GCF_014905685.2 Nematolebias whitei | reverse complement strand
GACCCGACCCCGGATAAGCGGAAGAAAATGGATGGATGGATGGATGGAAATAACTGATTTATGTTTTATATTTATATATATATATATATATATATATATATAAGTATCACAAAATTTAACGTTATCGTCAGTGTAAGGGTTTTTTTCTCTCGTAACACCTTAGTAAAGAATTGACACAAGACGGAGTGTAAGAATTTGATGAGCCCTCTGCAGAGGTGGGAGTTCGTGACCTGATCAAACATCGAGGTAGAAGTCCGCCTGGAGAGCTCGTGTTTTATTTTAGAGGAGGAGGGGTGAGGAACAGGCACAAATCAACAGATGCAGATTTTCTCCGATGCAGCGGAGTCACACCAAAGATTACTAAACGAACGGTTTGATTACAGAAAGGGGATAGCCGAAGTAGCGAGGTCAGATGTGAATAACGTCGTGGTTGTTTAAAAACCCAAGGTCTTGATGTCACTGCACACGCACATGAAGCTGAGAACAAGACTCTGCTGTTCTCAGTTCACACGACTGGAGTTTAAACAACAAGTCTGAAAACAGTTTTAAATGATAACATTTTAATTTTATCCAAGAGTCAGCATGCTCTAAAATACCACAATGTTATATTTGAGCCATATCCCCCCCACATCAAGGTGAAGTTCCACCTTCATACTTACAGGAAACAGACGGGTTCTTTGTTCTGAAACATTTCTTGAAGTGGTTTAGGTGCAAAATGTGTTTCAGTACAGCCCCCCCCCCCCCCCCACCCCAAATCAAACAAAAATCAGGCCATTGTGAAGATGATGCTGGATCTGGTCAGAGTGTCTTTATCTACAGTGAACCAAGTCCTGGACCAACACGAGCTGAAAGCAACAAAAAGCCAAATTGTTCTTGTTCTTTCAGCTGCTCCTCATGCAGCGAGACCGACGGAGACACGTCTGTGTTGCGTACCGACAGCTTTCAGGTGGGGGTGGTAGAGACGCCTCAGCTTGAGGGGCCGGAGCGCTACCTGTAGCTTTTTAGCTAGCGCGTCCGTGTTGTGCGCTGCTAGCTAATCGCTACG
>NC_056517.1:6076991-6101413 GCF_014905685.2 Nematolebias whitei | reverse complement strand
TTTTTAGCTAGCGCGTCCGTGTTGTGCGCTGCTAGCTAATCGCTACGCCAGTTGTGGACGGGGGGTGGTGTGCTCATGAGGCGGGGCGCTCGGTTCTGTTGACAGGGTGGGGCGCCCTGCTTGTACAATGCATGGTGGGGAAAGACTGGACCTTTTCTAAATCTACTGGAAACTAAAACAGAAAAAAGGACTTAGTGTGTTTGCAGTTGTATTTAATTTTGTGGCATTAGTGTGTGATCCTGATCTCGTGGCTGCCTGTGTTTCAGGGTCCTCCTTATCTCGGCCACCATGAGCTTCTCCCCTCACCCCTCCAGTGTGAATGGTGGCAGCAGTGTCCAAGAGCAGAGAGACGTCTGGGAGAGGAAACGCAGTCGAACAGCCAGAGAACTGGTGCGCACTGAGCAACACTACTGCCAGCAGCTGGAACTGGTCACCACAGTACGTATGAATGCACTGAGATGTTTGGACCGGCACTGCCAAGACACACTTAGTAACTTGGAAAGGTCACTTTTTACATTTACAACAGGAACTTCAGAAACTTCAGGGATGTGTGAGGTGATTCCTCATTCCAACTACAGGACCTGTAAAAAGTCTTCACAATGTTGACCCTTTTAGTTCTATTGTTATGGTCACAGTCAACATAAATTGACTTTCTGAACAAAATGCTCTCTTCAGTGTCAAAGTTAAATCAAATTTCTACAAAGTAATGCCAATAAAATAAAATGAGGTAATTTAAAATGCATTTGCATAAATATTCACAACTTTAAAGTGACTGTCCTAATTCAACTTAGAGAAAGGATTATTAAAAAGTACGAGTCCGAGGATGGAGACAAGGACTTAAACCTGGACTTCTGTTAGAGCCATCAAATGAAATGGACGGAATATGGAAAATGTGTAAATCTACCAAGAGCAAGGTGTCTTTACAAACTGAGACTGAAGAAGGAGACCAGTAAGAGACACTGGAGACCACCGAAGGAGGTACAAGCTAGGAGAGACTGAGCATACATCAACTGTTGCCCTTGTTCTTCACCAGTTTGAGCTGTGTGTGGTGGCAAAGAAATAGCCACGGTTGAATCTCATTTATCCTGACGCATGCTCAATAATCCAGGTGGAAGAATCTAAAAGATAAAGTCCGGTTTACTGGAAGAGTCCGACCAGAGGACCTGACTATTTTTTAGATAAATCTCAGTTTGTCAAATGACCTGCGGAAGACGCATCTATGGTCTAATGAAAATGAGAGCCGTTTGGTCAATAAGATGCCGTGTTTGGCAGAAACCAGACTGCACATTACCAGACGCTCATCATTCCTACTAAAGCACGGCGGTGGTGGCATCATGATATAAAGGTGTTTCTCTGCCGCCGGCCCTGGAAGGCTTGTAAAAATAAGAGGGTAAAAAAGGGTGTGCACAAGACTGACATGACACTGTCATGAACATGAACGAGTCTTAATGACAAATCATTAACATTCATAAAGTGTCAGTCAAGGATGAGGTTCAACAACTAGGACTTGAGAGATTTGATTTCCAACAAGACAGTGACCAGAAACGTACAGCAGAGACCACACAGGAGTGGCTTAAAGGCAACAAGGTGAACGTTTTGATGGAGTCCAGGCCAAAGACCTAAATCCAGCAGAGAAGTTGTCTCGACTTGAAGAGGGCTGTTCGTTCCACGTGGCAGAGTTTGAAGAGTTTTCTACACAACAGTAGAGTAAAAATCCAGTGTTTACATCTGCAAGAGACTTTTCCCACACACTCAGTGCTCAAGCAGCTTAAGGTGTGAAGGGGGTGAATATTTGTGCATTTTACATTTTTATTTTGTTGGTAGATGGAGATGTTACATTTATTTTTGGTAGTGAATAAGTTTCTTTTATTTTTTTCTTGGTCATAAAGACCCATTTGTATCAACCATAATTATGACAGCAATAAAACGGAGTGACTACTTTTTAAGGCACAGCGAGGCCAAAAAGGTACTTATCACTTAATTGAACTGTCAGCATTGCTAAAGCAAATGTTGCAGGAAAACATACAAGGATACATTTATAAAATGTGGGAAATGTAAATGGTTTTAATTTACCGTGAACTTTGAACATTATAAGGTAAACCTTTCCCTTGTTACTCTGCCTGAACTGGTCCATTATGTCCGAGGATTTCGACTGACACCACTGTGTCTGTTTGTTTATATAGAATGGTCAGCCCATAAAAAGAACTTGTTTTGGGCTGTTGTCTTCACTATCCTCGTCTTCTTCCTGTGCTGGCAGTTAGGAGTGTCTGCTCCATACTCCACACACTACCTTCTCAATAACAGACAGCAATTTTGTCGCCTACTCAAGTGTCTGGCTCCGCCTACTCTGACACCTCCCAGAGTCAATCAACGCCCAAGCACGTGATAGTCACATGACCTATTTCAGTCACTCTCGTGGGATAGCCACGGCCTCTCAGAGACTCAATTTTGTTAAAAAAATCCAGACTTTAATCTACACACTAGTTTTTAACTCATGTTGATAGGCAAAGTAAAACCAGTTAAGATCAATGACTCACACCACCTTTTTCTGACAATCATTGTCATTTCTGAAGCATGTTAGAATGAGACGCTGCAGCAAAGACAGGCAGTCTCAGGGGATTTTCACACCTGACAGTCCGGTAGACCCGGTTCTATTGGGACCAATATTCAGATCATTTGTTTACATTTTCAGCTGGTGGTTCATTCACACTGCACTGAGTCAGTCCACCTGTTCCCCCCCACCCCCCCTCGCCTGTGGTGGCGCTGCACCAAGAACTACTGAAGGAAACGACATGAAAACCTCTGAGGAAGAAACTTCTTCTTCTACTGGAAATAAAAACAAAAATGGAGTGGCGTCAAATGTTAGCGGTTTTAGGATTTCTGTTTATCATTTTTCAACAATGGACTCATCATGAGAGGAAGATGAGGCAGAAGATCATGGACTGTTGTTTTTCACAAAAGGCGGCTGACGGCTCTGCATGAGGTGAGAGAAATGTGGGTTTGTTTTGGTTGCATTTACCCAGAATGCCCTGCACTGTAGTCCACTTCCTGCTTTTGGATGCTGCTTGCATCCACACTGCATTCGAACCGCGCCAGAGTTCACTTCAACCGGATCGAGACCTGGGTTTTTAGGCGGATCAGAGTTCGCTTTTTGGGTCCACATCAGAGTTTGAGTGCACGTTGACACCTCCCCAAATGAACCGGACTTTCTAGGTAAACGGACTAGAGTTGGATTAAAGTGGACTGAACAGGGCTGCTGTGAATGCACCCTCAGGGACAAAGCACCCCCATCACCCTCCACTTTCACCTCCCACCCCGGCCGAACAGATAAACAACCTCCCCCCTCCTTTCTGACGGAGGCTCCAAGTTATTTGTCAAATGTCAAAAAATCTACAAAAAGAAGAAGAAAAAGACGCGGAAGTTGAACGGAGTTCAGCGCGATAAAGTCACAGAGAGGGAGTCATGAGGTCTGAGAGATCTGCCTGTCTTTGCTGCAGCCTCTGTCTGACATGCTTCAGATACGATGATTTTCAGAAAAAGATGTGGCGTGGATTATTAATCATAACCCTAGTTTTACTTGGCCCACCAACATGATTTAAAAACTGGTATGTAGATTAAAGTCTGTAATTTTGAAACAAATTAAAAATGAGTCTCTGAGAGGCTGTGTCTTTCTCATGAGAGCAACTGACATTGTGACTATCACGTGCCTGCACATTGATTGAACACAAGCGTCTCTTGTTTCCATGAACGGCTGAACCACAGCAGAAGTGATGTTTCACCTATAATCAGTGTTGTGGAAACGAGGCCTTAGTTTGCAAGCAGGTACATGTCGGTTAACACAACCTAACTCACTCCACTTATAGTGTGAGGAGGGCCTCATTAATGACATGCTTCAGTCTTTTCTACATTACTCTGTGTGAGTGCACTTTACAGGTAAGGATGTTAACCGATACTCATGGTTGTCCACCTCCCTGTGGAGAGTACAGGATTTCCACATGCTTATAGTCTCATTTGGACACAATTAGCAGCTCTCCAGCCCTTCACTCCAGTTAGGAATCTTTTAGGACTTTTCTTATCCTGTTTTCACTTTAAATGACTCGAAACCACAGCAGAAGTTGCTTCACTTCATGTGTGGCGATGCAACCCTGTCTCTGTGTTTGTGTAAGTTGCAGTTTATTCTAAATCATTTAATCTGTTGTCCTCTCTAGTTGTGCTACCAAGGTGTTGGGTGTGATATGAGACCACAGTTCCAGCTGACTGTACAAATGTTGAGATCTAACATTTTAATTTTTATGGTTCTATTCTCTCACAGTTCTTTGTGGAAATCCTCAAGGCCAAAGGAACCCTAAAACAGGATGTTAGAGAAGGCATCTTCAGTTCAATTAAAGACATTCATTCAGTGAACAAGTAAGTATAGTTTAAATATTGTAACTAACTATACCCTGGGGATAGTGCTAATGGACTCTTCAAAGTGATTTGGATTAGTAAATTGTCTGCATTTTGAAAATGCAGTGTAGATAATTTCTTGTTTGACCAAAGCATGACTAGCAGGCTTAATTTTTCTCTTGCATTCTGTCCATTGTAACATCCTTTATTGAATGCTGGGTGTAATTACTCCATGTAATCTGAAACGTGTAGCAATAATCTGGCAGAACAGCATTTATGATCCTGACCAACTTTTCTTGTTACTTTGACCAAATTAAAGATATAGCAAGAACAAAGGACACATTTCCATCAGCTTTAAAAATGAGAAGGGAAAAACATGTTTTGTTGTGGTTGTGTTAAAGCCATCCAATCTATGATACAGACATCAATGAGCAACAATGGGCAACAGCGACAACAATGGACAATTATAAGAGGCAGACAATTTTTATTTTTTTAAATAAATTAAAATAAGATGGCCAAAAAAGTAACAAAAACAGCTAGCTTATAAGGTGAATGTAGAAAATTAAAAACAGGAACATGTCTGCATTGGTTCTTGCCAGGAGTTCAACAGATTCTTAAAGTCACTTAGAGAGGTCAAGGTTGAGAGCTTCAGATCTTTTTACAAGATATTCCAGGAAACAGGAGCGGAGTAGGAGAAGGTCCTTTTGTCTAGTTCAGTCCTCACTGAGGGAACACTGCAGGTAATGATGTCCTGAGAGCGCACGCTGTAGCTGCACTCGCACAGAGACATGTAGGAGGAGATGTATGAAGGCAGCAGACCAAGAAGTGATTTAATGATGAAAATGTCCCAGTGAGAGAGTCTGTGTGAAGTTAATGGTGACCAGTTAACCAGTGAATACTGGGTGCAGTGGTGGGTACGGTAGTTACAGCCAGTTATGAATCTTAGTGCACCATGATAGACAGCATCCAACATCTGCAGCATCCAACATCTGCAGTATCCAACATCTGCAGGGTTCTTGTAGGAGCGTTCATGTAAATAATGTCACCGTAATCAATGGAGGGAAGGAAAGTCACAGATACAAGGTGTTTCCTAACATTCAGAGTTGGACAGGATCTGTTTCTGAAAAAGAAACCCAATTTAACTTTCAGTTTCTTTACCAAGTTTTCAACATGGAGCTTAAAAGAGAGATGAGAGTCGACCAAGATACTCAAATATTTATAGGAATGCCGTGCCGTCTCTCTTTCTGTCGAACGTCCGCTCGTTGGACAACAAGGTGGATTTACTTCGTCTGAGAGCGGGCACCTCAGAAGAGATGAAGAAGTGTGCGGTGCTTTGCCTCACGGAAACGTGGATTACAAGTGAAACGCCGGACACAGTCTTCCAGCTGGATGACAGACTTTTTTTTCGAGCAGACCGCTGCAGCGAGCTAACGGGGAAATCACGGGGAGGCGGAGTGTGCATTTACGTGAGTAAAAGTTGGTCCACGAACTGTACTGTTGTAAATAGCTCATGCTCGAAGGCTTTGGAGCAAATAACAGTGAAATGTCGGCCACATTATCTACCCCGAGAGTTCACAGTGACTTTTATCACAGTTGTTTACATTCCTCCGGATGCTAATGCTAATGAATCACTACAGGAGTGTAGTATGACATACCCTGAGATATATTCATACTGTTAAAACGGGTTCTTTCATTTTTCTGGACTGTGTAACATACGTGCGTTGAATGTAGTAAAATGTGGACGTGAGACGTTAATTATCTTTGACTCACCACAACAGTGGGTCATTTATTAACAGAATCAAGTTTAACACATCATACATTTACATTAATTGGCAACATTGAAAATAACGACATAATTAATCAGCTTTACAACCAGGGAAACCATACGGCCATGGTTTTCCGTTGCTTTACCACAGACATTTCTGAAAAACATCTGGATTAATTTGTTAGCAGATAGGAGAGTTTAAAGATGGAAAGATTAAGTTTATCTGAGAGAGATGTGTGAGGGAATTTGTCTGTTTTAACCAGAACGTGCACGCTCCTTTGGAAATCAGCTTGTCCCACAGTACACTTGGTCGAGATAGAACTTTTACCTTGCAGACGATAGCTTCAGCATCGGTGTAGAGCTCTTCTTTTGACTCCTTCAGCGTCTCCGTGAGAACAGCTACAAACCTTGGGAGTCGTGTGAGGTTATCCAAACAGAAGTTATAATTCCCAAAATCGTCTCTGGATCAGCTTGTTCTAATTCAGCAGCATCCTGAATGCCCACGTTCTGCATTCAAGAACTCCCAAACTCTCTGCATTCTGGATTCCAAAAAACTCTGAACTCCACTGTTGAACTGGGAAGTGCCACATTTAAATGGGCTCTACTTCCGGTTCATTTGAGAGCTTTTTGATTGGTCGATGGACCAAAGCAGAGGTGTGGTTTGTGATGTAAGGTGTTATTAAAAGTCAAGGAAAAGATTCAGATTGTTTAAGAACAGACAGAAAGATTGTTGGAGAAAACCAGACTTAGTGGCGTCTCTCACCAGGTATCTTGCTGTAAAAGTTAAACATGACATTTCTTTTCAGTAAACTTTTCAGTTGACCGGAACTTGAACTTTGACACACTTACAACTTTGCTCATTGAAGACAGAAAATCAAGAAATGCATATTAACCTGATTTCTTCTTTGAATGAGGATTAAAAATCATTATTACTGTTTTCAGTAAATGAAAATGAGTAGTTCACTTCAACATGTAAACATTGTTTGAACTAACACAATTTGATTATCAAAACATTTGTAAAATAGTAATGATCATAGAGAATTGTCTTTTTCCACTTGATTAATTCAAGAGAGAAAGTCTCAGGATGGGTCAACCTGTATTTCTGGATGCAAATCAATGAAATGACAGTTTCTGTCCCATATGGTCAGTTTTGACATCAGGCCTAGTCCACTACAGGAGCTTCATGATATCATCAGCTCGCTGCAGAACAAACACCCCGAGGCTCTTTACGTGGTAGCCGGAGACTTTAACCATGTGAATCTAAAGGACTGTCTCCCAAGCTTTAATCAGCATGTGACGATTCCAACACGTGGAGACAGTGGCGGATTCACCGTCGGGCACGACGGGACACTTCCCGGTGGCCTGGTTGCCGAGGAACGGGACTAAAGGCTCGGTTCGGGTCGCACAGACTTTATTATTTTAAATAAACAATTCACTTTTGCCTGGGCTCAGGTCTCACGCTGCACTGCAGCGACGGAGAAAGCCTGGCACATCCCCCGGCCGGGCCGGCCCCCTCCCTTCCTTTTCTGTGTGTCACAGAGCAGAGACACACACACACACATTGTGCCCGCCCCCCTCCCCGCCCTAGGACTCGCGCTCCCGACGGTGTTGGCGCGCGGTGCGTGCATCTCGTAGAATGGAGCAACAGAGACAGCCAAAGAAGAGGAAAGGTGGAGCAGAGAGAGAGAGGATAAAAAAGAGAAAAGCTCTGGCCGCGGATGCTGCTAAGTGCTATAAATTAATGTTTGTTCGTAATGGAGCAGGTAAGAGAAACACTTGTGTTGAAAAAATTGAACTCTGGCACAGTTTATCAGCACAGCTTAATATCCACATGCTAGCTTCACTTTGAGGGACCTAAGTGGGCCAAAACTGACTTAATATAACAAATGTTTTTAAGTTTTTACAAAGAATATTGCAAATTTTATAATATGGGTTAGGATCTGAAAAAGTTTAATGTTGAAATGTCTATGTAGGTATTCAGTTAGACGTGTGCAAACAACATGCATTCAAAGTGCGCTCAATTGAACTCAGTCTTGGTGGTTTGCGTTAATCAGGTGGTGGTGGCCTGGGATGGTATCAAAATTCCCGGCCTGGATTATTGTCCCAGTCCGCCCCTGCGTGGAGACCGCACGCTGGACCGTGTTTACACGAACGTAAAAGATGCATACAAAGCCGAACCCCGCCCCCACCTAGGACTGTCAGACCACATCTCAATCTTCCTGGCTCCTGCTTACATGCCCCCACTGAGATGCTCCAGACCGGTACAAAAGAAAGTTAAATGTTGGAGCCAGGACAGTGGCCCCATACTGAGAGATTGTTTTGATCGAACAGACTGGCAGGTTTTCAGAGAAGCTGCTGAAAATGGAGGTTCGCTTGATCTTGACCAATACACATCCTCAGTCCTGGGTTACATTAGTACATGTACTGACACAGTCTCCACTATCAGAAATGTTAAAAGCTACCCAAACAGAAAACCTTGGCTGAATGCAGAGGTGCGTACCCTGCTGGAAGCCAGGAACACTGCCTTCAGGTCTGGAAACTCAGAGGAGCTGAGTAGGACAAGAAAAGAGCTGGTTGCTGGTATTAAGAGGGCCAAGGCCACATATGCAAAGAGGATCGAGGGTCAATTCATCTCACAAGACCCTCGGAGCATGTGGAGGGGCATTAAGTGCATAACAGATTATAAAGGAAGGAGTGAACAATGCCCCAAAGACCCATCTCTGCCTGATGCCCTCAACAAGTTCTATGCACGCTTTGAAGACCCGAACAGACCACCCAGCACCAGACTCACCTCGCCACCGGATGAAGAGCATCTCAGCGTGACCTCAGCAGAAGTAAGGAGTACCTTCAGGAGGATTAATCCGCACAAAGCAACTGGCCCAGACAACATCCCCGGAAAAGTGTTGAAGGAATGTGCTGATCAGCTCTGTGAGGTGCTGGCAGACATCTTTAACATCTCACTTACCCTGAAGACAGTTACCACCTGCCTGAAGACTGCCACCATCATCCCAGTCCCAAAAAGCTCTACAGTGACTGGTCTGAATGACTATCGGCCAGTGGCCCTCACCCCGATAGTCGCTAAATGCTTCGAAAAACTGGTCATGACTCACATCAAAACAACCATCAACATCAACGAGGACCCTCATCAGTACGCATACCGTGAGAACCGATCAACAGAGGATGCAATCTCCTCTGTGGTCCACACTGCACTCAACCACCTGGAGCAGAAAAACTCTTACGTCCGTATGCTCTTTGTGGACTTCACATCCGCCTTCAACACCATGATCCCCCAAACCCTGATGGACAAACTATCCACACTAGGACTAAGCCCCTCCATCTGCAACTGGGTACTAGACTTTTTAACAAACAGACCACAGTCAGTGAGGATCCACAACCTCTCCTCCTCCACCATAACCCTCAGCACTGGCTCTCCTCAGGGATGTGTGTTGAGCCCCCTTCTGTTTACTCTGCTCACATATGATTGTGCAGCTACCCATCCAGGCTGTCACATTGTAAAGTTTGCAGATGATACAGCGGTGGTGGGATGCATCACAAACAATGATGAGTCCAGCTACAGGCAAGAGGTGGAACACCTGGAGAGCTGGTGCAGAGAGAATAACCTTCACATCAATGTGAAGAAGACAAAGGAGATGATTGTGGACTTCAGAAGGAACAAAAACACCTACACCCCCCTGAACATAAGAGGATCTGCGGTGGAAGTGGTCTCCAGCTACAAGTACTTGGGTGTACACATGAATGACTACCTCAGCTGGAGCAACAACACCACCAGCCTGATCAAGAAAGCTCATCAGAGACTCTACTTCCTCAGAAAGCTGAGGCGAGCTGGTCTGGGAAGCTCAGTCCTCACCTCCTTCTACAGGTGTGCAGTGGAGAGCATCCTGTGCTCGAGCATCAATGTGTGGCATGGAGGCTGCACAGCTGCAGAAAGAAAAGCCTTGCAGAGAGTGGTGAAGGCTGCACAGAAATCTGTTGGAATCAGTCTCCCCACCATCACAGACATCTACACCTCCAGATGCAGGAAGAGGGCCACCTGCATCATGAAGGACCCCACCCACCCAGCACACACACTTTTTGCCCCACTCCCCTCAGGAAGGAGGTTAAGGAGCATTAAGTGTAGAACCACTAGACTGAGGAACAGCTTCTACCCTGAGGCTGTTAGACTCATGAATCTCTAACTAGAATAATCACTGTGAAAAACCATATCATGTTGCTGCTGATCTGTTTCATGTTGCTGCTGATCTGTTTCAATGTTGATGTGTTCATGCATGCACATCTGCTCACAGACTCATGTTCATGTTTGTGCTGATGTTCAATGTTTTATGTTATGAGTGCTTAGTGTATATTTAGTTGATGTTTTTCTTAGTTCATATCTTAGATGTTATTACTGTTTTTCTTATACATTTTATTGTCGGATGTAACTGGGACCCCGTGTACATAAATTCGCTCCACCACATGTACCACATGAGGTGCGAATGACAATAAAGAAACTCTGACTCTGACTCTGACATACAATTGGCTGATTGATGGATGAGCCGCACGAGCGGCATGGAATTTTTATTTAAAATAAATTATTTAAAATGGTTTAACTCCTGCTAAATCATTAGGTGCAGGGAGAAGCTCCCTCCTGCAGCGTGTCATGATCTCCACTCTCTGCCACCTGCGGCTCTCTGCCACGCCCACATTTCTCCTCCAAAGGGTTAACCCTTTGCTGTCCGGCTGCACTGATCGACTTTTGTCTTCCAATTCAAAGTATGTCACATCCTAACGTTGTCATAATCACAAACTATAAAAGTGTTAGAAGTTATTTTAAAATATTTTAGAACTGTTCAGTTGTTTCAGTGTAATTGTTCAAGTACATTTCTGCTCTGTGCTGCAGAGCTGCGGAAACACCGTGATAAACAATGGACTACTGTAATGTCTTTTTACTTTAGACTTTATCTGATTTCACTGCCAAAAGAGCCTTTAGAAGCACTTTATAACTTATGAATAAAATAATGAGGTTCACAAATCTCAAACTGTTTGAATGAATCAGTACACATACAGAATATTTCATATTAGTGTAGTTCGGCGGTAAGATAAGATAAAATAATGTAAAACTTTATTGATCCCACAGGAAATTGTTGTGTCAGAGTTTCAGTACAAAGAAAAATACACAAGAAATCACACACAATATATATATAAATAACAGAGAATATAAAAATATCAACAGTTAAGTTCTAAACAGGTGCAGACAGAAACATTTGTTTATTGTGGTGCAGGATTAATTTTAGTGTCCTATGTGCAGAAAGGGGGAGGTGTTGAAAAGTTTGAAGGACTTCCTGTGTTGTTCTGTGGAATACCTGGTGGTCTCAGTCTACGACTGAAGGTGCTGCAGTAAGAGTCCAGTCTGTCATGCAGGGGGTGCGATGTGTTGTTCAGGATCTGGAGCAGGTTCCTCAGACACCTCTGTAAGACTGCAGGTCCACTCCCAGAACTGAGCCAGCTCTGTTGATGAGTTTATCTAGTCTGTTGGCCTCAGCTTTCTTCACCCTGCTGCCCCAGCACACCACAGCGTAGAAGACGCTGGAGACCACCGAGAGGTAAAACATCTGCAGCATGGTCCTGCAGATGTTAAAGCATCAGAGTCTCCTCAGAAGAAAAAGGCGACTCTGCCCTTCGGGTGTTAGTGTTAGCTGTCCAGTCCAGTTTATTATCTAGGTGGACCCCCAGGTACTTGTAGCAGTCCACCGTGTCCACCTTAGTACCCTTTATGTTGACAGGGTTGGGGACCTGATCTTCTTCCTGTAGTCCACCTGCAGCTCTTTAGTTTTTCCAACATTGAGTTGCAGGTGGTTCTGTCCACCACACCTCTGTATTCAGCTTCCTGGTCACCAGTGATGCAGCCCACAATGGCAGAGTCATCCAGAACTCCTCCAGATGCAGGATTCTGAGTTGTACCTGAAGTCTGAGGTGTAGAGGGTGAACAGAAACATCTTGAGGTAAGATGTTAAAAATGAGTCCAGATAATTTTTGATTTGAGAGTTTGTCAGTTTTTATACAACCTCGGTGAAAATGCAGAGTTTAGAGATTGGTCGATTTTTGTTTGTGAGGTGGGGTCACCTCCTTTCAGAGAAGGTAGAAGAAAGGCCGTTTTCCAAGCGTCAAAATATAGCACTGAGGTCCAACAGAACCAGTATAGACACAAGTCTATTGTCTGAGGCCAGGAAAATATTATTAGTGACTTTCCACGTTGCTGTTTCTGTCCCATTATAAGCTCTAAACCTTCACTGAAACTCCTCAAACAGATTGTTTCTTTGTAGATGTTCATGCACCTGACCTACAACTACAAAGTATTTTCTCTAGAATTTTTTAGATGAATGTTAGATATAAGTCTATAACTGTGCAGAATTCTTGAATCAAGATTAGGTCTCTCAAGCCTTCCCTGTCAGTTGACAGTGTTGTTCCTTTTTTTTACCTGAATACCCAAGACATAGGGCCACAGGCAGTACTTAATCTGAGCCAGATCCTGCCAGTTAAGGATTCGGGAACTCTTTTATTTTGACAGAGTGCGTTCCGGTAACCATTTGCTTGGATCCGGCTTGTATTCACTAACTCTCAGGCTTACTAATAATAAAATTATGAACAAAGAGGCAGCACATCTTTGAAGCTGCAGCCCCTGTAGGCTTCTGTCCATCTTTAGGACGGCTGTGCGGTAAGTAATTTTGTTGTACAACACTGTGCAAGGATAATAAAAGCATTCTGATTCTGAAATATGACTGCCTTGAACAAATAAAACTTATATTGTATATGTAAACTGAAAATAATTACATAAACACTAATTTTAAACACAACAGCCACTTATAACTTCTTAATGTCACATATAAGTCTCCTCTTCAAGTAAGCATTTTTGCCACTACTCTTAAAAAAATCTCCATTCCTACATAGAGTTGCATTCGGGCCCAAAAACATCCAACTCGGACCTGGACCCAGCCCGCAGTAATCATTTCCGAACACCACCTGACCCAACAAATGAACAGTAATTACAAGCCCAAACCCGGACCCCCCCCCCCCCCCCCCCAACATTTTAAATTAGTTATTATTAACGTCAGGGACACGTGGCTGAATTAAGGGGCAGAAGATTGGAGCTGAGGTGGTGTTTGTCCTTTCATGGCCTTAGAAGAGCATTAAAACCCTGTTTCTGCCTGCAGTCAGCTGAATTACTCAGACACACGGACAGCTCTGACATGTTTGCTTTGGGATACACATGTCATCATGGACGCGCAGTTAAATAAAAGGTGCATAAGATCGGACCTGAAGTGGTGTTTGTCCTTTCATGGCCGTAAAAGAGCATTTCATCCCTGCGTCTACCTGCATTCTGATTTATTCACAGACCCTGCTCTGATACGTCTGCTTTGGGATCTCACCTGTTTGGGTCGTAGGCCACGCGCGTCCGCTGAATGTAGCGACTGAATGAACGTCCATTTGGGCGATGGATCGCTTCCTGGCAGTACAGTCCCATCTGAAGCTTATCTGAACTTTTTACCTCTTTCAAGGCCGGTCAGCTCGTGGTGAAATGGCCATGTGCGGCTGGTGATGGTATGGCAGGACATGTTATCATAAAATTGGATCGCGGCTGATCCTGACTCAATTAAAAGCCCGACACCGACCCGGCCCGCCAATCCAGCACATTATCATAGCCCGGCCCGCCCCAAATTCGGGTCGGTTGGTGCTGGGCTTAGGGCTCAGTTTAGAAATAACAGCTCTACCCCTAAAAGAGTGGTGGAGGTGAGTGCCGACTGAGGTAACTAGGCAGTCGTATGCAGGCAGGGGCCCTCAGGCAGCAGCCATGAACAGACGGAGGAGTCGGGCTTGGAAATGTCAAGTAAAAGGGGGCAGCGGGGGAGGATACTTGACAGAAGCAGAGTGTTTACAAATGTAGGTAAATGTAGATGTTTAACAACCCGTTAAAATACAACAAAATGCAGGAAATTACATCTACTTTATTCAAAATTTTCTAGGAGAGGTTGTTGTGCAATCATTAAAAACAATTGCTTCATCCACTCTTTACATTTGATTTTGCCACTTGCTGGCTATTCTGGCATAGCATTGTATTTCTGGAATGAGAGTGACATACAAAAAGTGATACAAACTCAAGTGTCAAGCTCATCAAGTTAGTATTTATACAGCCTGACACTAACTTTAGAATGATATCCATCCATCAATGCATCCATCATCTGTACCTGCTTCTTCCTTTTCGGGTCGCAGGAGTCACTGGTGCCCATGTCCAGCCATCACTGTGCGAGAGGCGGAGTGCACCCTGGACAGGTCTCCAGTCCATCACAGGGACACATAAGCTATGTTTACATGCACAACATTTTTTGACCGGATTGAAATGTTTTCAGATTAAATAATTCAAATGTATCGTTTACATGGGCACAATGTGTTCATGACGAGCATTTACATTCAGCGGGCTTTGTTCTGTAGTACATCTGAAGTTTATTTTCGCAAGTATACTTTAAGTTAAGTATAAGTATATCAAGTATACTACACACCATACTTGTAGTGTACTAGAAGTATACTGATTTAATACTTGTTTGGACTAAATTGGGACATTTTTATACTATTTTTAAGTATATTAAATACAGTTTATAAAAAGTAAACTTCAAGTACATTTCCTCATTTTTAGTTTAAAATAAGTATCCCTGTAGTATACTTAAAAAAACTACTTTTTGCTAAGGGTACTGACATACGCAGAGTGGTAAACTCTCCTTAATAAAAAAAAAAAAACACGAAAAAGAAGTTCTACTTCTGGGATGAACGTAAACAAATCTGAACACCCAAAATGGACCCGCGACAGGTTTTAATGACGGTGGAGACGTTACTGCACTCCCTGACTGAGCTACAGGTAATACAGATCATTTTGAGCTCTTTCAAAGTTTCTAGAAGAAATACTGTCGCTCATTGACCAGTTTTACTTCCCCGACATGCTAATATTATTAGCATTAGCCAGGCGGAAATGACGAAGTCGCGCATGCGCAGTCAGGTCAGTTTTTTACCATCAGATAAAAACGAACAGATCAAGTTCAACCAGTTTGACAAGACTGTCAACAAGGAAGAGGGCCAGCAATGGAGGAGGGGCGTACCAAAGAGACCATCTAATCACAAGCAGAACTGGTTTGTTTCACTTTGGAGTAAGCTGTTGGAGGAAGAATACCATGCCATTTTATTTATAGAGCACTTAAAACAGCTACAAGGCCAACCAAAGTGCTGTACAGACAGAACAACAGACAACACACGAAGCATCAGAATCAGTTTTCTTGTGTGTTTCCTTGATTGATGAAGCCTTCCGGATCGAAGGCGAAACGTTTCAGCACAAAAAAAAGAAACTGTCCAGATGACCTGACTGAAAAATGTTGGATTTTATACCTGGATTATTGAGCATGGACTTTGTTGAACAGATCAAGTGTTTACATGCGCACCATTCGGGTTACGAATCGGCGTAAACCACCTGTTTCGTTCTGATCTCAAATTCTTTTTGGATCACGCTGAATAAACAAAAAATAACCCGAACGGAGTGTTACATGACAAGTTTTTATTCCGAACGGCCGTTTGATCCGATTACTCATGTCCATGTAAACATAGCTATAGAGACAAATGAGACAAGCAACCATTCACTCACTCTCTCTCACCTAGGGACAATTTAGAGTTACCAATCAGCCTAACATGCATGTTTTCGGTCTGCGGGAGGAAACCTGAATACATGTAGAAAACCCACGCATGCACGGAGAGAACATGCGAACTCCACCCAGAAAGGCCCCCGGCCAGGATTTGAATCGAGGCGACCTGCTCACTGAGAGGCAGCAGCTCTACCAACTGTGCCACCGTGCTTCCCTTTAGTATCACTTAATGGTATAAATTCTGCTATCCAGGATATTGCAAATTAAAAGAAAAAAGACGATGCAACTGTACCTCTATTTGGTAAATGAAGAAGTGTGGAATTCTAAGATTTAAACAGCACAAAGTTGTTTTAGAAATTATTAATCTTTAGATCCATCCATCTATCCCTACCTCATAAAAGTCAGCTGCCACTTTGAAAAACATCAAAACATGTATACACATTTGTACGACATGAAAAAGACCTATGTCCGGTTTGAAAAGTCAGATTTGTCAAGTTCAGATTGTCATGAAATTTTTGAATATGAGTCAAATAAAAGCAAAAACAAAATATAATACAGATTTGGGACACATTTGCCCACAGTGTGAACATAGCTGCAGTTTGTTTATCGAGGTTTGTTGAGTGATTTTGGTCTGACCCCTTCCCTTAGGCTAATTTGTCATTGGAGATCCTACCAGGGGTTGATGCAAATAACTTAGCCCTAGCGATCATAAGGATACTCAAACTCCTCCACATTCTTAAGGTGGCAGTTTTGTGGAAGGGACATATAGAAGGATAGCAGATAAATAACTGCTCTCTAAAAAAGAGATATTGTATGAAAGTCTAATCAGGTAGGGCTTTTATGTCTACAATGGGAAGTGGGGTTATATGTGTACTGCACAGTTTCCTTCAAATCATACATCTAGAGCACATACATATCTGTTGGAGTTTATACCAGAAAAATGCTTCTAAACTTTAAAAGAAGCAGCTTAGCAGGAAGTATAAAGGAATACAGTGTGAAAAGATCAAGTTATGCTCCCAGAATTAATTGGTGTAAACTCTTTTTCTTTTTCCCTTGCAATTTATTCAGATTTCATAATGTGTGTGAATTAGCTCCAGGCCGTTCTGTGATCCCTGCTGCATCAAATGTGGCTTCTTTTGGCTTCATTTAGTGATAACGAGGAGTCAAGTGGAGGTTCTGCCACACAGATAAAAAGGATAATTTTTCAAATAAGAGGCTTTCATTTATTTTTGCAGCCTGTATAAATTTCGGAGTCTCTGCATGTTCTGCACATAAAATGCTGGGCCTCGTAAATTGCTTGCTACTCTGCCCTGACGTGATCACAGCAGGGTCTGATAGGCCGGGCTGCTCAGCTAGAAAACAAAGCAGCCTTATTATTACCCACTGATAAAGGGTTAGTTGCTAAATGGCTGCAAGAGAGCTGCCTCAGCTGTCGCATCAATTCGTGACACACGAGTGGCTCCTAATCTCAGAGAATCTTTGCTTTGCTTTTTGTTCCACAAAAAGCTTAAAATGTATTTATAACATCTTTAAATTGTGTGATGACATTCCATATTCAATTATTTTGAACCAACTAATGAATTTTAACACTCACTTGGAAATTTGTTTCAAGAACACTCAAAGAGTTATCGATGTCACAGTAGATGTCTGTTTGAAGGAAAACTTCCTAATAAATATTAGACGAGATGTCAGAACTGTAATCTGAACTCATATTCAAACTTCTGTTTGAGCCTGTGGTTTACCAGGTTTCAGTGATCAGGATCTGTGTTTTGGTTGATTATTAGTAGTCTTTTGGTGATTCGTGTTTAGTTTTACCTACCTGTGTTCCCAAGTGCTCGGTGTTCTTTTCCTTTTGTTTCAACTTTTGTTGAACTTTTGTTTTATAATGAATCAGTTATTAATTTATTATTATTGATTTCTTTACTACATGTGATGGACTTGCGACCTGTCCAGGATGTACCCCGCCCCTCGCACTGTGAATGTTGGACATGGGCACCGGCGACCCCGTGACCAAAATGGAAGAAGCGGGTAAAAAATAATGGATGGATGGATTTATTTACTAATTATTGATTGATACTAAATCAATTATTAGTTATAATTCTTTTGAGTTGTTGTCTCTCAGTATTTCTCATCCAAAATTGACATCAGAAAGGCCTCTTTTTCTGGTTGTTATACATCATCCACCATGCTCCTATGTTCAATTTTTGTCTAAATTCTCAGATTTTTTTGTCTGATCTTTTATTGAAAGGAATACCGTGTGAAAAGAGCAAGGCTTTATCATACTGATAAAGTCATAACAATGGGGGATTTCAATATTCATATAGATGTTGAAAGTGATAGCTTAAGTATAGCCTTTAAAATGTCATTAGAATCAATTGGTTTTACCCAAAATATACACACATCTACTTATTGTCTTCATCACACTCTTGATCTGGTTCTGACTTATGGAATAGATATTAAGGACTTAGTAATACACCCTTAAAATCCTGTTCTGTCTGATCATTTTTTAATAACCTTTGAGTTTACATTAAATTACTACACAGTCACTGAGAGTAAATTTCATCGTAGTAAGTGTTTATCAGAGAAGCCATAACTAAATTTAAAGAATCATTTCCATTGTTGTTTTCCTCTGTCTTGCAGAACAATGCACCAGAGAACAATTCAATTCAATTCAGTTTATTTATATAGCGCCAAATCACAACAAAGTTGTTTCAAGGCACTTTACGGGAACATTCACATACCCATACAGAACAGTCACTTAGATGATCTTGTTGATAATTTTACAACTTCAATTTAAACCTCACTTGATAAAATTGCACTGTTGAAAACGAAAGTATGATCTCTCTTGCCAACTTTCATTAAAACTCTGGCAGCAGCATTTTGGATCAAACGAAGCCAAAAATATTTTTGGGGACACCCAGATAATAAACAGTTGCAATAGTCCAGCCTAGAAGTGATAAACTCATGGAGCATCTACATGGATACATCTATCTTCCTTCTCCGAATCATGTCAGTAAGAACTATTCAGGGCGGCTGGAGAAGAGAGTCCCATCAATGGTTGAATTGAAGATTCAAGCAGAACAATGCAGGTTTCAGCCTGGCCATGGAACACTGGACCAGTTCTATACCATCACTAGTGTCCTCAAGCGCACATGGGAGTTTATTCAACCAGTCTAAATGTGTTTGTGTACTTGGGGAATTCAAGAGTTCATTCAACTAGGTTTATTGAAGTACACTGTGGAGGGTGCTCCTTGAGTATGGGATTGGAAGTCCATTGCAATGGGTCATTCAGTCCGTATACAAGCAGTGCGAGAGTTTGGCTCACAATACCAGCAGTAAGTCAGACCTCTTCAGCGTGTGTGTTGGACTCTCCCAGGGCTGCCTGTTGTCACAGATTCTGTTCATAACTTTTATATTTATTTAGTAGAGGGTCTGGGGGAAGGTATCAGCAGCAGGCAAACATTTTTAAACATTATACAAACAATAACATACTATCCAGTTTCCATGCTCACCTTTTAACAAGTTTGTGATATGAAGAAATGCATTCTTATTTCATTCAGTGTTTGGAAGTTGACAAACTTAAGCTATCTAGCTCCAAATACAGATCATCTTTCTGTTGAGTCATGAGAATCTGAGGTAACCCCACTTTACGTATGTATGCCTCTTTTCGCTCCATTAGTACAAAGAAGACATTGAAAAGACACAATAAAGATCAGTTGAAGACACATGTTGTGAGACTGAGGATCACAGGCTCTTGAAGCTGCTGTTTTACAAGACACACACCTGCCAATTATTCAGACGGATGGAGCCAAGCTGCCTTAGTTTAAGATTTTTATCTGAAGAATAAATCATTTTTCTTTGAAGAATAATATTTATGAAAAGTTGTTAAATAATTACTTAGAACTGATTAACAATCTAAGACAAAGCAATATTAATCTGTTATGGGTTAATTCTCATTGAGCTAAAGAAACATATTTTTTGGACATAATTTATTTTGGTCACAATCGATGCATAAACATAAATAAGTTTAACGATTTGAGATGAAATAGATGTACTTTTTGAATTTTGATGGAAGACTATAAATTTGCCCAGATTGTCAGTTTATTTTATAACACTAAAAGTATGGAAGATATTTATCAAGTTTTTATCTGCTTTAAATGCCATAACCAGACCTGATACGCTGTTATCAACACCCATATGACTGAGTCCAGACTGCTTTATGTTGGTACAGCTGGAATAAGCTATGCATTCTCATGCACTTTGATGCAGGTTGGACGTACCTGTTCAGCGCCATAGGTTGGCTTGGGGTTGCGATCAACAGCTGTCTAGAAGGTCACTCTGCAGGCAGGGTTAGGTCTGAAGATCTTTGGTTGATGAAATAGGAGACAGGCTACATGCTAACTGGCTGATACTCTTGAAGGTACAAGAGCCATTTTTAATTGTGGGCTTTTGTTACTTTTTCTGTCTGTAATTTGACTGTATTGCTCTACTTTGGCTTTAACTTAAAAACACTTAAGAAAAAAAAGCTATATTTTTCAGGTTACAGTGATGGACTTGCAGCCTCCAGGGTGTACCACGCCACTCGCACAGGAACTGCTGGATATGGGCACTAGCAACCCAAGTAACCCGGGAAGAAAGAAGTGGGTAAGGCTAATGGATGGATCAATCTAGGTAAACAAAATAAAGAAAATAAATTTAAAATGAAAACCAAAACTGAAGAGCAGAAAAAAATAAAATGAACCGATGGTAGCATAAAGCAAGCTGACTTGAAGTCACCTAAGGCTTTTCTGCTGTTTATCCAACCAAGTTGGAGAACAGACTTCACAACTCAAGACTCTTGATGCCAGAAAAGCTTGGGCTTTGTTTAGAGTTTATCTCCCTTTGTTAAAAATTCTTCACAAGCACAGTGGTGTCACTTAAAGTGTTTTTTTTTTGTTTTTTTTTGTGGAACACAAAAGCAAAAAAAAAAAAAAGATGTGCTCAGTGATTTCATAAACACTTTTCACGTTTCAAACATTTCAAAATGAAATAAAACCCCAGCTTGAAACTTAATTTCAGGAAGCTTTAAAGCTTAAAGAAAGAGTGACAACAGCTGATAGAGAGAAAACATCAGGAAGTATTTCCACGTCAGAACAAGTGGTAATGAAACCAGTTCAGGACAGTGTGATAGATGACCAGGCGCTTGGGTTCTGTTGTCCTTTTACATCTGCGTCAGAACAAAGATGTAACCGGTTTCAAGGCTGTAATAAAATGATATAAGTTTGATGTTCTGTTATGAACCTCTGAACAATGTTCTCTTTAAAAAGGCAGAAAAATCAGACATAAGGAACTCACTATAATTACTTGTAAACAGTAAATACTCAAACATGTTAATAAAAATCAAATTCCATAAAACATATTCAGGAATATTCTAAGGAATGTGTTCCAGCTTCTATCATTTATGTATATATTCGTTAATCTCCCCTCCGCACAGTCAATTTGTGAGTCCTGACCAAACTGCTCTCCGGTGCCTCTGACGGAAACACAAGCAGCTGCAGATCCAGACTGACATGGTGGATCAGTGGGCTGTTTGTGAAACAAACCCACTCATGTTCTATTTGTGCTGTGTACTAACCTTTGAAATTATAATGTGTCCCTCAGACACACAGCTTCCCACTGTAAGCAGCATAGTTACCTCCTGGCAACATATGGGGGTAATTTGTGCATCACATGGTTGACTTCTTTGTTGTGCACTAAACAGTAATTTATATAGCTATTCCTCTGATACTTGTAAAGCAGGGGCACAGATGGCTGAAGATCTTGCTATAATTTGGTACAAAAGTAGGTGACTGCACTCTGAGAAAGAGAGAAAACAGAAATGGACCAAGTACATAGCAGATGTATGCACATCTACTTCATTGGACAAAGGAGGACAAGAAGAAACCAGTTTAAGACCCACCTGTGTCTCTTTTTGTCTGCAGTTACACACACACCAAACACTGATACAGACTCACAGCAGAAACCAAATAAGCTCAATAATCCAAGTAGAAAAATCTCAATCACTTCACAGGTGGTACTACAGACCAGTGGTTGTTGCAGCTCCACCCACCGGCCCCGGCCTGGACGAGCCCATTTCCGCTGCTTGGTAACGTGCCTCTTTCGTGAGACACTCTCTTGCTCCACCACATCTGCCCTATTTATTGCCCTCATGATCCGCCAGATATCTGGTATATCTATCTATACTGGTGTGTTGGGTTTCAGTGGCACTAATGTTATCTGTTAGTTTTCATTTCTCTCATGTTATGACAATGATGTATTATTATCGGACAAAAATATGGATGCATTAGAAATAGCCTTCCCAAAATTATTCGCATTAAATTGAGTGACATTGTGGGCTTAAGTTAATGCACAATTCACTGATGTTAGCTGACATCCTAGCATTATATGATGACAAGCTTTCCATTACAGATAATGTTATGTTGGAAAATGTAACGGATTACAACACATAAAGTTGCTCAAGTTGGATTTATTTATTTATTGCCAGACCGTTTACCTTACACAGCATATTATATCATTGGCAGATAACAAGATGTACCTCACAACTAATGGGGTGCAACATTAGAAGTGACTAGTCATAATGTAGACCAAACACTTTCCTTCATCCATGGAAAACATTTCGCTATCGTTTATCTTGATTGTGATTGGCCAAATGATTTGTGTTCCGCCAAAGACATTTTACTGTGAAGACAGAAACCTTGATGTTTCTTAAAGTCCAGTCAAGGGAAAATTACGCCATCTACCACGCCTCTGACCCCACCCCCTCCACCCCTCCCCAAAAAACCCTCTTTGGATCTAGATGATTCACATAAATTACATATTATGTTTGAAATTGGCTAGCTGCGCTGAAAAACGACAAGTTTGCAGGTATGAACGGAGCTAAAACATATGTCACCATTTTTGTTTGTTTTATATTATTTAAAATTATTCCTAAAATTGTTTTGTCCCATATATTTTTGTTAATCCACAGTATTGTAGAATTATTATTGCAACTGAAATGATAAATATAATTTGTCCTATGTTGTATGTCCCTGTTTATAATTTGGAATGTCTACGTCACCATGTGCTTCTATGTGCGGGGCGTTTTTTTAAATTATTATCAGGGTCTTTCTTCTCAGCCAAGAAGAAAGTGTTTGATAGGATTTTTTTTTTGCCTCCAAATCCTACATATGTTCACTTTCACTACTTTTTTTGTCTGTTAAACAGGTTTCACTTGTAAATGAGTCTTCGGGGCTCAATGTGATTTATCTGTCTAAATAAAGGTTGAAAGAAAGAAATAAAGATAATCCAGAAAGCTGTGGACTTGACAGTCTGTTTTATTTTACAGAGTTTAAATACATTTAAATAAGATACTTTTGTTTCAGCTAGGGGTGGATGTGGTTGTGGGAAGCATCCATTTCTCTGATTTAAATAATAAATTGGACTGTTTTCACAAATACACAATCTTGATCTGCAGGAGGGAAGAAAAGGCCAAAACTTTGAGCATTCAAAACTGTAGAATATATATCAAGCAACGTTTATTTTACAGGAACTGTAATGAAAAATACATTTGTGTAGTTAGTGATTCAAAAATGAATTCACATCCCACTAATATTTATGTTCAGGAGGTGAGATAGTGTGTGTGTGTGTGTGTGTGTGTGTGTGGGGGGGTCTTTCTTGGCCTTTTGTCTGCTTCTATGTCATTTGCTAGAGAGGACCCTGTGTGGGTGTCCATGTGGTCAAGAAGGCTTTGAGGAGGTGTTTGTACCTATTCTTTGGGGAACCTCTGTTGTGGTGCCATAGATTGCCATACAGGTTTGGTTTATTTGTCATATCAACACAAGGTCAACAATACAATGAAATGCTTAGGATGAGAAGAACCATCTCGATTCGCCCAAAGAACAACAGCAAATATCAGAGCATGCAACCAAAATACAAAAACTAGGTGCCAAAAGTGAAAAAGAAATAAAACTACATCAGCATGGTCTTATTAGCAGAGTAGTTCTGCTGGCAGTGAAGTTATCCTAGCAACATGGTTCAGTTTGCAGCATGATACTGTTAGCAGTGAGGTTTCTTTTAGCAATATGGTCCTGCTGGCACCATGGTACTGTTAGCGGTGTGGTTTGGTTAGTGGAGTGGTCTTGTTAGCAGCATTAGCAGGTCTTGTTAGCAGGTCCCGTCAGCAGCTTGATGATAATAAGGACCGCAGTAGTTACCTTCCAGACTGCTCTCCAGAACTGGATCTGGCAGACAGAGAACATCCAGGGTTTCCCCGCAGAACCAAATGGTTCTGTAGAGTATGGTCTGTGCAGGCAGATGGAGGATCCTGTTAGCAGCATTAGCAGGTCTTGTTAGCAGGTCCCGTCAGTAGCTTGATTATAATAGCAATCGCAGCAGCTGCCATTACAGGCTGCCCTTCCAGACTGCCTTCAGAACCAGGTCCAGCAGACAGAGAACATCCAAGGTTTCCCCGCAGAACCAAATGGGTCCATAGAATACAGTCTGTGTAGGCAGATGGAGGATCATGGAGATGGCCACCATGACAGGTTGGAACCTGAGCCCGAGGCTGGAGGGTGGCC
>NC_056517.1:6074706-6076891 GCF_014905685.2 Nematolebias whitei | reverse complement strand
CCCGGAAGTCGAACCCATTTAAATGTGGCGACTTTCCAGTTCAACAGGGAAGTTTTTCAGAGCTTGAAAGTTTTTCCTGGAGAAGAGTTCCAGAGTTTAACTCTCTGAAGAGAGTTAAAGAGTTCAGAGTTCTTGGATGCTAACGCAGGCGTCCAGGATGCTTCTATTGGAATCCAGAATCCAGAGACGATTTTGGGGATTATAACTTCTGTTTGGATAACCTCACACGACTCCTAAGGGTTTGGCTGTCCTCACGGAGACGCTGAAAGAGTCAGAAGGGAACTCTACACCGATGCTGATTATCATCTGCCAGGTAAAAGTTCTACTTCGACCAAGCGTACCATGGGCCAAGCTTATTCTCCAAAGAGTGTGTTGTTCTGGTACCACAGATCAATTCCCTCACACATCTCTCTGTAAGATAAATCTCCATTTTCCATCTTAAACTCTCCTTTCTCCTAAAATCATTATAGATATTTTAGAAATGTCTGAAGCAAAGTTTCTCAATCACCGCCGTGTGAATTGATGTCTGCTGTTCTGCTGAAAAGTGACAACAGTCGCCGTATTGTTCTCACTTCCTGTGAAACTAGCCATGTTGTTGTTTTCATATTTTGCCAAATTAATGTAAATGTTTGATGTTAAACTTTGATTCTGTAAATAAATGACTGCATTCATTTTGATGGGTCAAAGATAAATAACGTCTCTCGTTACATTCCTGTTAAACTCAATGCACGCATGCTACACAGTCAGAAAAATGAAGAACCCGTGAAATGTATGAATATATCCAGCATATGTCATACTACACAACTGAGAATCATAGTCTCTCCAACATGTCCTGGTTTTTCCCTGGGGTTTCCTTCCAGTCAGACATGCCTGAAGAACCTCCCTAAAGAGGCACCCAGAGAGCAATCTTAGCAGATGCCCGATCCACCTCAACTGGCTCCTTTAAATATGGAGGAGCAGCAGTTCAGAAAGATCTCGAGTTCAAGACACTATGACGCCAACAGGACCACATCATCTGAAAATAGCATAGATGATCCTGAGGTCACCAAACCAGACTCCCTCCACTTCCTAACAGCACCAAAAAATTCTGTTCATCAAAGTTATGAAACAAATTGGTGACAATGGGCAGCCCTGGCAGAGTCCAACTCCCACCCTGAAGGCATCTGTCTTACTGCCTGCAATGCAAACCAAACTCTCACACTGGTTGTATAGCGAACAAACCACCCCCCAAAGCAACCCAAATTTTTGATCATGGTTATTTGGGTATTTTCTGTTGTCATAATGGTGTAAAAAAGCAAATAATAGTTTGATAATAAATGTCTTCACCCAATTTCTAACCATGAGTGAAAGAAAACTTTTTTTGTGTCATCATTCATATTCTATGAAAAACGGCCAAAGAAAAATCGCAAATTCTGCCAAGGTATGTAAACTTTTGAGCACAACTGTACACAGCAGGTGTGAACAGTATTCCCAACTTAGAGATAAACTGAAGGAGAGAGCATCAATGAGTGTTTCTTGTACCATTTTTCAACAAGGACACCCCCTGTATATCTGACCTTGTGTTTTTTCCTCAAATATTCCACATGTGGCTTGAAAGTACCTGTAAGGGGATCATGGATCAAGACACCCTAGCATTTATAGGCAAGAACCACTTTTTTTTTTTACAGTTCCACTTAGTATGGTCACTGAAGGATCATTTGTAGTGACTTCCTTGAGATGGTAAATAGCATAAGCTCAGTCAGAATTAAGTATAAGATTAAGCTGAAAAGAATACTGAACAGCCAGAAAAGCGTTCTGCAAGGATACTATGGTACGAACAAGAGTCGGACTATAAGAGAAGAGAAGACAAGACAAGAGAAGACAAGAGAAGATGAGACAAGATAGAACTATCTTGATTCTGCAGGAAATTGTTGTGCCAGAATTTTGGTACAATAGCAGTAAATAGCAGTATCAACAGCAAAAAATGTAAATTAGCATCCAATACATGTAGGTCCATACAATTGGCATAAATAATGAATAAGAAAGGACCTAATACAGAACTGTTGTACCCCTCTGAAAATTAAGAATTTCAGAACAAAGTCCATCATATTTATTATATACCATATTATTTTACATTATTAGTGTTTAGTGTATATCTTAGCTCTTTTAGCGTACTGTTTGGCGTTCGTTTAACATCTCTTAGGGT
>NC_056517.1:6073248-6074606 GCF_014905685.2 Nematolebias whitei | reverse complement strand
AGCTCTTTTAGCGTACTGTTTGGCGTTCGTTTAACATCTCTTAGGGTGCATTCACACCAGCCCTGTTTATTCCACTTTAATCGAACTCTAGCTCGTTTTCCTCGAAAGTCCGGTTCGTTTAGGGAGGTGTGAATGTACCATCGAACTCTGTCACGGAACAAAAAGGCGAACTCTGGCCCGGGCTAAAACCTAGGTCTCGGTCCGGTAGAAGCGAACTCCAGCGCGGTTTGAGTGTAGTGTGAATGCAAACAGACCGAGCCCCGCTCTGCAGGGTAAACAAACAAGCATTTCTCTGACCTTATATGGAGCCGTCAGCTGCCTTGTGTGGAAAACAATATTCTCCATGGTCTTCTGTCTCATCTTCTGCTCATGCTAAGTCCATTTTTGAAAAATGACAAAATATAAGTCCTAAAACAGCTAAAACTTGATGCCACTTCGTTTTTATTTTTATTTACAGAAGAAGAAGAGGACGTGTCTTCAGAGGTTTTTGTGTTGTTTCTTTCAGTAGTTCTTGGTGCAGCGCCCCCACAGGCGAGTGGGGGACTAGGTTGGTTCAACAGGTTGACTCGACTGCACAGTGCAGTGTGAATGCAAATGCACCAGCTCAAATGTAAACAAATGTTATGAATATTGGTCCCGAACCGAACCGAGTCTACCAGACTATCTAGTGTGAAAACGACCTTAGTGTATATCTCAGATCCTTATACAGTTTCTTTTTATACTTTATATTTTTGCTATTTTTGGGTATAACTAGGACCTTGAGTACAAAATTTCTTTCCACCTCATGTGATACGAATGACAATAAAGATAGTTGAACTTGATATTTAATGAGTCCTGTTTCATCTGTAAGCCAAGAGACTGCTTGTTCTGAGAGCCCGGAGTGAAGAAGTCTAAATTTTAAATTTTGATCAATGTAATATGCTTTTGACAAATCAATAAAAAGGGATGCACAATTCTGTTTCTTGTTGAGTGAAACCAAATCTTCATCAGCTTCATAGTCACTGATGACTTTCATTACAGCTCTCATGGTAATGTACTTTTTTTTTTTTTGTGGAGAATGCATTTGAATATAAAAATCCCTTCAATTGCTCATTCACAAGAGTTCAAGAATGTTTGCTAGCACTGATAAAATATAAATATATATATCTGTCTAAAATTTGATTAAATAAGTATAATATATATATTTTTTTATAAGAAATACAAAAGCTAATATTAACACAGAAGCCATGCTAATGATTTGCTTTTTTATATAAATAGCCAGTTACTGGTTTATAGTAAATAGTATTATTTACTATAAAATCTGTATGTATGTGTATACACATATACACACACACACATATCTATATCTCTATATATAT
>NC_056517.1:6049341-6073148 GCF_014905685.2 Nematolebias whitei | reverse complement strand
AGGTTCCAACCTGTCATGGTGACCGTGGCATAATGGCAAGGCAGCAACACACAAAACTCCACAAGTGTGTAGCAGTCATACCCGTACCATGGGTGTGTAGTGTAGGCGCAAAAAAAGTTAAACCAAAAACAATAGGAACAAAAAAAGATTGAGTCGAAGCAGAGCTCCCATCAGTGCTACCATTCTGCAGCGTACGTGACGTCACAGTCAGTACAATATTAGGCAAGTGCTAGTCTTTCATTCTGATCACATACCCTGCCCAACACAGGCATGCCTGAAGGAGCATGGCCACAATACTATTTATACTGTATCTGCCTGCTGGAGAACTGAGACACTGATTATGTAGTCACTCCAGTGTACAGATATAGTTCATTGGGTGTTGGTTGATTGAAAACTTCAGTCTTCTTTAGTTTGACTTCCAGTCCAAAATGTTGGGGAGCCTTAGCAAAGCAGGTCATGAGTTGCTGCATGACTAGTTCAGTGAGGGCAACAAGAGAAGCATCATCAGCAAACAAACGTTTGTGAATTAGCTGCTCCAAAGTCTTGGAGTGAACCAGTAAACAAACACTTTAGATTGAATTGGATGACATCCAAGCAATAGCGACTAAAGATGCCATTATCATGTTCAAGATCCTGTGTGGCCAGTCTCAGCACCATGCTGAAAAAATGGAGAACAGAGCTGCTACAAGAACACAGCCCTGCTTGACACCAATTGCCCCTTTTGCACTGACCCTAATAAGCCCCAATTCTGGGCAGCCCGCCACAGAAAGAACCCTTTTGCACCAGCCCTTTAGCTAGTATGTTTAGATGATTTGAGGCCGATACAGGCCCTCTTTTCGTCCCTGCTTCTCTGTTGGGACCGAGCGAGCTCAGCCGAGCTGAGTCCGGACCAAACGTGAATGCAGGACTCTGATTGGTCAGGGGGAGTAGTCACTGGATCTCAGAAACTTTTCACTGAGCCGCCATTTGCAATTTCTCTGGATGCAGAGCAGCGGCTGGATCTATTTTTAAGATTTTAAAAACAATAATGATAACGCCGTGTTTAATTCTGAAGTCCAGGTGTTTTTTTTGTGTTTGGTGACCGACTATAAAATTCAAGCGAGCGGTGTCACCGCAGAGGATCACACAGGGGCTGCCGAGCCGTTGAAGCCCGCAAGGCCGAACCCCGAGCCCTGGCCTCGCCTGCTCACAAAGGCCAGATTCGAGCCCTGGCAGGTGGGAGGACCGGGATGGAGGGACGGGGGGTGGAAACGTTTTTTTTTTTTTTTTACATTTTATGTATAAAATATAAGGGTGTTTTTTTTTAATCAGTGAAGATAAAAAATAAATAAACGGTGCCGGCTTTATCGTGAAATCCTGTTTTCCCTTTGATTTTATTAAATAATCTGTTAATTAAAGTTAATTTAACTGAAAAATCATAAAAAGACAAAATTATTGAATCTCTCAAACATGTTTAAAGAAGAGACGCAGCCTTTGGTTCAACATTATTCTAACCCACAGATGTACAAATCACAAAACAAGCGTTACACTTTAAATTAAAGCTCTAAATCAAAGCTAAACTTTAATTCAAAGCTAATTAAAAATAATTTGTATACAAGAAAATATAATCTGTATACAAGAAACAAAACCACAATGAGTGCAAATACATGAAATGATGATAAAAAAATATATCATTTTAAATATAGATATCCTGATGCATGCTCAATAATCCAGGTAGAAAAATCTAAAAAAGTAAAGTCTGGTCCTCTGGACATTCAAAAAACAAACAAAAAAAAATGTAGAAATGTTTCGTCTTTCATCCGAAAGACTTCTTCAGTCTGAAGAGCTGTATTCAGCTCAGTCTTATATTAATAGTTATGAGCTGAATACAGCTCCTCAGACTGAAGTCTTTCGGATGAAAGACGAAACATTTCTACTTTATTTTGGTTTTGTTTTGTTTTTTGAACGTCCAGAGGACCAGACTTAACTTTTTTAGATTTAAATATAAATGTTTTTGTAGAATCTGGTTCATCAGATTTAATTCAGTTCAGTTTATTTATACAGCGCCAAGTCACAACAGACGTCTCAGGGCACTGAACAGAAACATTCATATATAAAAATAATAATTTAATATTATTTATCTGGGGAGCAGACTGCTTTGAGTAACTCGTCGCAGAACTCTCATTAGCAGGACTTGGATTCTGGCCACGCCTCCAGAATCGGTCCTAAAGCGCAGGTGCAAACCCAGGCTGAACTGAGCCAGGCTGAGTAGGGCTGAGCAGAGTTGGGGCTTATTAGGAGCAGTGCAAAAGGGGCAAATGGTGATGGAAAAGGGCTCAGCTGGTTCTCCATTTAGCCGGACTTGTCCATGCTGGCCTTCATGGAGCTGGGAGTTCACCTTCATGCATTTTGGAGAACAGCCTAGATTTTCTGTTATGACTCTGTCTTCCAGAGTCCTCTCCTTGTGACAGAATCAAACTATTTTGTCAGGTCAACAAATATCACATATAAGCTCTTGCTTTGCTCATGGCATTTTTCTTGGGGCTTCCTGAGAACAGAGACCATGTCAGTTGTTCCTCTGTTGGTTCTGAACCTGCGCCGACTCTCTGGGAGGTTTTCCACTGCAACAGTCAAAACTAGGGGTGCGAATCTCTCAGTGTCTTGCGATTCGATTTGATTCCGATGTTTGGTGTCACGATACGATTCAAAATCGATTTTTCGATTCACAAACGATTTTTCTATTGAAATAGTCATAAATTTTGTTTCAATTTTGTAACTGACAAGCTGAAAAGAATAAACAACAAAGTAAACAAATACAACATTTATTTAAAACAACAATTTTATGTTCTTTACTGTATCAAATATTTTTGCATTATTTTATATTTATACCAAAAATAGGACAAACTATAGGAGTGCATAAAATTTTGTAACTTAAATTACCAGTACTAGGTTAGCTTAGCTGCCTGAATTTTTCTTAAAAAAATATAAAAAAATAAATAAAAATCTAGTAACAAATAATTCATCCATCCATCATCTTTACCCACTTCTTCCTTTATGGGTCACGGGGGTCGCTGGTGCCCATGTCCAGCTATCACTGTATGAGAGGTGGGAGATACCTGGACAGGTCTCCAGTCCATCACAGACAAATAATTCATAATATATAAATATAAAAGTAAACAGACTTCAGCCTACCAGACATAGTACATTAACCTTTAACTCAAAAATAAAATACAGACCTCACAGTTATTTTTAACCATATTGCACTAACATTTGTTATATTTTCAAAACTTAACCTAATGTGAAATATACAGACTTAACAGTCTTAACCATATTGATTCATATTTAGTAAATCCTTAACAAAATTTCAAAACCTGTGCAAACCTGCACAAAAACTTCTGAACTGTAATAATTTAAAAACCATAAACTGTATCATTTAGAACTGGCTCCAGGTGATGTGTCTCATCTGGCCTCTTCAACCTGTTAAAAAGACAAATTACATTGTTTGTTGTATAACTTGTCTATAGGTTTTAGTATAATATGAGAAAAACAGTTACCTTTGAGCTGCAGCTGCATCAGAGCTTCTCCCGTTCGTTGTTTCATGAAGTTGCGGTGCCGCTTTATCGCAAATAAAAAATAAAACATTGCTTTATGGAGTAATGTGGGTTTCATAACCTGACAAATAAAATATTTATTTTATAAAAGCAGACATATTTTTCTACATCTCTGCACACACACACACACACACACACACACATGTGTGTGTGTGTGTGTGCGCGTGTGTGTATAATATTTGTAACATGAATAAGTAAAAAAACAAGCTATTTAATATTAAGTATTTGTGTTTATTTTACATTACAACATTACATTTAGTTTAATTTAGCTACATTTATTACTGTCTTAGTTACATCTGGACCATTTAGGACAACCATTATGCTGATGTGGCCCTCGGTGGAAATTAGTTTGACAACCCTGACCTAGGGCATTTTTGTGCCAAGTGCACTTATGGACACCCTTATGTTCAAACATGGTGTTCCTGATGGAAAACCATAACTAGCACAGAAGTCCAACTACAGAACACCACTCGGGTTCAGATCAGAGAAGATGTTCCTCATGATGACAGCTCTCCAGGTCACACTGTCATTACTCACATGTGCAAGTCATTCAACCTATATTTATACAGGTTAATCCCACTGAACCTGGGAACTCATTTACAACAGAGACCTGTATAAAGTCATCCAGCAGAATAAAGGAGTTCCCAACTGGCACACCTTCCAGAACCCCCGCCAAGGACTCCAAGAAGGCCTGATACTCTGAACTGCCATTTGGCGCATAGGTACAAACAATTGTCAGAGCCTGTACCCCCACCCAAAGGCACATGGAAGGTACCCTCTCATCTATTCGGGAAAACTCCAACAAACAGGCACCAAGTTGGAGGTCAAAGAGTAGACCCACACATGCTCAGTGCCTCTGACAATGGGCAACTCCAGAGTGGAATAAGGTCCAGTCCCTCTTAAGGAGATTGGTTCCAGAACCCATGCTGTGTGTCGAGGTTAGCCCAACTATCTAACTTGGTACTTCTCAACCTCCTGCACAAGCTCATGCTCCTTCCCCACCAGAGAGGTTATGTTTCAATTGCCAGCTTTAGTAAGCCATGGTCAGAGCACTAAGGCCTATGCCTTTGGCTGCTGTCCATGGAGTCATGGACCAGAGTCATGTGGCCCTTCCAGCAGGTAGTGGGCCCACAGGAAAGCAAACCCATGTTGCTCATTCAGGCTGAGCCTGAACGTCCCCATGGGTCCAGACTCGGTTACCAGATGCTCACCAATGAGATCCTCCCCCAGGCATGGTTCCAGGGAGGGGCCCCGATAACTCACGTCCAGGCATGAGACACTGAGCTCCTTTCTTTTTTCTGTTCATATGAGTTTTTGGAATCGCTCTTTGTCGTGTCTTTCAATTAGAACAAATCTGCCTTGGAAAATCCTACAAGGGGCAATTAGGTTGTTTTCACACCTGAAACCTCGGTTGGGGACCAATATTCATAGCATTTTGTTTACATTTGAGCTGGTGCGTTTGCATTCACACTGCACTGTGCAGTCGAGCCAACCTGTTGAACCAACCTGTTCCCCCACTTGCCTGGGGTGGCGCTGCACCAAAAACTACTGAAAGAAACGACACAAAAACCTCTGAAGAAAACACTTCTTCTTCTTCTGGAAATAAAAACAAAAACGGAGTGGTGTCAAGTTTTATCAATTTTAGGAGTTCTATTTTGTCATTTTTAAACAATGGACTCAGCATGAGGGGAAGATGAGGCAGAAGACCATGGAGAATGTTGTTTTTCACACAAGGTAAGCTGACAGCTCCATATGAGGTTAGAGAAAGCAAGTTTGTAATCAGAGGGTCATCAGTTCAAATCCCCTGAACGTTACATGAAAATGTGGGTGGGAAAGGTAAAGCACACACACCTTCCCTTCACCTGCATTTGCCCAACCCTGGGCCCTTAAACAAAGCCCTTAACACCCCCCAATCTGCTCCACGGACACCCTAGATGGCAGACCTCTGCATCACACATGTGGGTTGTGGTAGTGGAGTGTTTTGTGCTTGCATCATATAGAGCATCTAGTGTAAAACCATTCCCAAATGTACACGCTATTTCACTCAGTGTGGTGATCCTCAATGAGGGGGTCACCACAGTAAACAAAAAAAAAAAGTGGAAAAAATGTTGTTGTGCCTCCAAAATGAATAAAACATTACATTTTTGATGAGCAGCTCATGACCTCATGTCAAACACCACACATTGCATTCAGGAGAGATTTGGTCTATAAAATGCTAGTTGGATACTAAATGCTTTACTTTCTTCTAATAACTTTATATACGAACAAATATAAACACAAAAATGTAAATTTGCGTGTGAGAACCAAACTGAGGAGGGAATGGCTATAACTGAATGGACATGTTTAACTTAATTTGGCTTACTTTGGGAATTCAGTGTTCCATTGTTCCATCACAACCACCTAAAACTATTAACATGGGGTGACACATGTAACACATACTGTATGAACCATCAACAGCTGCATATCCACATACAGTAGCTACTTTGGAAAACTCAGAGAAAAATGCAATCAGAGTTTACACCAGAGTTCATGCTCATTAATCCAAGTATAAATCCAACAAACAAACAAACCAGCAAACTGTTTTTTTCTACTCTGGGTGTGAGCGGTTTGTGGGATTCAGTTTGGTTTGGTGGGCTCCTCAGACTGAAGACGTCCTTCTGATGAAAGACAAAACATCTCAGCAAAAAAAAAAAAACATCCAGATGACCTGACTGAACATTGTTCAACCAGAATTTATTATTCTGAAAAACATGTTGCAAAAAAATCCTGTCTGACACAGAAATCCTCATCAACATTATGATTTTAACGTCGCTAACAGTGTTTGCTAGAGGTTTCATTTTCAAGCCCAGCTTCACAAATTTGTCTAGCCCCATCCTGCTGCTCTCATGTTTTTTTAATCCTCTCAGAAAGTTGTTTCAGTTTTTTTTGCAACAGTACCATCTCCCTAAAGCAGACATATGTAGAAAACTGAAGAGGTAACCATTAATTAGATTTTTTTCTTTGAACATCACCACATTAGATCCTCAATTTATTTTATGGCTGGTGTTAGGATTCCTGTTTTCTGCTCTGTGCTCCCTCTAATTACCTCATTGCACCATGACTCTGCATAAGCAGAGCTGATACTCTCTACAGCAGTTTCCCATGACAGCTAATTATAGATCATATGTAAGGCAGAGTTGAACCATGAGTCTTCATTGGACCATTGATTGCCATATGATAATCAACCAACAACCCTCCAAGTAACCTTAGATGTTCTTCCTCTTGAGCTTAAATTATTTGTTTCTATTTACCTGTGTTTTTGCAATACTCCCATGTGCTCTGATCCAGACCGATACATTGGCCACACCTGTTCCAGTCTCCAGCCTTTTTTTCCAAGTCCTATAACAAGCCAAACTTAACATCTTGAGACAACTCAGCCTTCATCCTACCACCTGTCTGCTATCCAACACTCCGTCCAGCATATGATCCACTTAACTTTAACTTATTTATTTAACTTAAATTTCCCTGACATCTCCTCTCTTGGTTTAAACAAAAACACAACCAGTAAGAGCCTCTCCTATTACAAACAGGATCTGTGAAATACCATTCAACTTACCTAGAAACCACCAACGCTCTCCGTTCTACAGATTACCCCTCTCCTGGTTACTCACTTCCTTCCTCAAATAAATGGAATGGTGCTCTGCTACTTTCTTTTACAGGCTGACTTTCAAATCCACTTCATGCATCAACTTCCTGATTTGTCTCAGTGCTTGATAATGTCAAAATGCTGATTGGTTAACTGTCTAAAATCTTTGTTTCAGCCTGATCTTACTAGGTTTCAACTACAGTGGCATTTTCAGGGGACTGCCCCAAAATATCTCTAAACATTTGCAGGTGTTCCCAATTTCCTTGCATATGTCACAGAATCACAGTATTTTCACTTATTTTAAACTTGTTAAAGAGTGATGCAATATATTACATCCATCCATACATTACCTTTACCCGCTTTTTCCTTTTTGGGTCGCTGGTGCCCATGTCCAGCTATCTGTAAAAGAGATGGGGGTGTAGTGAACTAAGCCTCAGGTCAAATCTGGCCCTGAGGGCCTTCCTGGGACAAGAACTGTCATTTCATTGATTTGAATCCAGAGATACAGGTTGGCCCATCCAGAGACTTTCTAAGTGTGTCCTGCACGGATCAATTGAAAGAACACTCTCTTTTTCTATTATCATTACTATTTTACAAATGTCTTGATAATCAAAAGTGTGTTTAATTCAAATCATTTTTAAATGTTGAAGTGAACTACTTATTTTAAATCAACTGTGAAACAGTATTAATGATTTTTAATCCTCATTCAAAGTAGAAATCTAGTTAATGTCTGTTACAGAGTAATTATTCAATTTCTTGATCTTCTGTCTGAAATGAGCAGGTTGTAAGTCGGTCAAAAGTCGGAGACAAACGCAAACAAGTTTGTTGGAATGAACTGTCATGTTTTTAAATCCTCTCAGACGTAAATAGAGAAGCTGGCACCTGTTTCCTCCCATCTCGCCTAAACATTTCTCTTGTCTGTTTCAAAAACATTTTTCTGTCTGTTCCAAAACATCGAACTGTTTTTCTGACTTCTAGTGACCTCTTACGTCACTAAAAACACACCCCTGATTGGCTCTTTCAGCCAATCAGGACTTCCCAAATGAACCGGAAACAGAACTCTTTAAATGTCGACACTTCCTAGTTCCAACCAGTGCGGTGGGAGAGCAGTTCAGTTCGGAGGGCAGAACCGAACAGAAAAGTTGCTGGAGAGAACAGGAGGTTCCAGACATGATCCGAAGTTCTTCCGAGTCTCGTGGGGATTATGGAATCTTCCACATCTGAGTGGAACCTCTGACGGACTTACTCCTCATGTGAGTCCACCCATGAGGTGAACGTGTGTTGAACGAAGTACCGTCACTACTTCGGACGTTTTCCAACCATCCTACGGAGACGCTGGAAATGGTAGTGTTAAATGGAACTCCGTACCAGCTGATTCATCTTCAGAGAGGTAACGAGTCGATTTCCTACCGAAGCGTACCGAGGTAAAGCTGGGATCGAATGGAGAGTGCCGTTTGTTATACAGACACATATTCCCTCATCCATCTTTCCCTCTCCATTTAAACTCCTTCATTTCCCATCTTTAAAACTCTTCTATCTTGCCAGTAAATCATCCAGATATTTTCATAAATGTCTGTTGTAATTAAGCTGTGTTATTGCGTACAATCAGAATAATCACGTGTACAATGTTTGATGTTAAACTTTGATTCTGTTAATAAATGACCGCATTCATTTTGATGGGTCAAAGAAAATTAACGTCTCACGTCACTGATCTCTGTCACATATCTGTCAAGTAGCTCGAAAAAGAGAGAACCCGTTTAAATTAAGTATAATATCAGGTACTTGAACTAGTCCAGATATTATAACATGTAGTGGAGCTCCGAAGCTAACGAAGCTAACCGACCTATCTCACTACAGGGGACACCCTGGACAGGTCTCCAGTCTATCACAGGAACACAAAAAGACAAATCAGACAAACAACCATTCACTCTCTCACTCACACCTAGGGACAATTGCGTCACCAATCAGTCTAACATGCATGTTTTTGGTCTGTGGGAGGAAACTGGAGTACCCAGAGAAAACCCACTCGTGCACGGAGAGAACATGCAAACTCCATCCAGAAATGTCCCCAGCTAGGATTTGTTCCGGCAACCTTTTCCCTGAGAGGCAACAGCTGTACCAACTGAGCCATTGTGTCATCTGTGCTAATACAATATATTTTCCCACAAAATAGTTAGTTTTTGTGGGAATCTCAAATCAGTCTTGAACATCTCTCAATGTAGTTTCTGTAACTCTAGTGCATTCAAACTATTTTTTGTGTGTACTTCCTCATCAACAGTCCTTGGATCAACAGTGAACTGGAGCTTCTCCAGATTTAGAAGAAGAGGGTCTTTCCATCTTCCAAAAGGGATGAATTCTGAAGAATACAGCAAGAACTAAAAGTATGGCTGAAGAGTGGAACATTTTATGGCCTGATGGATGCATATATGGGCTAAATCTTTTTTTAATAATTTGAACTGTTTTATAATAATATTTGCTGTGTTTCTTTGTGATTTGCTGCAGTAACAAATTAGTTCTCGTGGAGGTGAAAATGATTGAATAGATCTTATCAGACAACGTAACACCTGCACATCTTTGATAATTTCCCTGAAACATTCATTTTCTTTTAAAGTTTGTTTATCTCATATGTGTTTTGTGTTCCAAGTGTTTGAAGTTGACGTCCTAGAGCTTCAATCTCTTTTGTAACTTACTGAGTGAACACATTTTCAATCCTTGATCAACTATGGCTTGTAGTTTATTTGTCATTTCAAGTCTTTTTGCTAACATGAACAGGAAATAACCAAGGTTTTTCCTGACAGCTTTGTTTTTCACGTGCCTTGCATGGATGAACAAAACTTTTGTTTTATCCTCAAGTCCTCCAAGAAAACTGTCTTTGACGTTCTCCGAACGCATTTTGTGAGAGCTTCTTGTGTAAGCTTGATCTAGATTTCTGAATTGGTCAAACTTGACTCTTTGTCATCATTGAGAGTTGTGCAGCTTCCATCTGAACTATGTTGATCAGATATCTCTTGTTTCTCTGCCATTCTCAGAGTTTTGAGTAAACTGTGGAAGTTACTTACCTTTAGTGTTATTTACAGCGAGAAGTTTGTTAAAATAACCCTTTTATTTTTAAGATTGCTGAAATATTGTTCTTCATGTTAGATTTGCTCAGAAATAGTTTAGACAGGGGCAGCACGGTGGCGCAACTGGTAGAGCTGCAACCTCTCAGCGAGCAGGTCCCTGGTTCAAACCCCGGTCCAGGGGCCTTTCTGGGTGGAGTTTGCATGTTCTCTCCGTGCATGTGTGCGTTTTCTCTGGGTGCTCCGGTTTCCTCCCACAGACTAAAAACATGCATGTTAGGCTGATTGGTAACTCTAAATTGTCCCTAGGTTTGAGTGAGAGAGTGAATGGTTGTTTGTCTCGTTTGTCTCTATGTGTCCCTGTGATGGACTTGCGACCCGTCCAGGGTGTCCCCCGCCCCTCGCACAGTGATTGCTGGACATGGGCACCAGCGACCCCCGTGACCCAAAATGGAATAAGCGGGTAAAAGATAATGGATGGATGGATACTTTAGACAGAAGAAAAATTATTATAGTTTACAAGACTGTAATAAACAATATAAGGCAATAAATAAGTAAAATAAAGCGATAATAATAAAATAAACACTAAGTCAATAGCCTTAGTGTTTATTTTAGAACGTACTTAAAATTTATTAAAAATATATAAAATAAATAACAATTATGTTAAATTTATTATAAATTATAAATTCTTATTATTTAAGCATTTAAAATTGTGAATGATCAATTTTGATGGCAGGCCTTTAATGGCAAGAGAGTCTCAGTGCTTGTTTAATTTCATATTTGGATCCTAAAAGATCAAAACTTTCAACAAAATATCCTGAAACTTGCTCAATTACAGGGGCGGAGGCTTTCGTGTTCAACTGTCCCCCTCTAATAATACTGTTGTTGCAAATATCACCCAGCCATCTGTGAAAAGCAAGCGGCCATTAGAGCACTAACGATCGGTCGTTAGGCTGATGTCTTCCATGTGAACAGCTAGTTCTGGCTGTCACCAGCAAACTGATCCACTGTGAGAAGGTGTTCTTATAAGACTGAGTTTGTTACAGCTCCTCAGACTGAAGAAGTCTTTTGAATAAAAGACAAAACATTTCAACAAAGAGGGATCTGTCCAGAGGACCTGATTAACCTTGTTAGTTTCAACAAAATAGTTGAAAAATGTTATAAGAGATTGTAAACAGATAGTGATTTAATGTTTATTTATGTGTTTTTGATGGATTTCCCTTGCTGGATGCCTCTCTTGTAATGAGAGAGATATTACTTTCAGGATTTGTTTATCGGTGATAAAATGTCTTCTGAGATGAAATGTTGATTTGAGTCTAAACTTATAGCTTTTTGTTTATAAATAGAGATGGTTTGGCACTGTTCTCTATATTTTGATCAATTTTGCATAGAAGTTCAGTCTGTGATCAGATTCAGTGCGCAGGTGTAATTGATTATTTTGACAGTTAGTTATAAACTATCGAGGCTGTAGCACCCTTTCCAGGAGAGAGATAACTAGAAGCTGAGGAAGAGGCTAACATTAGCCTTCACAAGTGTAGATGAACAGATGCTCAGATATATTCATCAATTAACACGGATTCCTCATTTTTCTGGACTGAATAAAACGTGCATTGAATTTAAGGAAATGCAAACGTGAGACGTCATTTATATTTGACCCATCAAAATGAATGCGGTCATTTATTTACAGAATCAAAGTTTAACATCAAACATTTACATTAATTTGGCAAATTATGAAAATAACAACATAAGCAATCAATCAGGAAAAATCATACGGCCATGATTTTTCCGTTGCTTCACCACAGACATTTATGAAACTGTACAATTATGATCTTTTACCCACACGGATGTGGATGAGCATTTTACACAGACATTTCTAAATATCTGGAAGAATATCTACTTGATAGAAAGTTTAAAGATGGGAAAGAAGTTTAGAGGGAGTAAAGATGGTATGGGAGGGGAAGTGTTCACCAGAACCGACACTCTCCGTCAGAACCCAGCTCTCCCCGGTACGCTTGGTAGGAAACTTGACTCGTTACCTTTCTGAAGTTAATCAGCAGATATGGAGCTCCGTTAACGCTACCTGTCCAGCGTCTCCTTAGGATGCTGTGAATCGTCAGAAGTAGTGGCGAGTGAAAATGTTATAATCCCATGGAACTCGGAAGAGCTCTGTTGTCATGTCAGGATCATCCCGTCTCTCACAGAACTGGGCTTCTCCGCACAGATCTCGAGCAGAGGCTTCTACAGAACTTCTAACAGAACTTCTAACAGAACTTCTAACAGAACTGAGTAGACCAGGAAGTACCGACAATTTAAAGAGCTCTTTTTCCCGGTTCATACGGGAGTCTCCCATTGGCCAGAAACAACCAGACGGGGTGTGTTTTGTGACGTAAGAGGTTAGAAGACAGCAAGAATTGTTATGAAACGATCAGAAATGTTCTCACAGACAGAGAGAGTTTTGTTTTGGCGCGTTTCAGAAACAGGTGCCAAAAACCTCTATATTTACGTCTGAGAGGATTCTAAAAACATGATAGTTCGTTCCAACAACTTGTTTTGCATTTGACTCCAACCTTGGACCAACTTACACTTGCTCATTCAAAGGCAGAAATCAGAAAATGCATAAAAATCTGTAACAGACCTCAACATGAATTCTAACTTTGCATGAGAAAAATCATTACACAGTTAATAAAATTGATTAGTTCACTGCAACATCTAAAATGGTTTGAACTAAGACATTTTGATTATCAACATTTGTAAAACAGTAATGATAATAAAAAAGAGAGTGTTCTTTCACATGAATCTTCAAGAGAGAAAGTCTCAGGATGGGTGAACCTGTATTTCTGGATTCAAATCAATAAAATGACAGTTCCTGTCCCACAAGGTTCATAAGGTCAAGGGATTTGACCTTAGACTTAGTTTTTGACATGGGCCTAGTCCACTACACAAGCTAATTGATCTGTTCTGTTCAAACATCACAAACACAATGAAGTCAGCTCTTTGTTCAACAAATGTGACAATAAAAGAACTTGAACTTTAAATCATGCCGGACTGAAACTTAGTTTTTAATATATTTTAAGGAGTTCAGAAGAATTATGATAAACAACTTCCTGTCAATAAATACCATATTTTTCAGCCTATAAGTCACATTTTTTTGCATAACTTGCATGCCCTGCGACTTGTACACCGAAGCAACGTATTTATGGATTTTTTCCCATTATCATAAATATGTTATTACTGCTTGGAAACTTTCTTTCTCCACAGGCGTGGCTTTATTCAGTTTGCATCGACAGCATTGGCCAGTGTGTCTCCATTACCTATTCCAGCTTGGTTTTTGGAATCACCTCAGCCGTGATTCCAATAAAGCTGAGCCGAGCAAGTTTAGATGGCTAATGGAAAAAAAAAAAACTAGTCACAACAGAGCTCTTAAAATAGACAAACCTTGTCACAAACTATAAACATTTAACATAAGCCAAGCTATGCAGAGAAGACAGTTAACGAGGCCTTAAACTTCTCAGATGCTCTTAAACGTTGCTTACAAGTAACCTATTTGAATGAATGAATATTAAAATATTCAGTATTTATGATAGACATTTTGTAAGCACTCACTAAGGGGCATAATTCAAGTTTTAAACAAGTCATAATTTAATTAAATATAGTGTATCTAATTTTATGAATTTTTCTTTATCAAAAGCTTAAATGAAATAAGCATTCATCATCCAAGAGTAATCACTTTACAGTAGTCCCTCGTTTACTGCAGGGGATCTGTGGCCTGAAGACCCACGATAAGTGAAAAACCGTGAAGTAGGAATAATAGTACAAGTAGTAAGTAGTAGTTTATTTTTATGTATACATACACTACATTGCCAAAAATACTTGCTCACCCATCCAAATTATCAGAATCAGGTGTTCCAATCACTTCCATGGCCACAGGTGTATAAAATGAAGCACCTAGGCATGCAGACTGTTTTTACAAACATTTGTGAAAGAATGGGTCGCTCTCGGGAGCTCAGTGAAATCCAGCATGGTAGGATGCCACCTATGCAACAAATCCAGTCGTGAAATTTCCTCGCTCCTAAATATTCCACAGTCAACTGTCAGCTGTATTGTAAGAAAGTGGAAGTGTTTCGGAATGACAGCAACTCAGCCACGAAGTGGTAGGCCACGTGAACTGATGGAGCGGGGTCAGCTGAAGCGCATAGTTTCTGCTAACTTTCTGCAGAGTCAATCACTACAGACCTCCAAACGTCATGTGGCCTTCAGATTAGCTCAAGAACAGTGTGCAGGGAGCTTCATGGAATGGGTTTCATGGTTGAGCAGCTGCATCAAGCCATACATCACCAAGTGCAAAGCGTCAGATGCAGTGGTGTAAAGCACGCCGCCACTGGATTCTAGAGCAGTGGAGGTACGTTCTCTGGAGTGACGAATCATGCTTCTCCATTTGGTAATCTGATGGATGAGTCTGGGTTTGGCAGTTGTCAGGAGAACGGTACTTGTCTGACTGCATTGTGCCAAGTGTAAAGTTTGGTGGAGGGGGATTATGGTGTGGGGTTGTTTTTCAGGAGCTGGGCTTGGCCCCTTAGTTCCAGTGAAAGGAACTCTGACTGCTTCAGCATACCAAGACATTTTGGACAATTCCATGTTCCCAACATTGTGGGAACAGTTTAGAGCTGGCCCCTTCCTCTTCCAACATGACTGTGCACCAGTGCACAAAGCAAGGTCCATAAAGACCTGGATGGCAGAGTCTGGTGTGGATGAACTTGACTGGCCTGCACAGAGTCCTGACCTCAACCCAATAGAACACCTTTGGGATGAATTAGAGCAGAGACTGAGAGCCAGGCCTTCTCGTCCAACATCAGTATGTGACCTCACAAATGCGCTTCTCGAAGAATGGTCAACAATTCCCATAAACACACTCCTAAACCAACAAAGTCCATGCTCAATAATCCAGGTATAAAATCCAACAATTGTCAGTCCTAAACCTTGTGGCCAGCCTTCCCAGAAGAGTTGAAGCTGTTCTAGCTGAAAAGAGTGGACCAGTGTCATATTGAACCCTATGGATTAGGAATCGGATGCCACTTAAGCTCATATGTGAGTCAAGGCAGGCGAGCGAATACATTTGGCAAGGTAATGTATATATTAAGGCATTTGAAACCCTTCCCACACTCTTACCATATTCTAAACAATGTTTTCTAAACCGTAAACAGCCTAAAAGAGCACAGAATGTCATGATTTCAGCTCCCTGCCTCTTCTGCTCTTTGCCACCTACAAGTGCTCTGGCCACGCCCACTTCTCCACTTTGCACAGTGAACAGCTGATCATGCATGGAGAACAGCTGATCAGCTGCAGCTGGAAGTTTATGCTGCAGTATAGGTTGCATAAAAGCTGCAGGAGGAAGCTTTTTCTGCAGCTCTGGGCTGTACAAATGTGCAGCAGCTGCTAAATAATTTATTTTAAATAAAAATTCCATGCCGATTGTGCGGCTCATTCATCAGTCAGCCAATTGTGTATCATGTCCAATCTTATTTTGAAAAACCGCGATAGAGCGAGTCAGCGATAAACGAACCGCAAAGTAGAGAGGTCTACTGTATTCTGGTCAACAGTAACTTTAGAGCAACATTTCCGGCTGTTATGAAAATTGACCTCCAGGTCAGATTTCATGGTCAGGGGAGCACTATTTCATGCTACACAACACTTGTAGAAGTCAGCAAAGAGCCCGGAGTCCCTTGCTTAGACGTGGGTTACCGGTGTCCCAATCTTGAGCCACTAGGGGGAGGGGCTTGTCGGTAAGCATCCATTGACTGGCTATCTACCTAAAGGGCTGTACATCTCAGCCGAAATTATTTACATCAGCTGGATATCCTTTTGGCTCACTGCCTGCAAGAAGTTCCATTTAAAGGACACTACATACTTGGGCGTCCTTCACTTCACGGAGGTCCGCGGGTACTCTAAGCGGACTCAACATGGACATGAAGCGGATGTCCACAGGCCCTGTCCGCGCAAAGATAATTTTTTACAACTGCGTATGTGTACTCGGTGTCATGCAATAAACTGCCTGGCGACGAACTGTTTTGTATTTGACACCAATGTATTAAATTCCCCTTCTTCATCCCTGATCTGGTTTAATGGCCTTTTCTTTTCTTTTTTTTCCAAGAGTTAAGCAATCTCTTCCTCTTCATCCGTTGACTTCATGACTGAAATTATGCAAAATTAAGGAATTTGTCATGAGAGAATTGAAATCAGGCCCGGCATGGCTAATCGGGAGTATGGAGATTTCCCAGTCTGAGGTGTGGGCTGCAGGACCAGTGCTCCTTGATTATTTATATTTTTAAACTTTTTATTAACAACATATAAACACAGAACGCTGCTGCTGCTGCTCCTGGGCTGCCAGCTGCCTCTACCCAGGGCCGTCAGCAACTTGTTTTACTTTTTGCGACTTGTCAATCAATCCAGTAGGCGTGTCAGCAAATGACCAATCGGCAAACTCAATTTTTTCCGAAGGTAAACGCCCCTTGTCTGCAGAACTGGGCTGCAGCTCATTAGGGTGTACGCTCAAGTAAAGTCTCAACCGTCTGCGGACAGTGCACAGCTCACGGAGTACACACAGTACGCTCGAGTATGTGGGAGCCTTAAGTTAGATGCACGGTGCGGGTTGTGTGCCTTACATTGAAGAGTCAGGTCTCTCTTGTAAATGAGTCGCCGAGGTTCAATGGGATTAACCTGTATAAATAAAGGGTGAATGAATTCTGCTGTTTTGTTTTCTCCTCCCCTCCTTTGTTTGCCAGTGAGCTGGATAGAGGAATGGTATATCTGCTGGACGGGCAGTCCTTTGTGCCAGCTCCTGTTGAACGGTTCCGTATCACCTGATTGCCATTAAGACTATATTATGTAGGTGGAGCTGAACCAGTATACCATGTTCGTCTGTTTGCCAACATATAGTGAAGTTCCAGCTTCAGTTTGCTAGTGTTTCTGTATTACTGTGCGACAGAGTTTAAGACAGAAAACAAGCTTTAATCAACGTTTCCTGTTAAATAGTTCAGTAATGCAGCTCTCCACAGCTTAGGTTGAAACTGTGAGGATTCTGTTGTATTTTTTTTTTTTTTACCTTTATTTTTTTTCTTGTTTTTCAGGCGAGCTGAATGTGTACTCAAGTACTGCTCTTGACTTCACTACATAACAAAAAAAAAACAAAGACTGCATGAGCTAATGTAGCAGCTATTCTGACATAAAATCCATGTTTATATAAAACTCAGTTCATGTATGAAGTGTTTGCATGTTTTATTTGAACTGTATATTTAATTATTTAAACAGTTTTCTTCTAAAATAAGACTAAACTCTGCTCAACTCATTATTCAGTCTAGAATTGCATCCTGGGCCTTGTTGTTTACCATTTCTCTTTTTATTCCAGACTGCAGGCAGCAAAAATGTTTGCCAAAAAAAGTCAGTGGATTTAGCTAACAAAGCCCATTATCAAAATGTATTTTGAAATATCATTACTGTTGAGCCAAGGAGTCCATTAATTTGAGATTAAAAGGAATTTTGTTGCCGCAGCCACCACCTCAGCTCTTTGCGTTTCAAATCACTTGCAGTCATTTGTAATTACTTTGTGCAGAGACGCTCGCTCATGATTGAATGCACAGTAGGTATTGATCAGAGAGGTCTGGGACTTTTAATGCAGGGAAAAAAAAAACTCACTGATGCCAACTGGGATAATTGTCCAAACTATGCAAATAGTCAACAATTTAGATTACAGCTCTCAGGATTGACTTCCTGGTGTGAAACGGTTCAGTGAAACAGAAGCTCCTGAGGAAACATTTGAGGCGCCGAAGTAAATTTTGTTAAACCTCATAAACAAAGCTCTCATAAAGCCTGAGTTCATTTCTTCATGCCTGATGAATGAGCCGTTTTATTGTGGCAGAGCAAATCCACACTTGTTTCAGTGGTTAGGCTTGGACAGGAGATTTATTGACGAGCTTTGTAACGTCCAAAATCAAATCAAACTGGTTTAAAAGACATGTTTTCACTGCTGCCCTGCCAAATTAAAAAAGGAACGAGCAGGAATTAAGATCTGCTCAATTTGTAGCTTGAAACAGAAATTTGTGATTAACATGTTATGGAGAATTGGCCTCAAATCAATACCAGTCAGGTCTCAGCTGTCTGTGGATCCATATTTAACACTACTGAGGATCATATTAGAAAGAACTCTGCTACCATCTAGCAGGCAACTCTGGGGACTGCACAGCAAAGTGACCTTGCACAAGAAGACAGGATTCAAAATGCAGTTTTAAACAGCAATACTTGTACAAACATATATGATGTAATTTGATTTCAATGCTGCATATCAGCAACAGCAGTATCAAAAACTAATTTAAATACCTGAAACTGATATGTGTAATTACAGTATCCCAAAAATATATTTATAATATTTACTTTATATCTAAATATTGCATGTGGTATATTCCAACTAACAATCTCTATTGTTTATTTTATTTTAAATTAAATTAAATCTTCGTTACCATTGCCACACTTCTGCTGTCCATTTCTGTCACTCCTGCGATATCCACAGTAGGTAGCAGGATTTACCAGCGTGGGCCTGTTGTGGATTATGGATTAGGATTGGTGAAAGAGGTGCTCAGATGGTTTTGGCACTCAGAGAATACTTAACTGGATATTTTTCTGAATTAAAACAGCTAAAAACAAGGCTAGCACTTGGTGCAATTATGTTGAACAACTTGCTCAGTCAGGTTTAAAACAAAACTATTTTATGTGCTCTTTTAAGATGTAAAGAACTCTTTTTTTTTATTAATGGCCCAAGCGTGAGCCTTATAAGATGATAAAAAAATGAATTAAAAGCAGTTAATTCTGTGTCGTACAAAGGAGGTCTGTGAAAGACGCTTCACGTGTGCAGCGTTTCGCATGTGAAGTTTTCACCGTTTTGTCATTTATGTGCTCCTGTGTTTAATTACAATAAAACATTTTATGTTTAATAAATGAAAATGAATTCAAGAATAATCGCTCAGCTTTGAATCACAGTTCTTACCGTTTTTACAATTAAAAACAGTGAGCAAGATACAAAACACTGATGTGCTAATATCACAATAATGTTGTGAAATGACCCTTTGTTTTTTACTCTCTGAACTCCATTCATCTTTACAGAACCTGTTCTGATTATCTGCAATCTGCTCTGACTCCTCAACACACTTGGATAACGTCTTAATTTGATACAAAACATACACAAAGCTAAATCCACATCTAACTCATTAAATTACCACTCAGTGAGGTCTGCAAGACTGCTGCAAAAGCCTCCTCTGATTTAAGTTCCCCTACACAGCAGCCTGCTAGAGACCAGCAGCCAGACTTGAAATATGCACCTGTTCAAACAGGGCCACACACTCAACAGGAGAAGGAGTTACTCCTGATCAGGAAAACAATATTAATAATTCGGCCTTTGATGGCTTGACTCTCTCTCTCCGTCTCTGTCTTTCTCTCACCCCCCCCCCCCACACACACACACACACACTTTACATTCTGCAAAACATTCCCACCACTCATATCAATCACAACACACCAAGACTATTTTTGAAGCATTCATCTAATTTACATTCAGGCATTTTGCCTAATAAAAGAAATGGGGTGCCACGGTGGTATAGTTGGTAGAGGAGTTGCCTTTTAACAAGAAGGTTGTTGGATAGAATCCTGGCCACATTTCTGTGTGGAGTTTGCATGTTCTCTCTGTGCATGCGTGGATTTTCTCAGGGTACTCCTGTTTCCTCCCACAGACCAAAAACATGCATGTTAGGCTGATTGGTAACTCTAAATTGTCCCTGTGAGTGAGGTTCAAAGTTTGGCGAAGAAAGCACGGGCGCACTGCACAATACTGCTTTAGCTGACTCAAACGCAGCTTGACAAGCTGGACCAAACGAAAGGCATCAGTGGGCTAACAAGTTTTGTAAGCAGGCTTACTACATCAGAAAAGTTTTTGCAAAACCCACGATAGAATCCACACATTCCTAAAAAGCTTCAAAGTGATTTTTTGTCTGCGGGACAGGAAAATCAATAATGGCTAGTACCTTAGCAGCTAATGGGCGCACATGTCCTTGTCCAACCTGTTTGCCCAAATAAGTGATGGTGGCTTTTCCAAACTCACACTTGGCCAAGTTCAAGGTGAGAGAGGCATCACAAAAGTGGTTAAAAACGACAGACGTTTCTTCTTCTGCGAGAGGTCCCGGGTTCAAATGCCGGACGAGCCCCCAATATATTACAACCGGCAAAAAGGCTTGTTGCGCCAGGTTGTAATTGGGGGTGGGCATTTCCACCCTTTGCACACCTCAAGCAGCCGTGGAGTCAGATGAAAAGGTTAACAGTGGTTATTTACAAGGTGAATGAATGATGATATATTTACATTGGAGTCTTGCCAGACGTCAAGGTGAGCCTCAGGCCAAAATAACAAACAAAACAAACCATTTTTTATTCCCATTTTTGTCACTTACCTCCATCCATCCATCCATTATCTTTACCCGTTTATTCCATTTTGGGTCACGGGGGTCGCTGGTGCCCATGTCCAGCAAGCACTGTGCGAGGGGCGGGGTACACCCTGGACAGGTCCCAAGTCCATCACAGGGCTGTCACTTACCTAACAAATCAAAAGTAACCAAAATACAGGTCTCTTACCTGACCTAAACTAACAAAAACAGGAGAAAAAGCTCTCAACTAAAATGGCAGCTCACCCCTACAAGAACTCCCTATAAAACGATACTAATTTATATAAACGACAGACAACAGGTCAGCTGTGGCTGCAGGGACGCGCAGAGAAGATGGAAAGCCAACGTCATCTCCAACTCAGCTCCTCTTACGCAGCACCTCCAGGCAGGCAGCCAATCACAGCTCCAATCATGAGCGTCTTCCTCCAGCCGCACACCTGGACACTAATTGGCACAGTTAGGGTTTTGCACACTAACACACATTCAACTTATGACAGCAGCCATAACAGTTGCCTTGAACCACTTTGGCTGTGCCTGCCTGCATGGGAGGAGTTGATGAGGGACAGGACGGCCCCCAGAAACCATCGTAGCTCCAGAAAACTGGTTGGTCTACTTAAGGAGTTTACTGCTTGGTGGGGAAACAGTTTACTGGAACTCCTCTGACTGATGAAGCCCTCCGGATAGAGGGTGAAACATCTCTATAAAAAAGAAACTGTCCTGATGACCCGACTGATAATTATTGGATTAGTGCACATGCTTCAAATTTGACTGGAGTTGATTGGCAGAATGTTTTTGGGTTTTTTTTTCTATATATGAGACTATTGTAAGGAGCACACTGTGAGGAAAGGGATTTTTTATTGGGAAAGTCTGAACAGAAAAACAAGATTCACAGCACTGATCCATAATCCTCTTGGTTTTTTTCATAAAGAAACAAAAAGAAGAAAAAAGTAAATATAGTGATATCCTGATGCATGCTCACTACATATAGTGATGAAGAAAAAAATCTCACCCTTTCAACTCTAGAGTTTTAAATATCACATCTTAGAAAAAAAAATCTTAACTTACAGGGTGCTAAAAGTTTTAAAATGTAACTTCAAGTGTACAAAATCACACAACAGATTCCACAGTGTCATTTGTAATAAATAAATAAAGTAAAAATGAAAAAAAAAAAAAATATCAAGGCTTAAAAACAAACAAAAAACTAAAGCGTTAAAAACATACACTCCATAACTAAGAGCAGCTTTAGTAACTCCAACTTGAAGTATTCATTAGTGTTTGCAGACATTTATTATTTCACATCACTCTCAACCCTGTAAGGTCTCATGCAGAAAAAATAGCAACTCATTTATTTTTGTCTTTTTTTTTTTTTACTTGTTTTTGGTGTTGTAGTAAACACGATTGTTATTGACAAAGCCTAAAAATATTTAAAAATTAAAAAAAAAATTTAAGTACCTGCAAAAACCCTCTTGTGTAAGGATTATGCCCCCTGGTGGTGTGTTTCAGCATTGTTCCTCTTGTCATTACACCTGTTTTTCACACACCTGTGTTGCCTCACAGGTGTTTTGTGTTTAATCCTCATTAGTGTTTGTATTAAAGTCTGTGTCTTTGTGTTTTTCACTGTCCTGGCATTGTCTCCTGTTGCCTCTCTCTCCTGAGTTTCCAGTGATCCCTGAGTAATGTTTGCAGCTCTGTCAGCTATTTTGTGTTCTTTGGACTAAACATTATTATTTTACCTACCGAGTCGTCGTGCTGCCTGCACCATTGGGTCTGAACTACACCAGAACGTGACATCTTGTGCACAGAAAGAACATGAAAACTCCACAAAGAAAGGCCATATGTGGGAAGCAATCAGGCAGCCTTCCAGCTCAAACCACTGCACACAAGTAGTTTGTCGTTTTCTAACTGCCCTCTCAACCATTAACCTGCTAACTGTAGAGTCTGAGATGGAGCTATTGGATTTTTGTCTTTTTTTTTATGTTTGTTTTTAATACACAGTCTCAAATTGGGGTCAAATTGTTGAGGTATCCACTCCTAGCAGGACGGACTCTTTAATACTGTTTGAATGTGAATAATGTTTCTCTGTAGAGGAATGCATTATAAACTGTTTGAAAATGTCCTAATATTTATTTTTACATTGAAAGACAGGGACATGTGCCTCTCTAAATTTATTACTGATGTCTTTTCTCCTTGACATTGTGTTAACACACACACACCTGTATGCTCCAGACCTTCAAGCCCCCAGTATACTCCCGCGTACGTCCATAGGCGGAGATACGCATGTACGTACGCGGAGGTACGAGCATACCCCCACAGGGCATGTCGTGCAAAGCTCAAGTTTTACGACCGCGTACGCGGTGTCGCACAATAAACTGCCCGGCGACAGACTGTTTTGTATGCGACACCAATGTATTAAATTCCCCTTCTTCATCCCTGATCTGGCCTTCTTTTTTTTTTTTTTTTTTTGCCAAAAGGCAAGTGATCTCTTCCTCCTCTGTTGATGCCATGATTGAAATGGTGAGAAATGAAGGAATTTGTCAGGAGCGAAGTATAAACTCAGGTCCAGCGTGGCTGCGGGAGGGTCTGGAGATTTCCTGTTGGGCTGGTCTGATGTGTGGGCTGCAGGACCAGCGCTCCCTGTAGTTTTTAGATCTTTTTATTAACAACATATAAACACATAACACCGCTGCGGCTGAGGCTGCCAGCTCTCGTTTATTTATTTTATTTTTTTTTTACCTGTCAATCAATCCAGTAGGCGTGTCAGCAAATGACCAATCGGCGACCTCAATTTGTCCCAAAGGTAAACGCCCCTTGTCTGTGAAGCTGCTCTGCTCAGGGTGTACGCTCGAGTATGAAGTCTGAACCCTCTGCGTACAGTACATGCGTACGTACGTGTGAACAGATGTACGCGGGAGTATACTGCGGACTTCAGCCTGACAAAACTCCTATTTTTAGTGAAACTGTCACCCTGTTGATGATCATTTAATCAGTTGTGTTTACATCTTTCCTAAACCCTGTGGAAGCAGCACAGGAACTTTATCATTAAAACATATTATATATA
>NC_056517.1:6046040-6048941 GCF_014905685.2 Nematolebias whitei | reverse complement strand
TTTGTTTGTTTGTCATTTTTATTCATTTCATATTTAAAACACAAAAACAATTTAGAAACCAAATGAAAAGAAAACACACGTCATAAAATGAAAGGTAGCAGAAGAAGAAAACATCTTATCATATCTGCCCCTTGTTTAAAACAAAATCAATTCAAACAATAATCATCTATAAGTAATATAACAAAATAAATAACTCATCACAATTTTACGTTTTTACATGTATCTTTCCAAAATGTTAATCTTAATCATTTTCTTAAATATAGGCATTGACTTTACTTTTTTTTACATCGTTTTCCAAACTATTCCACAGACCTATTCCCTGAATTGAAGTAGACCGCCCCTTTAAACTGGTTCTGTACTGTGGTTTAACAAAAATGTCTGTTCCCTTAAGATTATAGCAACTTTTCCTTTTTACAAAATACGTTTGAATGTTTGAAGGTAGTGTGTACTTCTGAGCTTTATACAATACTAAAAGAATATTATAGTTAAGTACATGCTTTTTACACCTGTGTAAAAAGCTAGTCAGGCAAAAGTACCAAGTAATTAAAAAAAAACAAAGTTAATTTGTTACTAAAAAGGAAAAAAAAGGGGTGTTGTCCTGTGCACAAAGAAAAAAAAGAGAAATATTTTACAAACTACATTAACTTACAGTAAATAGGAAGCCACACAAAGAAAGGGGCAATATGACATAAATGTGGGGAGCATAATTCATTCAATGCAGACCATCCCACTGTACTTATTGTGTCCAGTAGCAAAACATGTTGATTGGAATGAGTCTGCATGCTTACCTGTCACTTAATCACAAACACGTAGAATCTGCTAAAACAGCAACAGAAAATCTGTCATCTTATTATTAATAATAATGAAATGCTATGTGTTGTCAGCATTCCCATACAAAGACAAAATTGGTTCTCTGCATTTGACCCATTGCACCTGGGATACACCCCGGTGGAGCAATGGGCAGCTATGTAGGCGCCCAGGGAGCAATTTGGAATTGGGTGTCCTGCTCAGAGACACCACGAGATGTGTAATGACTGGGGATCGAACCCAGAACCTTCGGGTCCCGAGTCGGCTGCCCTGCACCATATTGCAATTTCCTTGCCATTTTGAATCTTTTTCCAACAGCCATAATTCAGTGAGTAAGTGGTGACATGCAACATTAGGAGACCTTAAATTTGACATGCAGCTGGAGTTTTGAACAATCAGATAATGTTTTGGGGAAGTACAATATTTTCTTTTTTGGTGGCAACTCACTAGAGAGGACAATAAATATAATACAGTATGTACTGTACCTGGTATAAAGCAAAACATTTACATGCAGACATGTTTTTTGGAAAGCCTCGTTAATTTTTGTAAATGTGTTATGGGATAATGTTGCATGTGTACATTTGAAGAATGTTCTGTGCTGAATAACAATAAATTAGAAGAAGGACGATGCCTACCCCAATAAATGTGATGTTTAAGTTGATAGGTTTAAATCTCTACAGTACCAGTAAATATTAATGTACCATGTTTAAATTTGACAAAATGCCCAAGTTAATTTTAAATGGATCACTTCCTGGATAAAATGGGGAATATCGTAATTTCACAATGATTTTTAAAAGGAATGTCAGCACAACATGGCAGCAGACAGAGAAAAATGGTTAATTTTATAAGCTATTAAAAGGAATGGAAATAAAAATAATTATATTTGAAAGATACCATTACAATTATCAATTTAAATGTAGATTAGTAAAAGTACATGGTATTGTAGGTACTGGGCCTGATTGATGATATTTTATGAACTCGTTTTTTTATGCAAATGTCAGTTACAAAATAATTCAATATTTTCATGGTTTTGCACTGCGGTCTGTGTGCATTCCCACTCATTTAGCCAGCAATGTCATCACATTTACAGTAGGTATGAGACTGTTGTTAATATACTCAGGTGAAAAGGAGGAACCCAGACCAGTGGTCATTTTGTATGTTGTGAGAGTTTCAGAGAAACTGAGACGTCTATTTTTTAAACACAATGTCCCAGTGGCTTTTAAACCCCAAAATACATTACGGCAAAAACTGGTTCATCCCAAAGATCCAGTCCCCCGGCACAAACAGAGTAATATTGTGTATGTTGTTCAGTGTCAGGAGGGCTGTGATCAGTCTTACATCGGGGAAACTAAACAGCCACTGGCCAAAAGGATGGACCAGTACAGAAGATCAACACCATCAGGCCAGGACTCTGCGGTCTACACTCATCTCCAGGCCAGCGGTCACTCTTTCAGGGATGAAGATGTTCACATCCTGGACAGAGAGGAACGATGGTTTGAGAGAGGAGTAAAGGAGGCCATCTTTGTGAGAAGAAATCGTCCATCATTAAACAGGGGTGGAGGCCTCCGGGTTCAACTGTCCCCCTCTTACAATGCTGTGATTGCTAGTATCACTCAACCTCCTGTGAATAGTAAACATCCATCAGGGCACTAATGACCAGTTGTTAGGCTGATGGTCCTCCTTGATCATGTGAACAGCTGGTTCTGGATGGCAACAAGTAACTGGTTGACCCACTATGAGAAGGTGCTATTTATAAAACTGAGGTTATTGCAGTTCTGCTCAGACTGACAAAGTCCTTTGGAATAAAGACGAAACGTTTCGACACATTTTTAATTTTTTAATTTATTTGTTTGTTTTTTTTATTCCGTCCAGAGGACACAATTTTGTTAGATTTTTCTACCTGGATTATTGAGCATGCATCAGGATACATATGCTGAAATCAAAACAGCAGTATGGCTCTGTTTGTGTGTTGGAAATGGAAAAACAAAATGTAGATTCTTCTTCAGACTTATTCCATCATGCTGGATGAATGTCATGGATATATCAATGTGTGTGTGTGTGTGTGTGTGTGTGTGTGTGTGTGTGTGTGTGTGT
>NC_056517.1:6035148-6046030 GCF_014905685.2 Nematolebias whitei | reverse complement strand
GTGTGTGTGTGTGTGTGTGTGTGTGTGTGTGTGTGTGTGTGTGTGTGCAACATAGAAAACTGGTGAAAGTGCACAAAGCAGCAGCACTACTGACATCAGGCGATGTAGGCAGCATCTAGTCCTCTGAGGAGCAGTGTTAAAGAAGGAGAACAAGTAAGAGGAGGGGGAATGAAGTAACAAAGAAAAAATGGGCAGATAAGTAAAAAAAAAAAAAAGTCATGATTAAATTAAAATGAGTTTGGAGCCAGAGAGAAAAGGTAAAAGAATAAACATATCAAAATAATAGGAGGAATAAATAATGTGGAGAAGGAGACAGAGACAATATGTTATTAACGATTCCCCCCAAAATACTGTTCTAACAAATGTCAAACACATTTTCAACAAAACAAATTGGTCAACTGTTTTTTAGAATTGTGTTGCGGTCTAACATTTTGGAATAAAAAAACAAACTTTATATCAATATGCATCAGACCGTGCATCATGCATTAGGTGGGACATGCAACATCATACATGCTCTGCCAGAATTTAGTTTATGTTATAATTGTTCTTTCTGTGGGAACTGCTGCAGTGACAATTAGTGAGTTCAATGCACCTAGACAAGCAAGATGGTTTGTTTGCTGCGATCCTAGTACTACTAGAAAAAGGTAAGAAAAATTTATAGCCATTCAGCCCAATGATACATCTCCCACTACAATAGTTTACTGTGCATCTTAACCCAGTACTGACTTAATTTGCAAGTTCACTACCCTCCTCACCAACATATCAGTCCTGACACCCAACAGAATTCTGTTTAGTGATTTGCATAAATATTGGCAACTCTAATAACCCTCAGGAGAGGGAGTAGTGGCATAGAGAAGGCGAACCTGTGATCGGAAGGTTGCCGGTTTGACATCCCCGGATTGACAACATCAGAAATATGAGAAGGAAAGGTGAAGCACCCACATCTGCCTCAACCCTCATTTGTCCCACCCTGGGCCCTTGAGCAAGGCCCTTGTCTCCCACCATCTGCTCCCCTGGGCAAATGGCAGCTCTCTGCTCCACACAGAGGGCTGTGGTAGATGGGTGGTGTGTGATTGCATCAGTAAGGTCATCTGGAATAAAAACAATTGCCAAGTCTTCGTGCGATTGGGTTGCCACAGCAAACTTTGAAGAAGGGAGCAGTCGAAAGAAGTTGAAGAAGATTAACCCACTGGTAAAGGTCTTCCTATCCTGCTTGGGCAGTTTTTTGTTTTCGGCAATTTGATATTCCCACCCATTCCAAAGGCCAGTGTTTCCCCTATCATTATACAAGCAGGGCACCCCACCCTGTCAATAGAACAGAGTGTCCTGCTTACCGAACACCCCCTTTTCCCCCGGTCGACAACTGATGGCACTTAAGTAGCGCAAAGCTAATGGCGCGCAATACAGTTGCGCTAGTTAAAAAGCTACAGTGCTTTTCCCTCATGCTGAGCAGTCTACCCCTCGCCCCCCCAGATCAAAAACTGTGGGTACAAACAGTGCACTCAACACAGACCTGTCTCCGTCTCCAACCCCCACCACCCCCACCCCTTTACCATCTTAATAACAGCAATAAACAGCAGTCACCCCCGCTTTCAGGAAACCCATAACGACTGTACTGGGTCATCTTCCCAGGTAACCCCAATACATTCCCAGTTGCTTCTTGGTCCATGCCAACCTCTATGACAATAATGCCCATGTTCCATTCTAGCTTCCCTTCCCTGCACTGAAACTCCTATTACCAAAAATCACTAATGACCTTCTTACAGTTGTTGCCTTTGAACTCTTTCTATCCTCTTCCTGCTTGATTTAAGTCTAGTCTTTGACACCATCTCACACACACCATTCTCAATGACATTGTTTCACATATTCTGGAATTAAAGTAGATAAAAATCTTTTTGACTGAATTTTTTTTTCTACACCTAGAGAGCATCCCGTGGCAGAGGTTTGATCATACACGTAAGTTGTACATGTCTGAACAATAATGACAATGTTTCAAAGACATTAACATTTAATAGAATGTGGCTTGTAGATACAAAGGCCCCAAGGAGGTTGGGGCAGGGTTCGGGAGGTGTGGCTAGGGGTGATAATGTGTGTATCAGTTCTGGTAATTCCCCCAGATGCAGTGAAATAGTCATGTGCAAACACAGACATTTAATATTTAGACATTTAATAATTTATTATATGTCATCACCTTTATGGGAGTGTGAGCGGTTTAGTTAGGGTTTTGGGGTGTCCTTTGAAAATAGTATGGGAAACACTGATTGGTGCTTTCATCTGTAGTCTCTTTTTAAACTTTAAAAACCATTCTGGGTTCATCAGACAACATCTCCCTGATCTGATTTGGTAAAACTGTGACTCTGGTTCTCTTTATCTGTTGAAAGCAGTGTCAATTTAATAAATGGATCATGCTTAGATTGAATGGCCTTCATCAAGCCACAACTAAACAAGTCCCCCCCCCACCCCTGCATTTTTACAAATGACAGATGTCCCAGCCACATGCAAAAATTATGGAAATTTGTAACAATTAAAAACTTTATTCCCTGCATTTTGGTATTTCAGACACACTCCTCAACTCTTTTTTTGCATTTTTATCTCTCTGACCAAACACAGTTTGCTCAATTTGTCAGGGGAATTTTGGTCAATGTCGAGGATGTTTATCAATATCCAATATCCTGATGTATGCTCTATAATCCAGGTAGAAAAATCAAAAAAAGTTAAGGCTGGTCCTCTGGACATTCAAAAAAAAAAAAAAACAAAACAAAAAAGTAGAAATGTTTCATGTTTCATCTTTCATCCGAAAGACTTCTTCAATCTGAGGTACTGTACTCAGCTCAGTTTTATACAGATCAGGTACGCTTAGCACAGCATGTCAAGTCCAAGACTCGACAACAAAAGATGTTTAATTTACTGATAACACATCAACACCATCACAATTCCAATAACAACACATTCAGTGTAAGACAACACTCCAGTAGACAGTTGCATGCCAGGGAGACAGAAAAGTGGGTGAAGAACTTATCTGACAGACAGCTCACCCAGCCAGAGTCAGATTTTTGCCAGAGGACTGAATTTTGCAGTTGCACCAAGAGGAATTCCTCTGGAGGAGATTATCACAGCCACAGAATCAGCCACCCACAACAACTAAATTAAAGAGTGTGATGCAAAACAACTCAGAATCAAAGGTTCAGCCTACCTCAGCAATGCCAAACCACCACCTTCCAACATCAGTAGAGAGGAGGGGGATGCACTCACCACTCTTGGCAAGGACAAAAACATAATCAATCTCCCAGCAGACAAAGGAAGGTGCACAGTGATTTTGAACCAGAAATACTATCATGAGAATGTTATGACACTCCTTAGTGACTTAACCACTTATGAGCCACTGAAAAGAAATCCAGGAAGTGGCTACAAGAAGAAGTTGATAGACTGCTTGAAAATTTAGGAGCAGGACAAGGCTATTGACCATTTTATGTACCACACACAGTACCCAGGGGAGGCCACACCTAGTCTGTATGGTTTACCTAAAATCCACAAACAAGGTGTACCTTTAAGACCAATTGTTAGCATGATAAACTCAGTCACTTACAATGTTTCCAAATATCTGGCGTCTGTACTCATCCATTTAGTTGGTAGCTCAGAATATCACATACAGAACACCATGGACTTTGTGGATAAGGTGAGGGATGTCATCATGGAGAATGATGAAACAATGGTCTCTTTTGATGTCACATCACTCTTTACGTGCATTCCTGTTGATGATGCAGTAGAGGTGGTCAGTTTAAGGTTAAAATCAGACGCCACTCTGAGCAGCAGGACCACGCTTTCCACAGAACTGTGTCAACTCTTTAAACTGTGCCTGCAGTTAACGTACTTCATTATCCATTCATCCATCCATTTTCTTCCACTTATCTGGGGTCGGGTCGCAGGAGTAGCAGCCTAAGTAGGGAGGCCCAGACTTCCCTCTCCCCAGCCACTTGGTCCAGCTCCTCTGGGGGAATCCCTTGGCGTTCCCAGGCCAGCCGAGAAACATAGTCCCTCCAGCGTGTCCTGGGTCTTCCTCAGGGCCTCCTCCCGGTGGGACGTGTCCGGAACACCTCACCAGGGAGGCGTCCAAGAGGCATCCTAAACAGATGCCCGAGCCACCTCAACTGGCTCCTCTCGACGTGGAGAAGCAGCGGCTCTACTCTGAGTCTCTCCCTGATGATCGAGCTTCTCAACCTATCTCTAAGTGAGAGCCTAGACACTATGCGGAGAAAACTCATTTCGGCCGCTTGTATCCGAGATCTCGTTCTTTCGGTCACAACCCAAATCTCATGACCATAGATGAGGGTGGGAACGTAGATTGATCAGTAAATTGAGAGCTTCACCTTTTGGCTCAGCTCTCTCTTCACCATGACAGACCTGTACAGCGCCCGCTTCACTGCAGACGCTGCACCTATCCGCCTATCGATCTCACGCTCCATTTTTTCCTCATTCATGAACAAGACCCCAAGATACTTGAACTCCTACACTTGGGGCAGGACCTCCTCCCTGACCCGGAGAGGGTACTCTACCCTTTTCTAGCTCAAGACCATGGCCTTGGATTTGGAGGAAATGATCCTTATCCCGGCCGTGTCGCACTCTGCTGCGAACTACTCCAGCGAAAGCTGTAGAGCCCGATCTGATGAAGCCAATAGGACCACATCATCTGCAAAAAGCAGAGATGCAATCCTAAGGCAACCAAAACGGATCCCCTCAATACCTTGGCTGCGCCTAGAAATTCTGTCCATAAAAGTTATGAACAGAATCGGTGGCAAAGGGCAACCTTGGCGGAGTCCAACTCTCACTGGGAACAAGCCCGACTTACTGCTGGCATTGCGGACCAGGCTCTGTCACTGGTCATACAGGGACCTAACAGCCCATATCAAAGGGCCCGGTACCCCATACTCCCAGAGTACCCCCCACAGGATTCCCCGAGGGACACGGTCGAACACCTTCTCCAAGTCCACAAAGCACATGTAGACCGGTTGGGCAAACTCCCACACACCCTCCAGGACCCTGCTGAGGGTGTAGAGCTGGTCCAGTGTTCCACGACCAGGATGAAAACCGCACTGCTCCTCCTGAATCTGAGTTTCGACTATCCGACGGACCCTCCTCTCTAGAACTCCCGAATTGACCTTACCAGGGAGGCTTAAGAGCGTGGTCGCCCTGTAGTTGGAACACACTCTACAGTCCCCCTTTTTGAATAGGGTGACCACCACCCCAGTCTGCCAATCCAGGGGAACTTCCCCTATGTCCACGCAATATTGCAGAGTCGCGTAAGCCAACACTACCCTACAACATCCAGAACCTTAAGGAACTCCAGGCGAATCTCATCCACCCCTGGGGAGAAGCGGAGCATAAAGTCGCTTCCGCAGCTGTGGAGCCCCTCTGCTGCTGGCCAAGGCGGTCCCTCCAGCGGCTGGAGGGGCGGGAGGAGGACTGTGACATCACCGGATGGTATACAGTCTCTGAGACCTCCTCCTATCTCTGCGATTTCTCCGGACGTCAGGAGGTTGGCGTGGCGGAGACCCAGGCATCCTTAGCAAAAGTTTTGCCGGTCAAAGCAGGACATCTTTTCCTCCTTCATTCTTCTGACAGTGCTAGCTAGTTGGCTGAAGAAAAAATGGGAGCCGATTACCCGGTCTCACCATAACTTATACGGACCAGGGGTGAGGCCCACACAGCAGGTGGGCGTGGACTAAAGTTTTTCAGTGCTGCGCTGCGAGCGAAGGGATAAACCCACAAGCGATAGCCTTAAAGAGCGAAGCTTATACGAAATAGAACAAATGCTGCTGCAGTCAATGCTAATTAGACCTTCACTATACGTGAATGACTGTTTAAACAATGAACAGGGTAGGGAGTTTCTTTGTTTAATTTATATTCTTCTAACAGACTTGATTACTTTATGGTGAATAGTGGAGGACAGAAAATGTGAATGCACATTAGGAAGACTGTTTCAAGACTTCAACTGTTAAAACAGGTTTAAAAATAGCTGTTCACTTAAGATTCTTGGGGGTGGACAAAGAAAAAAATTCAGACAGTATATTGATTATCAGTATTAGCCTTCCCCTCCTAATATTGGTATCAGTGATAGCCAAAATTTCCATATCAGCCAGCTCTAGTCATGACATAAATAACAAAAAATGTGTACTCACATGCACACATGCAGACTTAAACTGAGGAGAAAAAACAAAGAAAACTTAAAAACATACTCAAAGGCCATGACTGGTTGGTGAGGTTAACCAAGCAGCTTTAGTAAACTCACAAATAGCCAGTGGAATGATGGGATTTGTCTTACCAAACTTTTGTGCCTGACGTGATTCCTGCTCTCCTTTCTCCAAAGCAATACCTCTGTCTGCAATGATTAATGTACATGTTCATGTAAATTAAGATGGATATAAATATTCACATACAAAATATAAGGGAAGGTAAAAAAAGGCAAAATCCATTCACATATATAAGGTGAAGTAAGATGCGATAAAGATAGAATATGTTAAAGTACATACATATATACTTTAGGCTGCCACCATAGTCCAGGGCTATCTGGACAGTGCTCACAGACTACTTCCCCTCAGATTCACGACCTTGGCTGGCCTCCCTCGTTTGCCCCCTGGTGCAAGAACCTAGGTAGATGTCGCTCACTTGGGCGGCCTGTGCTGGGACCCCCACCCTCACCCACTCCACACTCCCACTCCATATGTCTTTATGTCACCAGTATGTTGTCCTGTTAAGGACACAGTGTGAGATATGTTTTTTTTTTTTTTTTTTTTGACATCATCTTCCATCGTGTTCCCTTTCTTCTGATCTAACAAAAAGGAAGCGCCTCTCAGTGAGGCTGCAGCCTCAAACACCCTGTCTACCCTGTCTGTTGTGTGTTTGTGTCTCTTTGGATGGGCAGTACTGAAATGTAATTTTGTTGTGCCTTTGTGCAATGACAAAGCTGATTCTGGCTGTGATAGATTGCCAGGCCCCAAAAAAGGTCACTTCCTGGATTTAACTAAGCAAGTAGTAAGCCTCCCATTGGATAACTGTTGCATGGGTGATTATGTTTCAGTTGGCAACAAGTTAGTTAACCCTAACTGAGGAATCTAAAAAAAGTTAAATCTGGTCCTCTGGACATTCAAAAAAACAAAACAAAGCAAATCAACAAAAAAAATGTAGAAACGTTTCATCTCTCATCCGAGAGACTTCCTCAGTCTGAGGAGCTGTATTCAGCTCAGTCTCTTAAATAGCACCGTCTCAGAGTGGATCAACCAGTTTTGCTGCTGACAACCAAAACCAGCTGATCACATGCTCAAGAAGGACCATCAGCCTAACAATGGATCATTAGCACACTGATGGCTGTCTACTGTTCACAGAGGGCTGAGTGATACTAGCAATCACAGCATTGTAAGAGGGGGACAGTTAAACCTGGAGGCCTCCACCCCTGTTTAACGATGGACGATTTATTTTCACAAAGATGGCCTCCTTTACTCCTCTCTCAAACCATCGTTCCTCTCTGTCCAGGATGTGAACATCTTCATCCCTGAAAGAGTGACCGCTGGCCTGGAGATGAGTGTAGACTGCAGAGTCCTGGCCTGATGATGTTGATCTTCTGTGCTGGGCCATCCTTTTGGCCAGTGGCTGTTTTGTTTCCCCCATGTAAGACTGATCACAGCCCTCCTGACACTGAACAGCATACACAACATTACTCTGTTTGTGCCGGGGGACTGGATCTTTGGGATGAACCAGTCTTTGCCATAATGTATTTTGGGGTTTAAAAGCCACTGGGACGTTATGTTTAGAAAATAAACGTCTCAGTTTCTCTGATATTCCCTCAACATATGGAATGACCACTGGTCTGGGTCTTGGTTCCTCCTTTTCACCTGTTGGCTGACTGGAGTCCTGTTTGGGTTTCTTCTCTGCTTTCAGGAAGGCCCAGTTAGGATATCCACATTGCTCTAGAGCCTGTCTTGTGTGGGATTTCTCCTTCTGCCTGGCTCCTGAGCTAGTGAGGACGCTGTCTGCTCTGTGATACAGAGTCCTGATGACTCCTAACTTGTGCTCCAAAGGGTGATGGGAGTCAAACTGCAAATACTGGTCTGTGTGGGTGGGTTTGCGGTACACCTCAGTTTGCAAATGTCCTCTATCAGAGACTGAGACCTCACAGTCCAAGAAAGCCAACCTGCCATTTTTTACATCTTCTCGTGTGAACTTGATGTATTTATCCACAGAGTTGATGTGGTCAGTAAAATGTTGGACTTCCTGAGATTTGATTTTAACCCAGGTGTCGTCAACATACCTGAACCAATGACTTGGTGGTGTCCCTGAAAAGGACGTCAAGGCTCTCTTTTCTACCTCCTCCATGTACAGGTTGGCAACAACAGGAGAAACTGGAGACCCCATAGCACACCCATGTTTCTGCCTATAATATTGCTCTCCATATGTGAAGTAGGTTGACTGCAGGCACAGTTTCAAGAGTTGACACAGTTGTTCTGTGGAAAGTGTGGTCCTGCTGCTCAGAGTGGTGTCTGATTTTAATTTTAAACTGACCACCTCTACTGCATCATCAACAGGAATGCACGTAAAGAGTGATGTGACATCAAAAGTGACCAGACCTAACTGAGGAAGTGAGTAGCTTCTCATTTGTTAAAATTTGTTAATATGGAAAATATGTTAATCTGTTTCAGAAGGGTCAAATTATTGTCATGCATCAAGCAGAGAAAACGACTGAGGAGATTGCTGAAAAGACTAAAATCGGGTTAAGAACTGTCCAAAGCACTATTAAAAACTGGAAGGATAGTGGGGAGTGAGCATCAGAGTAAGAAGAGAGACGGCAGAAGTGACGAACCCATCATGACTAATACCTATCATACAAGCCTGTGGGGGCAGTCTATGATCAGTGGTTGCTGCAGTTGGTCTGGTTTAGGTTCAGAAACTTTATGAGCCCAATGAGGTCAGCTGACCACCTGAATATATATATGGAATGACCAGGTTATTTCATCAATGGATGTTTTCTTCCCTGATGGCACGGGTATGTTTCAAGATGTCAATGCCAAGATTCATCAGGCTCTAATTGTGAGATGTGTATGTATGTGTGTGTATAAATAAACATTTAATGAAAAACTACAACTGTAAAATAAGTATTTTGTGGACTCTTTTTCTCTGCCGGAGGTACACTGCAGTTGACTTGGTCAACTTGATAGAAAACAAGGACATTTTGATCTGTGGGAAGCTTTAATAGTTCTGAGGCGACCCACATGTGCAGAGGATAATGTGACACAATACATGGCACATTATGGAATTAAACATGGATGATAAACATTTTAGCATTAGTTCTATCAATTTTGATGTTCTTGTGCAAACCAATTAAAACTATCTGACATCCTTGTATGGTCCAGTGTTTATATCTAATCTGACCTCTTAATGGCTCCTCCAGTGCAGCATTGTATTTCTGGAACAGGAGCGACGCATTGAAGTTAGAAACAAACTCAAATATTGATCCCATCATGTCAATACAGTCAATCATTATATTGTCATATGATATTTTATATTCAGTCATCCAGGCAAAGTAAGAAAAACAAGTGGTACGCCAATGTCCTCCATTGCTGATGGGTTTGAATAGTGAATGTTTGTAGTTTCTGAGATTAATGTTTTTCTGGACTGAAATTGAACAGTCATTGTAAATAAATAAATAAACCTTATATTTTGTAAAGCAAGTTTTTTTAAAGTGGGTTGGAGTTAAATGTATGTATGTAAATAAGTGAGGAGGCTGGTTTACAAATATTGATTTTGGTGGCCATCTTGAATTTTGAAGCAACCTAATTTTCAATGGTGACATTTCTTACAGCTAAATGCATCTACACAGCAAAATGGAAGTCAGCTAGTTGCTTTTTTCCCCAAGTTATCCAGCTCACAATACAGAAAGACATATTTGGCTGCAGTCATCTCAGATCTTGGTGCAACACAATTCTTGATAGGGACCTTTCTTATGCCTAGATACAGCAACACACCAAAATGGAAGCTGTCGCGTTGCTTATCTTTTTAAGTTATCTAATTCACAAGGTTTACACATACTGGTACATATGGAGGTAGCCATCTTGAATTTTAATGAGGCAACCCAATTCTTTCTTATGCTTACATGCAGCCAGATTGGAAGTTGAAACATTAGTTTTCACTTTTTTTTTTATCTCATCCAACGCACAAAGATTAAATACACTGCCTGGCCAAAAAATGGCCACACACTGTAATATTTTGTTGGATCGTTTTTAGCTTTGGTTACGGCATGAAAAGTGAATATTCAAAAAGTGAAAAAATCAAGGCCTCCCAAGCATAGTAACCCAAAGAAACTATATTTTAATGAAAAAAGTGCATGGTCATGATAAACAACAGATGCTTAGACAGCCAGCATCATATCAGTCTCACCTGGCCTAGCATCATCGTTGTCCAGCAGGGGAATGTAGTCTGTCTTTTCAACCATTTCCTTGACCTGATCATCGAATGTTTCTGCTTCCAACTGAGCCACAAAGTCCTTCTCCACTGTGCTCTCTGAACCAGACTGTGGAACACAGTCTGTCAGTGCATCACTTAGACTTAGGTCTTCCTCTGACATGGCTGAAAATAAGAGCACAAGTAAACTGTTCAATAAGTCAGATACACACTTGTAGTAGAAGTAGTAGTAGTAGTAGTAGTAGTAGTAGTAGTAGTAGTAGTAGTAGTAGTAGTAGTAGTAGTAGTAGTAGTAGTAGTAGTAGTAGCAGTACTAGTAGCAGTAGTACTAGTAGTAGTAGCAGTAGCAGTAGTAGCAGTAGTAGTAGTAGCAGTAGTAGTAGTAGTAAAAGTAGTAGTAAAAGTAGTCGTAAAAGTAGTAGTAGTAGTAGTA
>NC_056517.1:6004057-6010148 GCF_014905685.2 Nematolebias whitei | reverse complement strand
AGTAGTAGTAGTAGTAGTAGTAGTAAAAGTAGTAGTAGTAGTAGTAGTAGTAAAAGTAGTAGTAGTAGTAGTAAAAGTAGTAGTAGTAGTAGTAGTAAAAGTAGTAGTAGTAGTAGTAGTAGTAAAAGTAGTAGTAGTAGTAGTAGTAAAAGTAGTAGAAGTAGTAGTAGTAGTAGTAGTAGAAGTAGTAGTAGAAGTAGTAGTAGTAGTAGTAGTAGTAAAAGTAGTAGTACTGGAACAAACTCAAAGTTGCACTGTATGTGGTAAAAAAGGTGAAACATGAGACCACAAACTTTGATGATCTTTCCTGATTGGCATAAATTGGCTTCTGAATTTCCTCTCAGACCAATTATGTTCTCTGTCTAAATTATACATTACACTTTTCAGAAAAGTGTCCCTCATCTTATTAAATTGAAAGTGGCTCACTGGTTCGTGCTGTGAGTACTCAACATCAAAATGCGGCTTCTGGGACTTGTCAGCGTGGTGGGAGCGACCTTGAAGAAGGCTCACAACATGAATCAGTGGAATGGATGAAACAACATCTTCAGATCTGTGGCCAATCTGAAAAATGCTCATGTACAATCTTAACACCTTGACGTCAAATGCATATGTAATCATGTTTTTTAATTGTGCTTGCTGGTAGAGTTTTTTAGATGTCTCAAATTGTATCCTGATAGACAAGATGTGAAAGATCTTTTTTTGTAATACCACTATCTATCCTCATGGCTCTTCCCTTTTTGCTATCTAAAAGTATTATTCTGAATAAGGACAAGAGAGGCCGCGCTTATAGCAGCAGCTTCGTGCACTACGTCCATCTTCCGGATGACTGTACGTACATGTTCTCATTGTATCTCGGTGCAATGATAATAAAGCTTATTCTGATTCTGATTCTGAGTCTTCACCTGAGGGTTAGGCTCATCTGTGTTGTGCTATTTGTTTGTATAGTTACCTCGTTCCCACTATATACAAGTCATAACACTCCACATTTACTGAATGGCATGTACAACACCAGTCAGCTTTCTATTTGTTTTCCTTTACTTGGATGAACCAGTTTTTGTCCGAGGGTGTTGTTACATTTGAAGTGAAGGACTAAATTATGACATGAATGGCCCATTCCTCACATGTATTCCACAACTAGAACCACTCTACCCAAATCAGAAAAAAAAGTTCCAGCTTTGTTGACATTGTCAATGAATAAAAGCATTAAATATTGCCGTATTTTTTTTTTTGGACTATAAGGTGCATTAGATTATAAGGTGCATTAAGCGAAACAAGTTCATGTTGACAGATTTTTGAGCGCCGTGTATCACATAAAATTGGTTCGAGGTCAGTAAGCACAACCAGAATTAATACATAAGGTGAACCAGATTATAAGACTCACTGTCGATTTCTGAGAGAATTAAAGGATTGTAAGTGTGCCTTATAGTCTGAAAAATACGGTAGTGCTTAAACTCATTTTCCATGTATTTTTTCAACTCAACTGTTTACCACAACTGGTAGTAGTAAAGATACACAAGAGACACCAGAGGATAGATATGTTTGTGAGTACCTTTTTTTCCCTATATCTGCAACGCAATAGATTCAAGTGCAGAGCGCTCTTTGCCTTGCTACGTTTGCCTGCTACTAAAAGACAAAGCTGGCTTGTTGTTCAAATCAAACCAGTTTGCTGGTGATAAGATGGTTTCTGGGGCCCTCCCTCTCCCCTGTCGACCCCTCTGAGGCAGCCATAGCCTAAGTGGTTCAAAACATCAAAGTTCATGCTCAATAATTCAGGTTAAAAAAAATCCAACAAAGTTAAGTCAAGTCATCTGGATGGTTTCTTTTTTTTTGTTGAGATGTTTCATCCATCATCCAAAGGACTTCATCATTTTAGCGTTTTATGAATGAGAAAAAAATAATGTTGCGTGTAGACTGTTATTACAAGAGCTGAGTAGAAAGCACGAGTATGTTGTGCGCTACAAAAGCTATTAATGCAGCTGGTAGCACTGCTGTTAACATTACAGACAAAGAAGAAGAAGAGCTGAGCGCACCACATTTAAAACAGAAGAAGAAGAAGTGCAGAGTGAGCTTGTCACCACCAATGGGGGAGCTCTCCTGTGATAGGGTATGTGTGAACCGATTTATTGTATTTGAACCGGGCTGAGCCTTGCCGTGATAAACGTTTGGTTTGTGGGAGGAAATGTTTCTGTTGTCAGCCAGTTATCATGTCCAGGTAATAAAAATAAGTCTTGGATGTTTGTTAACTCAGTTTGGACATATGAAAGTTCCCCTGTGACAGAAACTGAACGAAACAAGAACTGAACTGAAACTGAGGAGGGAGAGAACATCATCTGCTTAAATGTGCATTCCTTCTATTCTATTAGATTTTATTTTATATAATATATATATATATATTTATATATATATATATATAAATATATATATATATATACACACAACTTTTTATTTCTATCTTTGATAGGATTTTTAACATTTCATCAGTGGAGGAAACTTGTTAAATAATTAGAGGCAGTTATTCTAGTGGCTAGATAAAATAAATGGAAGAGCAAATAAAAAGAATAGGTAACAAATTACTACATTGTGTATTATTTCTTATGTTTAAAGTATTTTACTTTAGTGTTATCTTTAGGGAGTGGTGGCACTGAGGTTAGAAAAGGTGGGCCAGTGATTGGAAGGTCACCAGTTCATTTCTCCGGACCGACAACATTAAAATGTGGGTGGGATTGGTGAAGCACCCACACCTGCCTCCACCCTCATTTGCTCCTCTATGGGCCCTTGAGCAAGGCCCTCAGCTCCCACTATCTGCTCCCCTGGACGCACTAGATAGCAGGTCTCTGCTCCACACAGAGGGCTGTGGTAGCTCGGTGGTCTGTGGTTGCATCAGGAAGGGCATCCTGTGTAAACACATTCACCAAGTCTTCGTGCGAGTTAGTTTGCCCTGAAGAAAGGAACAGCCATAAGTAGAAGAAAAAACGTTACTATTATCTGTACATAATCTTTTCTGCTCTTATTCTGTCCAGACCTCCATGCCTACCATGGTTGATGGCTCTTTAGACAGAGGAGGCCTCGCAGAACCAGATTAGTTCACCCAGCGCTGTTTTCTATTTCTTCATGAACAAATTTATTCCACTTGATTAATGGGAGAATACTCAAACCACGTGTTGCGCCGTGCTCTAAAATAGTTATTGATTCAAGTGGAACGTAAACATTAAGGAGTTACTTAACGAGGTAAACGACGCTACTTCCTCAGGCGGCTGAGACGAGCTGGTCTAGGAAGCTCAGTCCTCACCTCCTTCTACAGGTGTGCAGTGGAGAGCATCCTGTGCTCCAGCATCAACATGTGGCATGGAGGCTGCACAGCTGCAGAAAGAAAAGCTTTGCAGAGAGTGGTGAAGGCTGCACAGAAGATGTTGGAGTCAGCCTCCCCACCATCACAGACATGTACACCTCCAGATGCAGGGATAAGGCCACCTGCATCATGAAGGACCCCACTCACCCAGCACACACACTTTTTGCCCCGTTCCCCTCAGGAAGGAGGTTGAGGAGCATTAAGTGTAGAACCACTAGACTGAGGAACAACTTCTACTCTGAGGCTGTTAGACTCATGGATCTCTAACCAGGAGAATCACTGTGAAAAAAGGAAAATCACAGTAATGCCACTTTAACTGGTGATATGTGACGTATCTGTGCTGCTGAAAAGCTGCTGTATTCATACGGTACCTATCTGCTCACTATGACTCATGTTCAGGCTGCTGTTTAATATACCATATTATTTTACATTATTAGTGTTTAGCGTATATCTTAGATAGAGCTGCTGCCTCTCAGCGAGCAGGTCCTTGGTTCAAACCCCGGTCCAGGGGCCTTTCTGGGTGGAGTTTGCATGTTCTCTCCGTGCATGCGTGGGTTTTCTCCGGGTACTCCAGTTTCCTCCCACAGACCAAAAACATGCATGTTAGGCTGATTGGTAACTCTAAATTGTCCCTAGGTGTGAGTGAGAGAGTGAATGTTTGTTTGTCTCGTTTGTCTCTATGTGGCCCTGTGGGTGTACCCCGCCCCTCGCACAGTGATCGCTGGACATGGGCACCAGCGACCCCCATGACCCAAAATGGAATAAGCGGGTAAAGAAAATGGATGGATGGATGGTATATCTTAGATTCTTATATATTGTTTCTTTGCATACATTATACTTTTGCTATTTTTGGGTATAACTGGGACCTTGAGTACACAAATTTGTTCCACCTCATGTACCACATGTGATGTGAATGACAATAAAGAACCTTGAACTTTGTAGATGTTTAACCAGATTGCAGGAAATAATCAAAATTTACAGGGGGAGGACACCCCCCCCCCCCACACACACACACACACACACACACGCACCAACATTAACAAATGTTTCTGGTTCTGGCATCATTGTTAATATTACTCAGGAATGTGTGTGGAGAGGCACTTACCTGTATTAGATTTTTTATTGTTTGAACATAAATATGTAAAAAATAAATGAAACCATTCTATCCCCTTTTATTAATGTCATCTTGATTATGAATTTCATCTTGATAACATTTTATTCTTTTTTGTCTCCGAGCTGGAAATGTCCCTAGATTTAATTTCAGATATCTGGTCACTTTAACCTATAATCCTCATAATTTCACCGCTGATAATAAACTGTCCGCAGGCCAGCCCCGCCCTCACTGCTTTGACAAACGATGAATAATCCGGGTTTATATTCCGGCTGCACTCACCTGTACTTGTCTGATTTCTGGTCCTGCAGTTGGACTTCTGTCGAGCCTCGCTGACGCAACCGACGATCCGCCCCATCAGCTGCAGGATCGTCTCATCCCGGAAGAGCTCCGCTCCAACCGGAGCTCCAGGACTCTGACTGACAATGCTTTGGTCAAATCACGTGCACGCGACCACGCAGTTATCCAGCCACATGTTTTGACAGACACCTTGCACGTACAGTGACGCTTTATTCTTTTCACGGGACAATGACGCCATCGGAAGAGGTAACGGGACACCAGGGGCGTCTCCAGAATGTTTTCAAGGGGGGCCGATGGGGAATACCAATGATTCTAAAGTGGCACCCCCAAACCAAACGGACTTTCTAGTAAAAGTAATGTGAGTGGTAAAAAAATGAACACATTATTTACCAGACAAGCATTCAGGCCTGTGTTTGAACAGTTGAAAAATCAGTCAAATTTGTTTTTATTTTGGGATGATATAGTTTGAAGGTAAGTGATTCAGATTTCAAAATTGTATATTTGGCCAAGTGAAAAAAATTGTACATGTAACATTGACTTTAGCTTAAAATAATAATATTGCTATCCGGTCCTATAACCACCACAACATGAATGGGACCAACCCGATATGCAGGATATGGAAAATATCACCTTTCTTCCTACATTCACTCATATATGCTACACATATAAAGAAAATATAATTATATTAAGAATAATATTGAAGAAAAAACACTTCAGTATTTTATTTTACACACAAAAAATGGATTCTTAGAATGCTGAAAGTACTAATCACTGATATTAAATGGGTAGTTTGTAAATAAAAACCCATAGAACTGGCAGAATGATTCTGTGATTGTTATCTTTTGAATCATTCGTAGTTTGAAAAATGCTGTCACTTTAAATAGTAAATTGTCTGATTTGATGGGAAATAAAGCAGCTTAAACAACTCTTTTCTCATACATTTAGTTAATCAAAGTATATTTCTTGTATTTCTGTGTTCACTATCTTTCTCTTCAGCAAAATAAAAAAGTGATGTTTTAGCACTGATTTATTAAAAATAGCACATTTGATGTATTTTTATTAATGAGCTTTTCTCATGCCTTTTGCTGCTTCTCTTAATTTAATTGATCATTTATAAACAGATTTGCAATGGCTGGGTGGAATTTGCATGTTCTCCCTAGGTTTTCTCCCGGTACTCCAGTTTCCTCCCACAGACCAAAAACATGCATGTTAGAGCAGTGTTTGTTAGCGCACATGGTGTCTGTTAGAGCACACAATGTCTATTAGAGCACAGTGTCTATTAGAGCACAGTGTCTATTAGAGCACAGTGTCTGTTAGAGCATAGTGTCAGA
>NC_056517.1:5982037-6004047 GCF_014905685.2 Nematolebias whitei | reverse complement strand
GCACAGTGTCTATTAGAGCACAGTGTCTGTTAGAGCATAGTGTCAGAGTGCACAGTGTCTATTAGAGCACAATGTCTGTTAGAGCACAGTGTCTGTTAGAGCACAGTGTATGTTAGAGCACACAATGTCTATTAGAGCACAGTGTCTGTTAGAGCATAGTGTCAGAGTGCACAGTGTCTATTAGAGCACAATGTCTGTTAGAGTGTACAGTGTCGTTAGAGTGTACAGTGTCTGTTAGAGCATAGTGTCAGAGTGCACAGTGTCTCTTAGAGCACAATGTCTGTTAGAGCACAGTGTCTTTTAGAGCACACATTGTCTATTAGAGCACAGTGTCTGTTAGAGCACACAGTGTCTGTTAGAGCATAGTGTCTGAGACGCAGACGGCAAGTCCTGTGAGGATTTAAGTCTTCATCCAACACATTCAGCAGCATGCCCTGCAGACAGTGCACATTATGCACAGCATCTCCAGACAGCTCTACACAGCACATGCACAACTGCTGACGTGTCTGAACTCCTGCTACATTTCAGACATAATGACAGAAAAAAAGCTTACTGTAACAATTAATTAAAAATACATCGAGAGAAATGTTTGATGTGTTATTATCACGTTTCAAACAATGGTGGTTATTTGTCAAAATAACAACAGCGATCAAAATATTGAAAAGACAGTCCAATTTGCTTCAATAAGATAAATGGATGGATAGATTGTCTGACAACCGAGATCTGAAGCCCTCAGGTGCTTCAAAAGGTGCCACTTCTAGATTGGAGCAGGAGCAATAACCAGGACTGAATTTAGCAGAGAAGAGACCAGTTCAGAAATGTCAAGTGCGAGGAGGGAGGGAGGTTAGGACACCTGGCAGAATCGGATCTGCTCGATTCACACACAACCTGCTGTTCCTCTCCAAAATAGTAATTTAATCAAGTCTAAAAAAGTTAAATCTGGTCCTCTGGACATTCAAAAAACAAAACAAAGAAAAACAAGAACAACAAAAAAAAATGTAGAAACGTTTCGTCTTTCATCCCAAAGACTTCCTCAGTCTGAGGTGCTGTATTCAGCTCAGTCTCTTAAATAGCACCTTCTCATGGAGGATAAACCAGTTTGCTGCTGAAAACCAAAACCAGCTGCTCACATGGTCAAGAAGGACCAGTTTTTTGAATGTCCAGAGGACCAGATTTAACTTTTTTACATTTTTCTACCTGGATTATTGAGCATGCATCAGAATACTTTAATCGTGTTTACAAATGTAGATGAGTGTTGATGTATAAAATACACCAGAATGCAGGAAATGTCATCTCTATTATTCAAAATTTTCTGTGGGAGGACCCACAGACCCCCCCTCCCACCTCTGAACCTCACCCCACAAACAACTTAGTCTCTTTGACTCATTATTAATTATTTTACACACACACTCAAATGATGTGAACTATAATTTAACTTTATAGCTGATCTTAGTTAACTGAACAAGAACCTTTGACGTTGATGTTTTGTTTCTCATTAAAGGCCTTATTAATAATAAGGAACTATTTTCCTACTGACAGCAGGACGTGTCATGGTTGATTTTAAAGTTAGAAGTCACTGAAAAATATATTATTTATCGGCTTATGGCCTAGTTTACACATCTAACAGATATTCTAGCAATCTTTATATGATTTATTTTTCATAATTCATAATTAAACATTATATTCACCAACCCATATTATGTTATTTTCCACAATTTATCATCAAAGGTTATTTTATTCTTAACAAGAGCCACACCTCCTCCATGTTTCACTTTATGTAATGCTATGTGAGACATAAGCCCTATTTGTATGGGATTAGTTTTATGTAGGGACTGCATGCTATTTGTAATAATTATGGAGATTGCGTGTATTGTTAATCACGCGCAAATCAGACGTGTCAGTAATTTGTAAAGTAAAAATTCCCCAGCAAATTACCTATTATATTTTGCTGAACAGGCAGCACGGTGGCACAACTGGTAGAGCTGCTGCCTCTCAGCGAGCAGGTCCCTGATTCAAACCCCGGTCCAGGTGCCTTTCTGGGTGGAGTCTGCATGTTCTCTCCGTGCATGCGTGGGTTTTCTCCGGGTGCTCCGGTTTCCTCCCAATGACCAAAAACATGCAAGTTAGGCTGATTGGTAACTCTAAATTGTCCCTAGGTGTGAGTGGGAGAGTGAATGGTTGTTTGTCTCGTTTGTCTCTATGTGGCCCTGTGATGGACTTGCCACCCGTCCAGGGTGTACCCCGCCCCTCGCACAGTGATTGCTGGACATGGGCACCGGTGACCCCCGTGACCCAAAATGGAATAAGCGGGTAAAGATAATGGATGGATGGATGGATTTTGCTGAACTCCAAGGTCTTGTGATAATAATAATCCAATGCGAGTAGGCATCCCTGTGATTTGGACAGAAATAGGTGGGGTCCGATATGTAATTAGGTGTGTTTTGTTTCCTGGGCACATTTTTTTTTGCTTTTGGCAATGGAGACTGCATTGGAGTAGAGTTGCTTTCTTGCCCAAAAAATCAGATCCAACCTGGCCCCAGCCCGCAGTCGTCCTTTCTGAACCCCACCTGACCCAACAAATTAACAGTAAGTACAGGTCCAAACCCAGAAAAAAAACACAACGTTGTTAATTAATTATTAACGGTTGGGGACGCGTGGCTCAATAAAAGGGGATGAAGATCGGAGCTTAGGGGGTGTTTGTTCTTTCATGGCAGTAAAAGAGCATTTAAACCGTGTTTCTGCCTGCATTCTTCTACATTACTCAGCCACGCAGACCGCTCTGACACACGTCTGCTTTGGGATACACCTGTCCTGTCATTGGGGACGTGCAACTAAATAAAAAAAAAGGTGCAGAAGATCGGAGCTGATGGAGTGTTTGTCCTTTCATGGCCGTAAAAGGGCATTTAAACCCTGCTTCTGCCTGCATTCTGATTTATTCACAGACCCTGCTCTGATACGTCCGCTTTGAGCTCTCACCTGTTTGGTTTGTCCGCTGTGCTCATTCGCTGAGTGCAGCGGTTGAATGAACGTCCATTTGGGCGATGGATCGCTTCCTGGCATTATAGTCCCATCTGAAGCTTAACTGAACTTTTTACTTCTTTCAAGGCTGGTTAACTTGTGGTGAAATGACCGTTTGCAGCTGGTGATGGTATGGCAGGCCATGTTATCATATAATTGGATCACAGCTGATCCTGACCCAACCAAAAGTCCGACACCGACCCGGCCCGCCCATCCAGCACAAGACCATGACCCGGCCTGCCCCGAATTCGGGTCTGGTGAGGCCGAGCTTAGGACTCGGGTTAGAAATCACAGTTGTACATTGGAGTGCATAAATAACCTTTTGTGTCCCAGACCAGCAAAAGCCTATCAAACCATAATGGTCACCAAAAAAAGGAAAATGCTGAAGAGAAGGAGAACGTTATGTTACAAGCAGATGTTATGCAATACGCAGCACGTTAACATCATCTCTGAAAAATGTCTGTAAATTTCCGCTAAATCTCAGGCTTTGGTTATCCCGTGCAAATGTGTCACATAAAAAGCAGACATTAGGGACTGTTTTTTTAATTACATATGGTCCCTAGGTAATACTAATCCCATGCAAATAGGACTATAGACTAAAGTCTACAGTATGTAAAACTTACCTGAGCTGCGTGCGTGCCAACAGGGCAAATCGGCTCACCTAAAGCCTGTCCTTTCTTAAAAGAAATGTTATTAATTTTGTTGATGGACCAACTGACCAAATCCATTGCAAAATTATGATTTGGAAGATTTGTAGAAGAGAGGCTCTTAAGCAGTTTCACAAACTGGACAGAGCAGAGCAAAGCAAAGTGGAGAGGGAGAGGAGAAGACATGTGTCTGCCCTTGACAAGAGCAAGTGTTGAATGAGTGTTGAATGTGTTTTTGTGCGTCTCTGAAATGGGTGTGGGTAAACCTCCTGGCCTGGGAATGTCACGATGAGATGATGGTTTCTCTCCTCTGCTGTTACTTCCACAAACTGACAACAGACTATTGGTGGAAGATGGAGACAGAGATGGACATGATGTGTCAGATAGCTTTAGATACTGTATGTGTATAAGAATTGACCTTAAAGAATATACACGTGTATGTTTATTTAAGCTTCAAAACAGAAGCTTCAAAATGTATTTTTTATATATATTTTATAGCATATGTTTACCAGGCAGTAGCAATGCTGGTGCTTTTACATAAAAATTGATATGCTTCAAGTAACAGAAATAATAAATGTAAACACTTTTTGTTTCATATTTTGGCTACTTTCTTTTTTTCATATTCCGGCTACTATTTTCATCCTGTTGGCCCACCACCTGCAAAAGAGGCCATACAAGTTGGGTACATGATGCCATGGACAGTGGCCAAAGGCAGGGACCATGGCACTCTAGCCCTGGCTTACTAAATCTGGCTCTTGGGACATGGAATGTAACTTATCTGGCAGGAAAGTAGTGTTACATGGAATGTAACCTCACTGGTGGGGAAGAAGCCTAAGCTTGTGTGTGAGGTTGAGAGGTACCGACTAGATATAGTTGAGCTCACTTCAATACACAGAATGGGCTCTAGAACCAATCTCCTTGAGAGGGACTGGACCTTATTCCACTCTGGAGTTGCCCATGGTGAGAGGCGCAGAACTGGTGTGGGTATACTATTGACAACTATTGTAGTTGTGTTGTCTAATTTGTGACCATTTGTTTTGGAAACTTGGGTGAAGAGAAGGGCTGAGCTGTCAACTCATCACCACCTGGTAGTGAGTTGGCTCAAATGGCAGGGGAATATGCTGGACAGACCCGGTAAACCCAAACACGTAGTGAGGGTTTGCTAGGAATGTCTGGCAGAAAAACCCATCAGAAAGATCTTCACCTCTCACATCCAGAAGAGCTGTAACTGCACCCCAGCTAAAATGGGCACATTGAGTCCAAGTGGGCCATGTTCTGCAACTCAGTTGTTGAAGTAGGTGCCTTGGGTTGTGGCCACAAGGTTGTCAGAGCTTCTCGCAGTGGCCATCCTATGAGTTAAAACTCATATTACCATGTGTGATTGTTAAATAGTATTTTGTTTGGACAGAGTGGAGGCAGAGGCACAGAGTCTTTGATCAAGCCTTAGCAAAGAGGCTGCAGAAGTTGACTGACCTTGCTTTTGTCTGCTAAGCATTATAAAAATACGTTTTTTTAGGCTATAGGCGAACAGACTTGGAGACGAAGAGTCTTGTAACATCTTGCCTGCTTGTATTTCAACCCCTGTTTCATCTTGAGAGATTAAACCTGGGGAAAGAAAATTGTCTACCTCTCCTGTGTGGCATATTTATTTAATGAGCTACAAGGATAATAAAAACTATATAACAGCCATGGTCCTCAGTTGAAAAAGGGTGGATTGTTCTCTTCGGGTCGAGGGTGAGGTTCTGACTCAAGTGGAGGAGTTTAAGTATCTTGGGATTTTAATCACAAGTGAGGGAAGACTGGAGCATGAGATTGACTGACTGACTGGTGCAGCATCTGCAGTATTGTGGACTCTGTAATGGTCCAATGTGGTGAAGAGGGAGCTGAGCTATAAGGCAAAGTTCTCTGCTTATCGATCAGCCTACGTTCCTACCCTCACCTTTGGCGACAAACTTTGGGTAGTGACTGAAAGAATCAGATTTCAGATACAGGCAGTTGAAATGAGTTTTTTCTGCAGGGTGGCTGGACTCTCCCTTAGAGATGGGGTGAGAAGTTCAGTCATCCAGGACAGACTTCGAATAGAACCATTGCTCCTACACATCGAGAAGAGCCAGTTGAGGTGGTTCAGGCATCTGGTAAGGATGCTTTTTGTATGCCTCCCTAGGGAGGTGCTTTGGGCATGTCTGACTGAGAGGAGACCCTGGGAAAGACCCAGGACACGCTAGAGACTACCTCTCTTGGTTGGCCTGGGAATGCCTTGGGGTCCTCCCAGAAGAGTTGGAAAAGCTAGCTCTGGAGAGATATGTCTGGGCCTCCCTGCTCAAGCTGCTGTCCCAGCAAACCGACTTTGGAACACGCAGAAGATAATGGATGGATGGCTACTATATTTTCAGGGTCCTGTGTACTGCTGTGGGGGTGGATGGTGCCTCGGGGATGGGTTTAGGTGCCTTGATTACAGGTCCAGCATGGTCCAAATGAGGGTGGAGACAGGTATGGGTGCTTCACATTTCCCACCCACATGTGATGTTGACAGTCCAGGAATTTTATCCGGCAACCTTCTTGCGTTCACAGGCTGACCTTCTCTAACCTTTATGCCACCACCCCTTGTATCTGCAACCACTAAACATCACAAACAAATCAAACTATGCCAGTTTAGTTTTAAAATAGGTTTATTGAGAGGTTTTGAAATCTTAGAAAGTTTAGCCATTAATACTGCTATTGCACAATCAAAACCTGGAGTATCACAGTTCTCGCCTTCAACTTTCTTTAGTGTTTCATATTAACAGTGTTACAATTGTTTCTAGAAACGCTCCACTGAATAGTCCAGTATCATTATGTAGGAAATATGCGTGGAAAAAAAGATTAGCTATTATAAACCTTTTTCAAGATACATCTCACAACTCAGGTTCCCATGAAAACTCATTAAAGACATGCTATTGCTGACATATTTCACACTTCAGCCTGAAAAGAAAGGAAGATGTGGCCCAACACTGCACTCAGATGTCTGGATGACGCCATCCTTCGTTCTGTCTTTGATAAGCTACAAAAAGGATTTATAATATTTTAGATGCACTTGATTCAAGGTTCAAAGGTAGGCTCAGCAGAGTCCACATGAGGGAAATCAAGCAAAAGTGCACATTTGAGGAACAGTCAACATCTGAGCTCAGAATTGCCACACATTTATCCATATTAAAGTGGCTTCCATCAGTAGGTTAGGATAGGAATATAAATGTTAAACATTTTGTATCATTATATGAAAAACATGTTTTCTCCCTGTCTCTTTTGTGCTTACGTGGACACGCACACACTTGTCAGAAATTTGCATACCCATCCTGGGCATGGATGTCATTAACTTGGGGCTTTTAATAATTTTGATTTGAACTAATAAAAGTGTTATACAAATACAACTGATTATTTTTTAAAACAAGAACTGAGGGCTATGAAGCTTTTGTAGAATTTCTCTAATCCACATAGTCATAATTATACATACAGCCTCAAAAAAAAAAAAAAAATATGTATATGTATATATGTATATGTATACACACATACATCTTCACTATTTTTTTCTTTAGCAACACTGTGGTAGATTTGCAGCCTGTCAAGTGTGTACCCCTCCTTTTGTAGAATAACTGCTGGAGGTAGGCCCCAGTTTTCCCACATTCTAAATTTAGATTTGTGATGAAGAATTTGAAGACAATCGTAGTTCTTCATTATTCCGTATACTTTGTGCAATGCACCGGCACCACAGCATGATGATACAAAACCAGACTCAATTTTTCCAACTTGTGTAGATCTACATTTTTTTTTTCCTAAAATATCTTCACTGAGTTCCTTAGACTTTCTAATTGTTCTGACTATTAGTCCTCATCACCAATGAGAAGGTAACAGATCTTAATCTTGTAAAGTAAAATGAATTTTTAGAACCTTCAGCACAACTGAAGTAAACATTTAGGTGAAAATATATTTGAGGAAAAATGTATAATTCTGACCTTTTATGAATCAGAGAAAATTCAAAAAGTCAAACAAATTCTAGCTTCTATCATTTTATCCTGCATAATCATACCACCTTCAAACAAATCAGTATTGTTCAAAATGAATGTGACACCCATACCCACAGTGAATGGTTGGAAACCTCTGACAAAAGTTAGCTACTTTGCACTTCCTCACATTGCTGAATGATTTCCCATGCAACATGCAAATATAAAGGTGTACAATATTAAAAAGCTTTAGCTTAATCACTTCTATTATTACCACCTTCAATGCTACGTCCAGTTTTTGTTTTCATTAAAGTCATTATACCGATAAAGAAGTAGCATTGTTTTTAGTACCTTTTCATCTGTATTTTTTGCATGTGAAAGCACATTTTGTTTACTGTTTCTGCATGATGCTGGTTATATGACTTCCAGGGTAGTTGACTGTTTCCATTAGTAGTGGACATTGGTATTTACAGGCAAGGAGAGACAAACCAGATTCAGTGCTGTGTAAATAGTAACAAACCCAAAGGGATTAAAAAATGTACAAATACAGGTTCCTGAACTCATCAGAACTCAAACAGCATCAAACAGAAAAAAAAAATCACTATGTAGTAAATAAAGAACAGTGTTTGAGTGGAAACGCATATAAAAGGGCAGAATAATGTCTGGCTCATGGTAATAGTTAACTTTTAATTATGAATATGTTGTGATGATATGCATTCCAAATACACATCCTATACTCTTGTGAAAAAAGAAAATCATTTTCTAGTTTGGGGGTCAGCTTTGATTGTATTCACTCCGTTCATGCCACCAAGTGGCAATGTACATCAACAAACCACAAAAAATATGTACGTGCAACTGGCAAAATGATCCCTTCTGAAAATCAAAAAGCACATTTATGAACCAGTTCCATGAAATGGCTGCAAAAACTATTCTATCTTTAAGCTGCTTCTGACTGTTCAGAACCCGTTAATGGAGCTGGCCGCAGTATACATAGACCCAAGATCTCAGGATTAGGCTGGCTTTAGCCCAAGCAAAAGGTGCATGGAGTGGAACTCATTTTCTTTTGTTGTGGAGCACAGTTAAATGCATCATTGTAGAAGTTATTCTTGACAGAGTTTATATAAATGTGAACATTTTCGAATTTGCTTTTAAGAAGCAGGAAGCCTTGCACTGTATGTGATGGACTCAGGCATATTCTTTGGGGTGCAACACGAGTTTCAATCGAAGTGTGGTTGGAAAAAGCATGATTTTTGCATTACCCAGTCACATTCTAAAGCTTAGACAAAAAAAAAAAAAAGCTTAGATATTCCTCATTTTAAAAACATGCAGAATTAAAACTCAGTCTTGCAATTCTCTTTGTGGTTAAACAAATTCTTCAACTAAATACAAAAGTTGCTGTGCATCATAAATACTTTCCTCTTTTACATAAACCAAATGTTATAACTTCATCACAGTATTTAGCTACACAGATGGCTTAGCTTTTCACATTTCAAACATTATGGCTCTGTTACTACCTCGCTTGGTGTCTCAATAGGTGCAACAGCGTTTGCCATCAACCCCCCCATGCTACCTTAGTCCACTTAAAAATTGCAACAAGATAACCAGAAGGCATCTCAGTCCAAGTTCAAGGTATTTTGTGACTGTGCTTCTTGTTTCTGTTAGAAAAGAAACACAAGGATCTTCACATAATGAAATATTTATGAGTAATCACTGTTGAGGTTTAGAGGAAGTTGCTCCAAATGATCACAGAAAGGATTTTGGGGTAAAAATGAGCTGGAAAAACTAGGAAACAAGAAGAAGATGGCTTCAGTAGGAGGAACTCAAATTTGGTTTCTACAGGATTAAGGTTCCTAATGCAGTCCTCAAATTTTACTGGTGAAAATAACTTGTATCAAACATAATCCCCACACATATTAATGGACTCACTTTTCCTACTGTATGAATCTCCTTTTCTCTTACAGGTTTTCTGATTTCACATGTTTCCATGTCTGAAATGCCAATGCAAATGAGTCCAAAGACTCATGTTCGGGCTGTTGTTATGCCATATTGTTTTACATTATTAGTGTTTAGTGTATATCTTAGATATTTTAGTGTACCATTTGGCGTTTGTTAGCATATATTTTAGTGTATATCTTGATCCTTATTTACTGTTTCTTTTCATACTTCATATTTTGCTATTTTTGGGTGTAGCTGGGACACTGTGTACATAATTTTGTTCCACCTCATGTACCACGTGGTGGAAACAGCAATAAAGTTGACTTGAACTTGATTATCACAAGTCACTGTATTCTTTGGGGTGCAGCATTAGTTTGAATAAGCGTGGCTGGAAAAGGTATGGTTTATGCATTACTAAGCCACAAGTCTCTAAAGCTTGGATAAAAACTGACATTATTTATTTACTTTCTTTTTCACTTATCAAGTGGAGCATAGCATTAATTTAGATGTTGCCAATTCTGGTTTGATACAACATGTTCTCACTTTGGCTTAATAATAAAGTGCACCTTCACAGAGCATGACGTGTGGATAAACATCAGAGAGAACTTTCAGAAAAATATTTAAACAGACATGAGGAGGTCATTCAAAATATACAGAAAGTAATAGTTATATAATAATAGTATCAGAAGTTCATCAATTGCTTTTAACAAAAAAAAGCATACAAATTAAAATACGAGTTTTAACTAACAGAAACTGTCACGTCCTTCACAATAAAAACAATTTATGAACCCAAGAAAAAGTGAGGAACTAACAGCTACATCCAAATACACTTCTTCTTTCAGTTGTTCCCTTATCAGGAGTTGACAAAGCAAATCAACCTCCTTCCTCTCACTTTGTCCACTGTGTCCTCTGTCCTCACTCCAACTCCCACCATGTCCTCTCTAACCATACAGCTTCTCTTTGGCTTTCCTCTCTCTTTTCCCTGGCAGCTGCATTTCTATCATCCTTCTATGTAACAACTGTCCCTCCTCTTCACATGTCCAAACCTTCTCTGTCTCATTCAACCTGCACCATCTCTTTGAAGATCTCATGCCTGTCCTTGTCATTCCAAAGGAGAACCTCAACATCTTCATTTCTGCCACTTCCAGTTCTGACTCCTGTGTTTTTGTCAGTTCCACTGTCCCCAAACAATACAACATAGCTGGTATCACAACTGTTTTGTAAACCTTTTTGTCACCATTCTATTGAAACCATCTTCCATCCTTCCTGGGCTCTCTTTTTCACCTCTTTACCGCACCAAGTTTCCTTGAAAGTTGATCCCAAGTATCTGAAGTCCTGCACCTTTGTGACCTCTGCTCCTTGTAGTCTCACTGTTCCACTGGCCTCCCTCTCATTCACACACTCTGTCTTACTACGGCTGACTTTCATTCCTCTTCTTTCAAGTGCATACCTCCACCTCTCTTAAGTTCTCTTCCACCTGTTCCCTGTTCTCACCACAGATCATAATGTCATCTGCAAACATCACAGTCCACGGGGATTCCTTCCTGACCTCAAGCTTTAGTTGGTCCATCACCAAAGCAAACAAGAAGGGGCTCAGAGCTGATCCTTGATGCACTTCCACCTCCACCTTGAAACTCACTCCTACAGCACATCTCACCACTGTCCTGCTGTCCTCATACATGTCCTGTACCAGTCTAACATACGTCTCTCTCTCAAACTATATTTCCATGTCCAAAAGTACACCTCCTCTCTCGGCACCCTGTCATATGCTTTTTCTAAATCCACAAAGACACAATGGAGTTCTTTCTGACCCTCTCTGTACTTCTCCATCAGCATTCTCGAAGCAAAGATGGCGTCTGTTGTGCTCTTTCTCGGCATGAAACCATACTGCTGCTCACAAAAAGTCACCTGTCATCTAAGTCCAGCTTCCACAACTTTCTCCCAGATCTTCATCGTGTGACTCATCAACGTAATTCCTCTGTAGCTGCTAGAACTCTGTGCATCGCCCTTGTTCTTAAAAACGGGCACTAGCACACTTCTCCATTCCTCATGAATTTTCTTAACTTTTAAAAATGCCATTGAATAACAGTTGTAAACCTCACTCCCATTTCTCTTAAATATTTCCAAACCTCTACTGGTGCGTTATCATGTCTAGCTACCTTCTATTTCTTCATCCAATTCAAAGATCTTTATACACATTACTAAACATTCCCACTTCCTGGTTTGCCGTTTGTATGGCTTCTACTCTTCTTTCTCTTTTATTCTCTTCATTCATTAGCTCCTCAGAGTACTTCTTCCATCTTCCCTTCACATTCTCCTCAATCACATCACAATCTCTAATTTTACTAACCCTAACCTGCTGCACATTGTTTACATCCTGATCCCTCAGTCTTGCCAGTCAATACAAATCCTTTGACAATTTACAATATGTCTTCTGTTTTGCCTTTGCTGCCTCACTGTGTTCTCTGCATTGCATCTACTCTCTCCAGTCATCTCACTCTCCCATTTCGTCTTAACTAATCTTATCCTCTGGACTACTTCCTGCACTTGACTATTCCACCAACAAGTTTGCATTGCTTCTTCTCCTTTGTGCAAAACACATGCACACCATCCAAAATTAACAAACAAACAGAAACAAATAAATACTGTAGACCTAAAAGATGCAAAAAAAATATTCAGAATTCTTCATTAAAGAGTAGTTCAACTAAAACTGAACTCTGGCTATGTCACACTTAGTATTTCTTTTGCTCTACAATTGTACCCTTTTGAGTTTTTAGACAAAGGAAAATGACAACCATGATATTACTGACAAAGTCCTGAGTCTTCATTAAGACTTTGCTTTTTAAAAATAAATTGCTAAATATCTTAGACGTGTCGTTAAGCTGCTACAGGATCTAACTGTTTAAAGGACAGCTGCATTTCAACTAAGGGCTCTCAATTGTTTTTCCATTTCCCTTGTGTTAAACAAGAAAAATCTTATTTTTTAAGTTTTACATAATTACTTTCCCAGAACACCTCTGATTAGTAAAAGTACATTAGTTAATGTGCAGAGTGTATTTGGTCAACAACAGCATTTTTGTAGGTAATACACAGAATCAAGTTTTTCCAGCAGTTTTTTTCTCAAGCCATCATAATTTATGTTCTTTCCATTTTCTTTGCTGGTTCCATGTTTAGCTTGAGTACTGGATGCACAGCTTTTGCTTCTTTGGACCAGTTTTTGTTGGGTCCTGGCTACAACAAACCAGGGACATTCAGCATGAGCCACAGCTGTGAGGAGAATGTAATATAGCTTTCTAACATTAACAAGTGGGTCTTTGTTAAAGTAACTTAAATGCTCTTACTCGCTCATTTTTTCTTCTTCCAGCACATACATTTCACAACATAATATTCTCTTACAGTCTGAAAAGAAAAAAAAATACAGCTTTAAAGTCGACAGTCACCTCGGTGCATCATTTTCCTTTGTTCTCATATATCTGAGTTTCTAACAGGACTAAAAGTAGACCACGTCTAATCCTAAAGCAGTTCTATGGCTGTGTATTTTTTTGTCCTTTTTCTTCTGATATGAACCAATAGTTTATCAATAAAATGCAGTCTTTTGGCTTTTTCATGTCAGAAAATTTAGATGTTAGAATGACAAGAATATTAATGCAACAAACTCAAAATGGTAGGTAAAGGACTCAAGTTAACATTTAATACTAATCAATGCCAAAGTACTTTTTCTGTTTTCACCACTGCCTTTTAACAATGTTTGTTTTTGCTTTTCATTACTTTAACCAACAGTTTAAAGGGTTTTTGTTCTACACACCAAGGTTGCGTCTGTCTTTTTTAAACAAGACGTTCACATCTTTTGAGGGACAAACCAAACAGCAGAATGCACTGACCCTGTATTATATGTAAAATCAAATCTGTCAGCATCTATGAGTGCAAGACAAACTTAGGGACACATGCAGATATTGACAGCATCAAACATGAACACATCTGGAAACAAAAAAAACAACAGTCTTGCTTATTTCTTCTAGCCTGTGCTTGCATATTGTGCTATACAAAGAATAATAGTGCATTCAGCTGGTCATTGTAAACTGGCAAACTTGTATATATTTTCATGTCACATGGCAAGCGTGAGTACAAAATAAAAGCATTAGGCTGCATGCTTAGAGTGTAAATGTAAGGATGAATGAAATCTGAGGTAGTAAATACAACAATGAAAAACTAGATTCCTGGAACGTTGTTTCTTGTGGATGTTAAAATCCCAGCTGACCTTCTCACTTCAGCAAGACTGATGATTGACCAACTTTTCAGTTTTCATGTGAGGCCACTAATACAGTAGCTTATGAAACTAAATCCTGAAAGGAATGAGCACTGAGTTCTGCTGGTGGCTAGTTGGTGAACAGTATTTGTAAGGGAGTATCTCGAAACATTCCTTAATTTCTGTAAAAGTCAGAGACTCACAGTTTTGTTGATTGACTTTTATGTACTCACACAAAAATTGTGACAATTTATTTTTTGCAAAATGATCACAAATTTACGTAAGCACCATGAACACTTTGTGATTTTGTCCCAGGCAACTCCAGGCAATCTTATGTGGTATTTGGACACCATCCATTCATCCATGCATTATCTTTACCCTCTTCTTCCTTTAATGAGTCGCAGGGTCACCAGTGCCCATGGCCAGCAATCACTGTACGAGAGATGGGGGACACATTGGACAGGTCTCCAGTCCATCACAGGGACACATAGAGACAAACAACCATTCACTCTCACTCACACCTAGGGACAATTTAGAGTTACCAATCAGTCCAACATACATGTTTTTGGTCTGTGGGAGGAAACCGGAGTACCCGGAGAAAACCCACGCATGAACGGCGAGAACATGCAAACTCCACCCAGAATGGTCCTTGACCGACCTTCTCACTGAGAAGTGGCAGCTCTACCAACTGTGCCACCATGCCATCGGCATAAAACCAATGCTAAAATAAACAATTTAAAAAATGGTTCAATTCTGCCTGTCTTCATTTTCAAAATATTCTTGTAGATTAAATCACAAACATGAGGGGCACCTGGGTACAAAGGGAGCTGAGGTAAGTATTAAAAATAATGTGCACATCCTATAATGCAATTTTGTAATTTATGCACATGAAAAATAAACTGATTAAAAAAAATGTCCATATTAAACGAACGTGTCACTTGATCACAACATTTAAAATTTAGTGAACACACAACAGAAAATGTGTATCTTTTCTTGCAATATTCTTACAGTTTTGAGTCACCAACTAGTCTCCGGCAGCTGCAGCCCAGTGAGACACTACCTTTAGGTTTTCTGATGATTAACTATTTGCATTTGTTTTGATGCAATGCTCTGGAAAACTCAGAAAATGTCAGAGAGCAGAATCCTTTACCACTCTACCCAAGCATGCTATATGAGGTCATTTTCATTATAGTGCAGCAAAAATGTTCATCCAAAACTTGTAACCCTCTAATTTTCATTACTGAGGAGCTGACCAGTCAATACAGTATGTGCTTAGAGCGCAGAGTACAAAGAATGATGCTTTGACTTTCGGCCTAATAACATTAAGATCAGGTAATATTAACAAAGCAGGACAGTGGGTTTCATGTTAGACCAGCTAACACTGCAATTTACCGATCAGTCTGTGAGTTTATTGGAAGCGCCATGGACATAAAGAATAAGAATATTCACTGTATCAAAGTTTTCACTGCAATACATAAATGGCTACTTTCTATTCATCATTTTATTTACTTTTGTTTTGCTTATTTTCTTTATCCACTCAACAATGAGTGAATTAAAGGGATTTGTGTACAAGTCAGTGGTCTTCAGGTGTGAAAAAGCATAATCTTCAGTGAGTGAAAATGAAGAGACTTGGTTGATGTTGGTGGATTGTGTTCATTTAGAGAGGTAGAGAGAGCTTATCTCTGCTGGGCTTTTGATTTTTGTAAAGGTTTACTGCTGTGGATGTCAGAAGAAGGAACTCAAGGACAGAGAAAGAAAAAGGAAAAGCTTTCAATCAATTTCTTGACCCATGGCATGGCTTCATTCTTCTTAAGCAGGTTGAAGGAGAATGTTTAGTGCCTTAAGGAATTAAGCTTTTAGGAACATCTTGTGCCCTCCTGATCTTCAAAGTTGTGTCTGGAGTCAGAAAACAGCAGTAACTGTATGAGAAAACATATATCTTGCTTGTTTTTATGCCAGTCCCTATTCTCTTCATATCTACCTTATTTCCCCCCTGAGTCAGAGCTTTGTCTCTGTGATGTACGTGAATCCAGGATTGTCTGTGCTTCTTGAACTGACAGCCTCCTTGGAATCTCACCATCCACAGGTGAGACATCTGTTCCACAATCTGGCCCAACCTTAGCCTCAGTACATACCCCTGATGCAAATTCTGATCCTCCTACTACATTTGAATCAACCTCTGTCCCTTTTACTAATTCTGAACCTGAACCTACATTCCCCTCAGATATAATGCCAGCCACATTGCAAAGTTCCAAGTCCAGGTCCAGATGCTGCTCCAGGGTGCCCAGTCCAGGGAACACAGGCTGATCCTGGCTGGAAGTGCTCAGAGAGGACTCCTGCGGCTGCATGGAATTAGGTGATTTGGCTGAGAACTCTAATTCTCGAGAGTCCAAGTACAAGATCTGTGGAAACAACAGTTATGAAGTTAGTTGGAACAGCGTCTCCTCTCTCATAATGGTTAAACACATCTGTTAAAGGTACCTTTTAGCAATCTTTCAATTTGTGCCTGCATGTTGTTACAACATGGCAAATCTTATAGATCACTTGGGTCGTTTTCACACCAGATTGTCTGGTAGACTCGGTTCGGTTCGGGGCCAATATTCATGACATTTTGTTTACATTTGAGCTGGTGCATTTGCATTCACACTGCACTGTGCAGTCGAGCCAACCTGTTGAACCAACCTATTCCACCGCTCGCCTGTGGGGGCGCTGCACCAAGAACTACTGAAAGAAACAACACAAAAACCTCTGAAGACACTTCTTCTTCTTCTTTTGTAAATAAAAACAAAAACAAAGTGGCATCAAGTTTTAGCAGTTTTAGGACTTATATTTTGTCATTTTTTCAAAAATGGACATAGCACGAGCAGAAGATGAGACAGAAGACCATGGAGAATATTGTTTTTCCACACAAGGCAGCTGACGGCTCCATATAAGGTAAGAGCAATGCGTGTTTGTTTGTCCTGCGGAGCGGGGCCTGGTCTGTTTACATTCACACTGCACTCGAACCGCAATGGAGTTCACTTCTACCGGACCGAGACCTAGGTTTTAGCCTGGGCCAGAGTTGGCCTTTTTGTTCCATGACAGAGTTCGATGGCACGTTCACACCTCCCTAAACGAACCGGACTTTCTAAGAAAACGAGCTAGAGTTTGATTAAAGTAGACTAAACAGGGCTGGTGTGAATGCACCCTTATTGGGGGCTCTAATGTTAAAAATAAAGAAAAAAAGCTCCCTTGAAATTAAACATTTGGAAGACTAGTATGGGACAAAATCAGCAACACATTTATTTTTGTCTGTTTTTTTTTTATTATCATATATTTATTTTTAATTTCGGTGCGATCCTGGCTCTTGGGACATGGAATGTAACCTTTCTGGCCTGGAAGGTGCCTGAGCTTGTGCATGAGTTTGAGAGGTACCGGCTAGATACAGTTGAGCTCACCTCAACACACAGCATGGGCTCCAGAACCGATTTCATTGAGAGGGGCTGGACTTTATTCCACTCTGGAGTTGCCCATGTTGAGAGGCACCAAACTGGTGTTGGTCTATTTTTAGCCCCCTGACTTGGTGCCTATGTGTTGCAGTTTTCTCTGGTAGATGAGAGGGTGGCTTCCCTTTACCTTCAAGTAGGGGGGATGGGCTCTGACTGTTGTTAGTGCCTATGCGCCAAACAGCAGTTCAGAGTATCTGGCTTTCTTGGAGTCCTTGATCCACCAGCTGAGGACCCCTTTATTCTGCTGGGGCACTAAAATGCCCACATGGGTAACAACAGTGTGAGCTGAAGGAGCGTGATTGGAAGGAACAGCCTCTCTGATCTAAACCCGAGCAGTGTTCTATTGTTGCACTTCTGTTGGACACCCTGTGCTAGTCATAGTTTGTCCATCATGAACACCATGTTCGAACATAAGGGTGTCCAGGTTGTAGATCAATGATTGACTTTGTAGTTGTGCCATCTGATATGTGGCTGTTTGTTTTGGGCACTCAAATGAAGAGAGGAGCTGAGCTGTCAACTGATCACCACCTGGTAGTGAGTTGAATCAGATGGCAAGGAAGATGTCAGATGGAATGGGTTGACTTAAACATGTAGTGAGGGTTTGCTGGAAACACCTGGCAGAAGAACTCATCAGAAAGATCTTCAACTCACACCTCCCAGACCGCATTCAAGCTGGGGCTGGGGACATTGAGTCCGAATGGGCCATGATCCTCACCTCAAATGTTGTAGTAGCTGCCTTGAGATGGCTGCAAGGTTGTCTGTGCTTCTCGCGGTGGCTATCCTTGAACTCAGTGAACATTCCGGGTTAGGGAGGCTGTCAAGCTGAAGAACGAGTCCTATCAGGTCTTGTTGGCTAATGGGACTCCAGAGGCAACTGAGGAGTACCAGAGGGCCAAGCGGTCCACAGCCTTCACTGTTACTGAGGCAAAAGCTTGGATGAGGGAGGAGTTCACTGATACCTTGGATAAGGCTCACGGTCAGCTCCGAGGAGATTCTGGCAAAGTATCAGGTGGCTGAGGAGGGAAATCAACGCTTTACTAAAACTGTTGTCAGTGAAGTGGGGTGCTTTTGACCTCAACCAGTGATGTCATCAGGAGGTGGAAGGAACACTTCTCAGACCTTCTCAAGCCTACCAGCACATCTTCCATGGAGGAAGCTGAGTCAGGGGACTTAGGGGTTGGTCTGTCCATAACAGTGGTGGTTCCTCTCTTCAAAAGGGGGGACTGGAGGGTGTGCTCCAATTACAGCGACATAACTCCCCTTAGCCTCCCTGCTTAGGTCTATTCAGGGGTGCTGGAGAACCGAGTCAGATCGTTGGTCGAACCTCAGATCAAGGAGAAACAATGCAGGTTCCATCCTGGCAGTGGGACACTGGTTCAGCTCTTTACCTTCACTAGGATCCTCGGGGGTAGTTTGCCCATCCAGTCTACATGTGTTTTGTGAACTTGGACAAGACTTTCAACAGTCTTCCTCAGGGTACACCAAGGTGTGTGTGTGTGTGTGTGTGGGGGGGGGGGGGGCTCCGTGAGTATGGGATTTGGGGTCCATTGCTACAAGCTGTTTGGTCCAAGTAGTGTGAGAGTTTGATTCACATTGTTTGTAGTAAATCAGACCCCTTCAGGTTCAGGTGGGAGTTGGACTCCACTAGGGCTGCCCACTGTCACCAATTCTGTTCATATCTCTTATGGACAGAATTCTCGGTGCAGTCATGGGGTGGAGGGTTTCCAGTTCGGTGGCCTCAAGACTCCATTTCTGCTCTTTGCAAATGATGTGGTCCTGTTGGCATCATCATGCCATGGTCTCCAGCTCTCACTGGAGGGGTTCACAGCCGAGAGTGAAGCGGCTGGGATGAGAATCAGCACCTCCAAATTTGAGGCCCTGGTCCTCAGTCAGTAAGGGGTGGATTGCTCTCTCCAGATCGAGGGTAAGGTTCTACTTCAAGTAGAGGAGTTCAAGTACCTCAGGGTTTTGTTCACGAGTGAGGGATGAATAGAGCGTGACATTGACAGATGGATTGGTGCAGCATCTGAATTATTGTGGACACTGTGTCAGTCCGTTGTAGGGAGCTAAGCTGTAAGGCAAAGCTGCCTATTTACCAGTTGGACAATGTTCCTACCCTCACCTATGGTCACAAACTCTGGGTAGTTACAGAAAGAATGAGATCACAGATACAGGCAGTTGAAATGAGTTTCCTCTGTAAGGGGGCTGGACTCTCCCTTAGAGATAGGGTGAGAAGTTCAGTCATCCAGGAGAGAATCAGAGTAGAGCTGCTGCTCCTCCACATTGAGAGGAGCCAGTTGAGGTGGTTCAGGCATCTGGTAAGGATGTTTCCAGGGCACCTCCCTAGGGAGGTGCTTCCGGCATATCCGACTGGGAGGAGACCCCGGGGAAGACTCAGGACACGCTGGAGAGACTACGTCTCTTGGTTGGCCTTGGAACGCCTTGGAGTCATCTCACAAGATCTGGGAGAGGTGGCTGTGGAAAGAGATGTGTGGGCCTCTCTGCTCAAGCTGCTGTCCTTAAGACCTGACTTCAGAACAAGCGGAAGATAATGGATGGATGGATTTGGGTGCAGTTAATAAATAGGATTTTTTTTTCTGACAGCTTTAAATACAAAATAAAAGTTCATCTGACTTCAACACCTCATCATCTCTATATCTCCTGTCACCACAACCTGGGTAGTGCATTCTTGATTTCTATGCCAAAGGTCAGGTTTGCTTTTTATTGTGTCTCCTCAGTGTTCCTGGTAACCCTTCTTGTTATGCCTCATCAGCATTTTGATATTTGTTAAATAAATCAAATTGACTTTTGATTTCCTTGTGTAAGAGTCTGCATTTTGGGTTCAACAGTTGTCCAACTTGACATAATTTATTTTGAGCTTTAAATTCTTGTAAAGCTGCCATATATCAGAGACAAATATTCAAAATCCACAGCATTAGTCCAAGCCAGATTAAATTTATATTCAACCTGGTTTTAAACAACCTTTAGAGTAAGGAAATATACGTACATCCATATTTGATGAACATTGACAATTTATCAACAATATTCATCCTGCAGACTGAGCACACAAGTCTTTATTGGGACCGCAGAGGTTATAACACATTTCCATGGCAACATAAGAACAATGTAAATGTCTTTCTGAAAATGAGAATTTTTCTTTTTGGACTGCAAAAATAGCTTTGAATAATGAGGTGGAATTTCCGGCCCTGGATAGACTGTCCTGATATCAGGACGGCAGTACCAAAACAACAATAATAAAATAAAAACGGACAAAAAAAAAAACATGCTACAAGCCTCACCTGTGAAGGAGAGGCCAGTGGCTCTCTGTCTCCCACACTCTCTCTTGGACCTGGTTCTGGATCAGGGCTGGGAAAGGGTGAGGGCTACAATCAAAAGAAAAAACCTTGTGTAAAAAATGTCTTTTTATTTTTACAAATCATTTTTTTCTATCCTAAAGGTAATTAAATGCTTTTTTTTTTTCTGGTCACCTGCAGACATGGTGACCATCTTTACCTGAGGAGGTGAAGAAACTGCGCTGTAGGCAGGGGGAACCAGCGCCATCTGTCTTTGAAGCAGCTGCATGATTGCTCCAAAGTCCGTTGACATGCGGTTCTCCAACCTGCACACAGTACTGTAATTATAAGATGATCAACTAATTTTGATGTTTTTTTTTCCTCACACATGACTCCAATGAAAAGGGGAGAACGGGTGTAAACTCTCCTCCCAAAGACCACTGCCATCTTTGTTGTCTTTGTCACATTAATGCTCAGGATATTTGCCTTACACCATTCGGTGAGCTCCTCTATCTCCCACCAACACATGGACTAATAATGGTAGGAAATTAGTCCAACAACAGCAGTGTCATCTGAAAACTTCACAATATGATTTCCTGGATACCTTGGATAGTAATCCTACTGTGTGGGAATAGAGTGTATAGCAGAGGACCTACCATTGTTGAGAACAATGATATTTATCAAATGCAGATTATTGAACATTAGATCTTTTTCCTCTAAGTCAGTTAATGATCTGATAACTGATCATCACATTGATTTATTCTGTCTGACAGAAAAATGGCTACAACAGGAGGATTTTGTTAGTATGAATGGATCCACTCCTGTTAATTATTTAAATTGTCATGTTCCTAAAATAACTGGTCTAAACTTTTTTGTTTGGAGCAGATAACCAAACCAGCCACACTGTTGTCAGGAAAAACACATAGCAAGTTTTCTACTCTCTGCAATGTTTCAGTTCATGCCTCATTATTAAATTCATCTTATTGTTCAAAGACGAGCATTAGCCAAAAAGATTGTTGGAAGACCGGGTGTGTTGGTAGCCTTCAGCCTACCTTGCCTTTTATTGTTTAAAAGTGCACCTCTTTGTGGGTCCTCTGAGCCATGGTGTTTTACTCCTACAGTTTGATGACCTCAAAATCTACAATATTATCAGCCCAGGGCTGCATCCAGTTGTTTGTTTCTTTGTTTCTTTTTTGTTCTTGCGAAGAGCTTGAAAAAGGAACCACATTTACCGGTATCTGTATAGATTCTCAGAACATAACATAGGTCTATGAATGGAGCCACAAGCTGGTGAACAATGCATGAGAAGGAAGGTCATTGTATCAAAGGGATTTGCTAACCCCCCCCCCCCCCCCCCCCCCCACCACCAAAAAAAAAAAAAAAAAAAAAAAAAAAAAAAAAAAAAA
>NC_056517.1:5969447-5981937 GCF_014905685.2 Nematolebias whitei | reverse complement strand
CTGTATAAAAAACTATTTCAGGAAGGGCTTTTTGCCAAGATCCTTTTCCCCCCCCCCCCCCCCCCCCAAAAAAAAAAAAAAAAAAAAAACAAACAAAAAAAAACAAACAAAGAATCATAAATCAAGAGCGGGCGTGTTAATTGAAAGCAATGTCTAAGCTTACAGTAAGCCTTTATACTTTGACACACACTATCAAAGACATGATGAGAGGAAACAGATACTTGTTGTACCTGTTGAGCTGTTTCTGCAGCAGGTCCAGCCGTGTGTCCAGCTGACTGCGTTTCTGTTGGTTTATGCTGTGCACTGACATATTCAGTGGTGGAGGGGAGGCAAGGCTGCTGCTGGGGACCTCCTGGTATCGACTAGCCACTCGGTTCTCTCCCCAGAAACTGAACATGTTGGACACCTCAGAAAAGGCTCCTGAAGGTGGAAGAAACCAGTATGTTATGCACGGAGGGGTGATGCGATTAGCTTTACATAAAGATAATGGAATGCTCTTCACTGAAAGTTTACCTGAGAACTTATTGCATGTGTTTCCAGTTTTGGAGTCCCCATCACTCTTGGTATTGTCATTCATATTTCTGGGTGGGGCTTGAGTCTTCAGAGCCTCCAGTGTTGTAGGTGGTGAAGTGAGGCCTATCATGATTGACCCATCTCCCTGTTAGAATAGATTAAGAATGTTGTTCTATTTTCTCTGGTATAGGACACACATGCAAATGCACACACACAAAAAACACACAAAATAATTTTAACAAGCCATAATATTAATTTGACATACTACCTCATCCCCGCTGGAGTTTGGAGACGTTGAGCTCCGACATGCCCCCCATTGTGTCTTAACTACTTTCTCTTTCTCTTTTTTGTTGCTGTTTGCCTCTTTCTGTATTTGCCTCGCAGATTTCTGTATTTTTTTAATTTCACCAGCATCATCTGGAAAAAGGTCATTAAAGCCAGATTAAGAAAATAATAATCTGCCAAGCATAACTGAATAAACAGGATGCAGTTCACCATATTTTCCTAAATGAATGTTGAGATGGAAATAATAGTAAGAAATATTTTTAATACTTTGGTCCAGATTTGTTGACACAATAGTGCTGGGTACCACTTTACAACAAGTCTCCTCTTATAGATGGCTATAAATAGTTTATAGATATGTTATTAATTACTCTATAAACACTTTACATATCATTAATAACTGCCTATTACGCATTAATTAAGGGTGACAGAAAGACAGAACTGACCAGTTTCTTACCAAATAGTAAGTCAAATCTGTTCACCTATATATTTCATCTACATCCTGATGCATGCTCAATAATACAGGTAGAAAAATCTAAAAAAGTTAAATCTGGTCCTCTGGACATTCAAAAAAACAAAACAAAGCAAAACAACAAAAAAATGTAGAAACGTTTCGTCTCTCATCCAAGAGACTTTTTTAGATTTCATCTACAGTTGTTATATTAAACATTTCAGACCAATTTACTGCCTTGTAAGCACAATAAGCATTTGTAAACCTATTTCTTTAGCATATAATATTAGTTGTAGATATAATGCAGTGATACAATACAATATTATATGCTAAAGAAGTAGGTTTACAAATGCTTATTGTGCTTACAAGGTAGTAACTTAGTCTGAAATGTCTAATATAACAACTCGAGATTAAATATATATGTGAACAAATTTGGCTCACTATTTAGTAAGAAACTGGTCCATTTTGTCTCTCTGTCATCCTTAATTAATGTGTAATAAGCAGTTAATGATTTATAAAGTGTTTATAGGGGAATTAATAATTATCTATAAACTATTTACAGCCATCTATGAAGGGAGCCTTACTGTAAAGTGGTACCTAGTGCAGTTTTATTAATATTAGAAGTTCTAATTCTTGTAGCTCTTTCTGTGCAGTAGAGTTGCATTCAGGCCCAAAAAATCTGACCCAGCCCGTAGCCATCATTTCCGAACCCCACCCAACCCGATGCATTAACAGTAATTACAGGTACGAACATGACACCCCACCCCCAACATTTTTAATTAAGCTTTGACTGCTTATATAGTTATTAATGGTCGGCGGACACGCGTGGCTAAGGAGGCAGAAGATCGGAGCTGAGGGGGTGTTTGTTCTTTCATGGCCATCAAAACGCATTAAATCCCTGCTTCTGCCTGTATTCTGCATTATTCACACACGGACCCTGCTCTGACATGTCGGATATTTTGGGATCTCACCTGTTTGGGTCGTCGGCTACGTGCATCTGCTGAGTGCAGTGGCTGAATGAACGTCCATTTGGGCATTGATGGATCGCTGCCTGGCAGTATAGTCCCATCTGAAGCTTAACTGAACTTTTTTTTTTTACCTCTTTCACGGCCAGTCAGCGTACAGTCAAATGGCCACATGTGGCTGGTGAAGTATGGCAAGCCATGTTGCCATATTATTAGATTGTCAGCCACGTGCGTCCGCTGATGCAATCAAGAGCCCGACACCGGCCCGCACATCTTCTGGTAAGATGGCGCCCATGTACATGGCTTGCAATCCACCTCTGCTGATGGTGTTTGGATTATTTTTGTTTTTTGCATTTCACATCTGTGACATCAACTCTCTGCTGGTGTATGACAGACAACAACTTTCGGAACTTTGTTTTTCTGTCACTGATGTTGCTTATTTAGACCATTATCAGAATACCTCTGGACAATACCCCCCCCCCCCCCCCCCCCCGGCGGACATGCCAGCTTACCATCGCTGCGCTCCTCACCTGCCTGCCCAGAGACATTGCTTCAGACGCCGGGGAAAACATGCTGGTCAGCTGGTGAAGCTTAAAGCTCTGCGCACTGCATCTTCCTCTTCAGCTGGCGGTCATGGTCTCCATCGCCACTTCCCGCATGCCCGGACCAGGTAACCAACGGGAGTTGTCAGCCGGTGCACCGCTCGGACCGACCTGGAGGGGCTGTTATTGAAAATCTGCGACCATTAGCGCACGCTCCCTCCACCGCTGCTGGCTCCACTTCGGACAGTATCCGGATGTGTTTGGTCAACGCAAGATCTATTACCAACAAAACTTTTATCCTCAGGGATTACTTTCAAGAGCACAGGTTAGACTTTTTCTGCATGACAGAGACTTGGATGTCTCCGGGTGAGTCCAGCGCCTTGACGGAATTATTTCCACCAAACTGTCTGTATTTTAACGCCCCGCGGCCATCAGGCCGGCGCGGTGGTGGATTATTAACAATATTCAAATCAACTTTTGACTGTAAACAACTGCTCATCCCAGTTTCCCGCGCCAGCTTTGAGCTGAGCGTCTTTGAACTTGGACATTCACCTCCGACTTTATTTGCACTCATCTATCGCCCACCTCGATCTAAGGATTTCATAAATGAGTTTTCTGACTTCTTGGCTGAAATAACACCAAAATATGAGCATGTTTTCATTATTGGTGACTTTAATTTGCACGTGTGCTGTCCTGAGAAGCCCTTGGTTAAGGACTTTTTAGATTTATTGGACTCATTTAATCTAACTCAGCATGTAAACGGTCCCACCCAAGAGCGTGGACATACACTGGACCTTGTTTTAACTCATGATGTGACTGTTAATAATCTTGTTATTGGTGATATTTTTTTCAGACCACATGCCAGTCCAGTTTGAGTTCACCCTACCCCATCTAACTCCTAAGTCGTGCTTTCCTGAACGTAGGACCCGGGCTATTAACCACTTCACTGCCACACGTTTCACAGATGTTTACAATTCTGAAATGATAATTCAGCCCCTGGTGTTTCTCACCACCACTGAGGAGCTGACATCCCAGTTCAACTCTGTCTGCTTAAAGACTCTGGATCATGTCGCTCTGGTTAAAACTAGAAAATCAAAACTCAGAGCAGAACCTTGGCTGAGTGACGTCACCAAGGCCGTTAGGCAGCAATGTAGGAGGGCGGAACGAAAGTGGAGGAAAGACAGGCTGCAGGTCTCTTTCCAAATACTTAAAGAGAGTTGGCGCTGTTATCAGAAAGCAGTGAAAGCTGCTAAATCCAAATACTTTTCTGATATAATTACCTCAAACTCTCGCAACCCACGTGTCCTCTTCTCCACCCTAAACTCTGTTCTCCACCTCACTGAACCATCTCCTCTGGAAGCCTCGACTGATCTGTGCGACAACTTCTTACATTTCTATTTGGAAAAAATTGCGACCACCCGGGCTCTCATTTCCCCTCCAACTCATGACCCATCCATCCCAACTCAGTCTGTAGCTCTATTTGACAATTTTGAACCCATCACTCTATCTTCTCTAGAGCAGGTCATGTGCAGCTTGAAACCTTCTGGCTCCCCCTTTGCTGTGGTCCTCCCTCGACTACTAAAGGAGTTTTTTCCAACTCTAGGTCCATCCATTCATGATATAGTAAACAGTAGTTTATCCACTGACGTGGTGCCAAAATCCTTTAAACATGCTGCTGTCCAGCCTCTCCTGAAAAAAAAAAAACCTTGACCCCTCAGTCGTATCCAGCTACCGGCCTGTATCCAAACTCCCATTTGCTTCTAAACTACTGGAAAAAATAGTCGAGTCCCAGTTGAAGTGCTTCCTGGAGGATCACGCCATCTTAGAGCTATTCTAATCTGGCTTTAAACCTCTCCACAGCACTGAAACTGCCGTGCTGAAGGTCTTTAACGACATCTTCAGATCCACAGATACTGGTGATTCTGTGCTGCTTGTCCTGTTGGACCTCACAGCCGCCTTTGACACCATCTACCACGAGAGCCTCATTGCTAGGTTGGAGCAGTGGGTGGGCATCACAGGATCAGCCCTCAATTGGTTCAGATCTTACATCGCTGACAGATCCTTTTGTGTCTCCATCAAGGATTTTAGTTCCGCAGAGGCAGAGCTTAGATGGGGGGTTCCGCAGGGGTCCATCCTGGGTCCCCTCCTATTCTCTTTATACCTGCTGCCACTTGGTGCTATTTTCCAGAAACACAACATGCCCTTCCACTTCTATGCCAATGACTGTCAAATTTACTTCCCCCTAAGACACAATGGTACATGCTCTATTCAACCGCTGCTCAACTGCCTGGCTGACATCAGGGACTGGATGGCTTTAAACTTCATAAGTTTCAATGAAAAGAAGTCTGAAGTCATGTTGTTCCCTCCCAACGACACGATCACAAACCACTGCATCGACCTTTCCGCTCTAACCCTGTCAGAAAAACAAAGAGTCACTAATCTGGGAGTGATAATGGACCCTTCCCTGAAACTTAACAGTCATGTAAACATGATTGTTAAATTATGCTTCTTCCAACTGAGGCGGCTGTCTAAATTGAAGCCCATATTGTCCAAAAAGAACCTGGAGACAGTAATACATGCATTCATTACATCTAGGCTTGATTACTGCAATTTGCTCCTGTTTGGTATCAGTCAGACCTCCATTGCACAACTACAACTGGTCCAGAACGCAGCAGCCCGATTTTTAATAAGTACAGGCAAAAGAGAGCACATTACACCAGATTTGGCCTCTCTGCACTGGTTACCGGTTCACCTTCGAATCCAGTTCAAAATACTCCTGTATGTCTACAAATCACTGAACAGTGTTGCCCCCCCCCCCCCCCATCTCTCTGATTTCCTACAACCGTATGTCCCACCACGCTCCCTGAGGTCAGCGGACCAGTTGCTCCTCACAGTTCCAGGAACTCGTCTTAAGCGCAGAGGTGACCGGGCCTTCTCTGTAGCAGGACCAAGACTCTGGAACGAGTTACCTCTGCTTGTCAGACAGGCCCCTTCCCTCTCGGTTTTCAAGTCCCGTTTAAAAACCCACCATTATTCGGTGGCTTTCAACACCAGATGATCTGTGTTTTGATCCTGTATGCTCCACACTAGTTTGTCGTCATTATCTGCATCGTTTTTTATGTCTATATTCTGATTTACCTCATTTTGTATATTGCTTTGTGTGTTACCTGTTGTTCTGTCTGTACAGCACTTTGGTTGGCCTTGTAGCTGTTTTAAGTGCTTTATAAATAAAGTGGTATGGTATGGTATTAAGCACATTATAATGGCCCGGCCTAAATCCGGGTCGGGCAGCATCGGGATCCGGGTTCGGGTTAGAAATGGCAGCTCTACTGTGCATTGGTGTGACATATCCTATATTTGTGCCATTTCATTTGTTGATTCTGAACTACTTTGAAATAAAAACCTCAGATTGCAAGAAGGTTGCCTCTCTGCAGTTGCTTGTGGTATGTACTGAATGTAAATAATTCATAATAAGAACACTGATAAGAACAGGAATGTTTATATCCAGTCAAGATAAGGATCAGTTCACAACCTGAGCCGAATGATGGAATGTCTGCTTTTATTTATTTTTTTAATTATTTAATCCAGTTTGTTAATGAGCTCTTTCATTTTATTGTTTATTTGCTTCAAACTCTACTGCAAAATGTAAGCTTTTTTAATAATTGAGGCAAAGTTTGAAGAAAACTCATGGAAAGTAAAGTGTTACCTTTTCTTCCGTGTAAAGGTTTATGAAACTGGAGAACATAAATGTCCCAGGCTTTGGAACAAACTGCACAAATAAACTAAAGTGTGACACACAATTCACAGAGAACAAATAACCTTTTTCTGTACGTCTTCGAAATGATAACTTCCGTCTCCGTAATTTGTTAAATCCTCCACAGGTGGAGTCGTCACTGCTTGGAGAGCCTGGGATCATGTTTGTCTGAAATAAACATCAATATTCTCCATTAAAACACAAGTGCCATTTTGACACGAGGTGTATCAAACTAATTGGAAAACACAGCATCGATTCACATTTCTAAAGCCTTCAAAGCAGAATCTTATTGTGTCTTTTAACATAAACGCTATATTTACTTCACACAATTACAGAAGGTTTTCCTCTTTGATTTTACTTTCTCAAGAAACCCACATCTCTGAGGTTGAAGGTGATTTCCAAATTGTTCCAGAAGGGATCTGCAAACTCTGGATACATGTCCAGCACTTCCAAAACATCTTCTCTAAAAATTTTATGGAGGTCGCAGTAAGTGAGAGCTCTCACGTCAGCATTGGATTTACCAGGTCGGGGATATAGGTTGATGGGCTCACCAAAGATGTCATTCTTCCCTGTCAAGGAAAGAAAGAAAAAAATGTGAAGAACTATTTTTTTTTTCAAATCATAGAAAGAACCTACCTATGTTTAAAGAAGTAAAAAGGAAATATCAACAGAGTTGGTGACCTTTTCCGTCTCTATGCAAAAAACAAAAATTGGTGCTTACTCAGTTCCACAACCACCTGGATCATACAAAACAATATAGGCTTACTGTTAAGGATCACCTAACATCTCAGAGTGCACATATAACAAAAGGCCACAGATAGGATCCCATAAGAGCTTCCAACCTTCAACATTCTTTACCAGTTAGTTAAAAAAAATAAAATAAAATAAAAAATTCAGATAATAGGCAAAACATCCCCAGGAAGACAATTACATGTGCTTTCTATATAAACATCATGTATTTTAAACGGTATAAACTATTCTGAAACTGTATTTTGGTAAAACTTTTGGTAATGTTGAAATAGAGTTCACCCTCTTCATGCTGTTTTTATTTCTTCTTACACTAATTATTTGTAATTTAATGATTTTCCAGTAGATGGCACTGTAAGAAAGGTTTTAGGATTCACAGTTGATGAAAGGCAGCTTGTATATGAACAATCAGACCCACAGTGTGTTCCAAAAGTATTCATCCCTCTTGGTAATCTTTCTATTTTGTTAATGTATGATCAGAATTCCATGGTAAACACTGCTACCAAGGACAAGGTCAAGGTTTCTTTATTGTCATTCGCATCTCATGTGGTACATGTAGCGGAACAAAATTGTGTATACAGGGTCCCAGTTACATCCAACCAAAGTATAAATTGTAAACGAAAAACAGTAATAAGATCTAACATATGAACTAAGAAATATGCTAAACCAAGACATGTATCCTGTAAAAACCAAGTAGGCAAAATATACGTTGTGTCATGTAACAAGTTATAATACACAAAGATTAGAGATTAGCTGAGATGCAGCTACATCTCACAGCATAAACCCTTGTCTGTCTAGTTTGTCTCAGTGTGGCAAGGGGATGGACTTGTGACTGCTAAAGATCAGCACCAGCCCACCAACATACTGAACCAAACAGCTGTTAAGAAATGACGTACAAGTTAGAGAAAATAATTAATTACCTAAGATAGCTACCACCACATCTCCTCTGAGGATCTCTATAGATCCTCTGGATATGAAGTAAAGGGCAGTGAGGACATCCCCAGCATGAACCAGCGTATCACCCGGGGGCGCGTGTGTGGTCTTGAACTTCATAGCCAAAGCCCTGAGGCAGCCCTTAGTAGAGCCTTTAAAAGCTTTACAGTTCTGCAGCAATGTTCGGTTTAGATGGAGGCAAATATCTGCCTGGAGACACTCTGGGAAACCTTTCAGTACCTGCAAAGAAGAAGTGGGGCAAGACAGGGGAGGGAAAATGCACAGAGATGAAAAAGATGAGAGAAGGAACAAAAGGGTACAAAAAGGACCAGACATGTAAGAAAAATATACAAATGTTAGAAGCAAACTGAGTGAATAAGAACAGTGGCAAGTAGCAGCAGATTACTAACAGGACCAGAACAAACAAACAAGCAAAAATCAAGAACACAAACTTCATATCTAATACATAATTCAAATTATAAACAAAAGTGGGCACCCAACACTGACAAAAATAGGTCACCCTATGTTCCTTCCTCTTTCAAAAATTGGAGTTAAACTAAAACCCCTTGATGAATGAAACAAGATTTGCATCAGGAAACCTTGCCCAGAGAAGGGAATCTAGGGCGTCTCCCTGGAGCTAGACTTGGTGGAAGTTTGCCGGCAAGTGCCTGGTAGTCGAGCCTTGATTCCTGGTTCTTGGCTGGACCAAGCCTAAATGAAAGTCAGGATGCAACCTTTACATGGACCCATGACTTGCAAAGTGGACAATCAAGGTTGGGTGCAATGCAAGCCAGACGAGAGGTGTGGGAGGGTCACTAGCCATATTGATTTTGGGTGGTATAAACTTGCTCTAGGGACATGGAATGTCACCTCATTGGTGAGTAAGGTTCCTGACCTGCTGTATAAGTCTGAGTTACGCCAACTGAGTTGAAGTTTTCCTCTGAGAGCAAGCGGGTTGCCTCTCTGCAACTGCATGAGGTGACTGTCATTTGTACTTATGCACTTCAGATTTACTGGCCATTTTGGAGTCTGGGGATGGTGTCCTGGAAGGGGTGCTGTCTAGGTTCTACTGGGTGACTTCATTGTCCATGATGGAAACAATGATATTAGGATGGGTGTGATTGGGAGGAGTCCGATGCTGTGGTTCTCGACCAGAAACAGGTGAAATGTCCCCTCTGGGTTGGAGTGAATCTTTCCCTCAGGTGGAGGATTTTAAGTATATGGGCAGGATGGAGTTAGAGGTGGATTGACAAATTGGGGCCTTGTATAGAGGGCATTGCTTTGGTTAGTCATGGTGAAAAAGAGGAGTTGAAAGGTTAAGTTTTGAATATCCTGTTCTGTCTACATTTGAATCCTCATCTTTGGTCAAGAGATTTGGATCATGACTGAAAGAATGAGATCCAGGATACAAGCAGCCAAAATGAGCTTCCTTCGTAGGATGACCAGGCTCAGCCTTAAGGCTCTCACAGACTCGGGCATATGTTGAGCTGCGTGGACACTGCGTGCACTGCCCAGAGATGGCTGAGACTTCATACTTGTGCGTACACCCTGACGGGCTGCAGCCCAGGTCCACAGGCAAGGGGCATTTACCTTCGGGACAAATTGAGGTCGCCGACAGGTCATTTGCTGACACGCCTACTGGATTGATTGACAGGTTGCAAAAACAAGAAAAAAAAGAAAAAAAACAGAGAGCTGGCAGCTCAGCAGCAGCAGTGTTCTGTATTTATATGTTGTTAATAAAAAAGTTCTAAAAACAAACAAAAAAAAAAACAGGGAGCACTGGCCCTGCAGCCCACACATCAGACTGGCCCACCGGGAAATCTCCAGACCCTCCCGCAGCCCTGTAGGGCCTGATTTTAATTCTCTCGTGACAAATTCCTTAATTTCTCCCAATTTCAGTCATGGCGTCAATGGATGAGGAGGAAGAGATTGCTTGCCTCTTGGCAAAAAAACAAAAAGCCATTAAACCGGATCAGGGATGAAGAAGGGAAGTTTAATACATTGGTGTCTCATACTAAACAGTGAGTACGCGTATGCGGTCATAAAAATTGATTTTCGCACCGACATACCTTGCGGGCGTCCGCTTCAAATCTAATAAGGTACGCGCAAACCTCTGCGGACTGAAGTACGCCTGAGTCTGTGGGAGCCTTGAGAGATAGGGTGAGAAACCTCATTTTGGGGAAGCTCATAGTAGAGCCACTGCTCCTTTACATTAAAAGCAGTTGAGTTGGTTCTGGCATCTGATTAGGATGCTTCTTGGATGTTCTCCCTTCAGAGGTTTTCCAGGCACATTCCATTAGTAAGAGGCTCCAGGTCAGACCCAGGTTTCACTGGATGGACAATGTATTTTTTTTCTGACCTGGGAAAGCCTTGCCTAATTAAATGGACTGGGAGTGAGCTTATTAAAATATCACTATTTTTTTCTATTGAAAATTAAAAAGTCTAAATTACTGAGACCTCTCTATTTGTTACAAAAATCAGATACAAATTAAAGGCTTGAAATGGTCTGGTCTAGATACCCCAGGAGGAGTTGGAGAGTATTGCTGGAGAGAGGGGTGTTTGTGCTTCTTTTCTGGACATGTTGTCTCTGCAACCAGACTGTGTATAAAAGGTAGATGATGGAGATGGAGAGTTGACTACAATCATTTCCATCCTCTTGGCAAAATCCACCACCATCTGTCCTTCCTAGTTCCTTTCCCTGACACCAGACCTAGTCGTCACTTCTTCATTACCTCTGTTTCCTTCACCAATGTGTCTATTTATGCAGCCTGGGCCTTGTTTGATCTGGTATGGTATTGCTTGGACAAACTTGCATATTTGTTTTAACCAAAATGTTTAATGCTGGTGCCCTTTCAGACTCCCACCATTTCCTTGTTCTTGGGACCAGCACAAGAGATACAATGGCTTGTGTTTCCTAGCAGCTGGATTTGCTCCCTGGTGGCTGTTTTATTGTTTGAACAAACTTCAAAGACTTTAATTTGTATCTGATTTTAGGACCGAGAAGAAGAGAGGTCTCAGTAGTTTGAGCTTTTTAACTTTTGATAGAAAAGAAATGTAATATTTTAATAAGCTCACTCCCAGTCCATTTAATTTGACTGACTTCACAAATCACTTTGTCCCTATTCATTTCTTTGATTTCAATCAATAAAAAATAAAACATCTCAATTCTTTTTGTTTTCTACCTCTGAGTTTCAAACTACAGTATTACCATTTAGCATTTATAGAAACACGGAACTGAGTGTGGCTTATGCAGTGTGCAGAGGCAGTGCTAATGCATTACTTATAAAGTAGGAAGTTATGATTGATAGTAATGCAACAGCAAATGGCACATCAATAAATCTTGATTAGAAAAAAATCAAAGAAATAACAGCAAAACCTTGGAAGTCATGCACTATTAAACTGGAGCAAGAACACCTTAAGCACACTCTAACTTTACACTTAATGATACTTATCAAATAAATTGAAGGATTACATTTTTCACACTAATGAATGCATAAACTTTTTAATAAAGCATCGTCTCCAACTGAGAGAGAACATGAACTCTTTTGTATAGCTATATAAAAGTAGAGCATTGTGGAGCCCTACAGACTGCAAAAAAATATTGTCAGAAAAACTTTGTGAACCTGATTGCAAACATTTATTTAAAGGTCTATCATTCTTTAAAGGAATGGATATAGTTCATATCTAACAAGGTTGTCAGGTCTTCAAACAAATGTCCGCAAGTCGACTGTTTGACTTCGAATGGAGTATGTTGGGCCCTTAAGTTTACTTGCATCTCCTTGGATTGAAGAAGTATTTTTGATAAAGACCAAATGATTCAACAAAGAAGAACCCATCCAGAGGACCTGACTCAACCTTGTCAGAGGTATCTACCTGGATTATTGGGCATGCATCAGGATATTGTTCATATCTTTTCATCAGAGTTTTAGAACAAGATTGTTTTGCCTTTGTATCACCAGCTTCAGACTGTAGTGCAATATTTGTAAAAATGATTGAATTACATACTTTTCTGTTTCTAAAGTCAACTGCCTGTGGCAGCCATCTTGAAATAGGATTATTCCTAAGGTAATGAGCATTTTGGAGGTTCATCTAGTAATGACCTCCATTTTCATTAATGTCTGTCCTGTAGATAGATATTTTGCAAAGAGACAGAACTGACAGCAAATAGTTAATTGGCAATATTTTCAACAAAGCTCTTGTAATTTTCTTTTATTACTAAAAATGTATGATGGTATCAGTCCCGGATGCTATTACATTAGATTTATCTCAATATCTGTAAATGATCAAGTTTATATATATATAT
>NC_056517.1:5967862-5969347 GCF_014905685.2 Nematolebias whitei | reverse complement strand
ATAATTATTAATTATTAATTATTATATAGTAATAGCTAATGTCAATTAGTACCAGTCCTCAGTTTGACTACAAAAGTTTATTATTGGTAGATGTACATATAGTAATTACTTTCTGAAAGTTTCAGGAACGTGTCTAGTGTTTCTTAGATACTTAGCTAACAGTTAACGCTGGAGTTTTAAGCAAAGATCTTGTACAATGTGTAGCACTTGAAGTATGTGTTGTGAATGACTGTCAGCTGTAAACACCAAGCATTAGCATTGTATTTGTACAATTTAATGAGTTATAAATTATTTTGCGTTGGCTAAAGTTTTAATGACAAACTTATTTGGGCCAAGATGGTATAGAGGCAGGGCAGCTGACTCGAGATCCAAAAGTCCCAGGTTCGATCCCCAGTCATTGCACATCTCGTGGTGTCTCTGAGCAGGACACCTCATCCCCAAATGCTCCCCGGGTGCTTTCAATAGCTGCCCACTACACCACCTGGTGGTGGATGGGTTAAATGCAGAGAGACAAGTTTGCCTTTGTATGGGAACATACAATGGTGACAATACATACACATTAATAATATTATTTTGGCTCCAAAAGTCAAAGAGTTGTAGATGTACACGTATTACTTACATACTAAATGTTTTATTTAAATCCATCCAGTGTTTCATGAGATATTTAGCCAACTCTCAAGCAAAGATGACTGCAATAACTAACGGCAACAATAAAAAATATCTAGAAAAGTCACTTATTGGTCAGAGTATGTGCTTGCAATGACTCTCATTTATACCACTTCCTTTAAGGGTCCGTTAGAAAAAGCTATATGTATTAATGCTTCATTTGTTCTCAAGTGAGAAGTGATCAACATTCTCACTTGAGAACAAATGAAGCATTAATACATATAGCTTCATTTGTTCTCAAGTGAGAAGTGATCAACATTCTCAAGTGAGAAGTGATCAACATTCATATATTATTAATATTAGAAAATTTTGTGCATGCACACCCCCCCACCCCCACACACACACACAAACACACACACACATAATAATTGTGTATGTGGGTCATTACTTACAGCATTCATGTCAATACCGTTGGTGTAGGACCAGGCGTGCTGAAAGTACTCCTCCAGCCTTTGCCTGAGAGGGTTGGGGATCTGATGGAAACGGATGAACTCCCTCACTCTTAACATTTGGGTGTGGTAGCGAGCTGTTCCCGAGTACAGCCTCTGGATGATGGCCGACACGTTCCCAAAGATACTAGCATACATCAATGCTGGTGGTGGGAGAAGGTGAGAGTGGGTGTATTTGAGGGAAAGGGTGGGGGTGGGGGAAAATTAACAGAGTTTAGAGATGTACTGCATTCAGTTTCTTTGAAATCCATCCATTCCATTCAGTCAGATTTTAGATCGTCTTCTATTTGGCCACTGAAACATAAATACAATGGAAATAGTCGACCACAGTGTGTCTATATGTTAATGTAGGCATACATATAGTATATAT
>NC_056517.1:5939580-5967762 GCF_014905685.2 Nematolebias whitei | reverse complement strand
ATATATATATATATATATACTGTATATATATATATACTGTATATATAATCTACATCCATGTTCTTCTGCTCGTTCAAAACCAGACTCCCTCCGCCCCCTGGAGGCACCAATAGATTCTGTCCATAATATTTATGAACAGAATACAAAGGACAGCCTGGGCAGAGTCCAACTACCACTCTGAATGGGTTTGATGTGCTGCTGGCAATACGAATCAAAAATCTGGCACAGCTTGTAGAATGACCAAGTGGCTTGTAGCAATGAACCTCCAATCCCTTACCCCGAGGAACACATCAATTTTGCAAGTCCACAAAACACATGTAGACTGGTTGGGAAAACTCCCATGCCACATTGAGAACCTTGAATATTGAGGGTCAAGAGCTGGTCCAGTGTTCCACAGCCAGAATGGAACCCACATTGTTCCTCCTAAATGAGGTTTGACAATCAATCGAACTCCCTTCTCCAACACCCCTGAATTGACTTTACTGGGGAGACTAAAGAGAGTGATGCCCCTGTAATTGGTGCACACATTCCTATACTCTTATTTGAAGAGGGTAATCACCACCTCAGTCTGCCAATGCAGTAGCACTGCCCCTGATGTCCATGTGATGCAATGGCATATCAAAAACGATAACTCAGCAGCATCCAAAGCCTTGATGAACTTCAGGTGGATCTCATTTCAGATCTTCTCTGGGTGACCAAAGCCCCACTTACTGATGAACCATCCCTCATGTCCCCTCACTCAGTTTTCTGTATGGAAAACATGTTGGGGGGGATTGAGAAAGTCCTTCTGCCACCCGATGACATCAGTGCAGGTCAATAGCACCCCTCCTACACTATACACTCCAACGACTTCTACTACTATAGTGTTGATTAAGTGGTGCTTTCTCCACCTCAACCACCTGATGGTTTGCCAGAATCTCATCAGAGCCTCTTGATAGTTTCTATGCAAAGTCTCACTGAACTCCTCTCATCTGAGTCTTTGCCTCAGCAAAAACCAGGGCTGCAGCTCACTTGGCCAGACAATGCCTCTCATGTGCCTTTGAAGTGCTACCAACTAATAAGGCCCAACAGAACTCCTCCTTCAGCTTGATGGCCTTCCTCATTCTGAGTTTCTATCATTGCGTTCAAGAATGTTTACCGCAAAAGGCACCAACATTCTTGCAGCTACAGCCGCAACCACAGCTCATGGCAGACACTTCAACAATGGAGGTGCAGAACATGGCCCACTCAGACTCAATGTCCCCCACCTTCACTGAGATGCAATTAAAGTTCTCTTGGAGGTGTGAGTTGACGTTCCTTCTGATGGGTTCTTCAGTCAAGTGTTCCCAGAAAACCCTCACTAGTCTCTTTAGAATGATTTGTTCAATTAGCTTTGTAGAGATCTAGTAGAGTGCTGGATGAATGGGTAAATGAGGGCACAGATTGTTGTAAAGCGCTTTGAGTATCTCAGTAAGATAGAAAGGTGCTATATAAGTACAGTCCATTGATCATTTACCATTTACTTGATCTCTCCAGCGTCTTCCCCTGTCATACAATATAACTCTTCAACAGGTGGTGTTGGCTCACCTTCACTCTTCACCTCAGTGTCCAAAGCGGCCACAGTTCAGATGACACAAATACAATGTCTATCATCATTCTAGGGCCTACAGTTTCCTTTGTGAACATAAGGTGTCCATCTTTATGTGTGTGTGTGTGTGTGTATGTGTACACACAGATAATATTTAAATTAAATTAAATTCAGTTTATTTATATAGCACCAAATCACAACAAAGATGTCCCAGGGCACTTTACAGGAACATTCACATACATAGAAAAGCCAATTACTAAAGTTCTCTATCTAAGGAAGCAGCAGACACATTGACTCTTTACTTTGTTGCAGTCTTCCATCCTGAGCAAGCGCAATGGCAGAAGTGGAAAGGGAAAAACTTTTTTTAGTTCTCTATAGTAAAATAATCACTAAAGTAAACATATTTTTGTTTAGGCTGTGGGCACCGTCTGAGTGGGGTTGACTGAAATGTAACCTGTTGTAGATGTTTTTTTTTTCGACAGCTTCTTTTTGCAGGGGTTGCCACAGCGAGTGAACATGCATAAACTATTTGGCAATTATTTCTTGTCAGATGCCTTTCATAACACGACCTGGGCTTGAACCTGCAGCCTCAGGATTACAAGACTGCAGCACTGACCATCGAAATACTGCAGCCCCGATTTGTTGGAGATGTAAAGCCAAAAATTACTTTTCTGAGTCTCACATTTGTTCATTCGTTTAGCGAATATTTTACTAACAGACAAACAGGGTTGACTCCAACATTTTAGTGATGTTTTAAACTAAGATGTTGCATAATGTCTAGAACTTGTATGCAATGGGGATGATGGTAAACTACTTCCACAAATTTAGCTCAGTATTTGAAAATTTGACTGAATTGTAGCTATTTTTGTTTGCAAAGCTCACTTTGACCATCTTGACTTATAATCACCCCAAAAGATAATCTGTTTCAATTTATTTATTTATTTTCAACTCAATGATTGATTTTAGAAAGCTTAATTAAGATCAGTTTGGTTAGGTATATGATATGTTTGGCTCTCTAACTGTACAGACAAATGAACACACACAGTTCCCAAAATATATATTTTGGGTCTGTGGCGCTGAGTCTGTAGCCATATTCCATATATTATTAGACTCTGAATTGATCTGAATGTTTATTTGTGCCTAGTTGCCTGTCCTTGTGTTAATACAATGATGGACTGGTATTCTATTCGGGGGTGGGGTGGGGGTGGTGGGGGGGTCATGTCACATCACAAATGAGTCATCCTCCAGCATCAAGGTGGCATTCTGCTCAAAGCAAACACAGCCATAGCTGGGGTAGAATAAAGGCAGTCCGACTGCGGCCAGGTCAGGCTGCTGTCGGCCAGACAATGAAAAATGTCAATCGTAGCTGCAGAGGTGACGGATGAGAGAAGTGGCTGATAACCAAAAAAACAAAACAGAACACCAAAAACTAATCACATAAAAACACAAGGAAAAACACAACAAAATAATTATTAATAATATTATTATTATTATTATTAATAATATAATAGACAACCACAACAAAAAATATAAGCACCACTAAACACATCTAACAGCAAAACACAGATCCCAACATAAGGTCCAAGTGAAAGTTGGGTTTTAATGTGTGAAAGCTGATTAAGCATTCACCCAATTGTTTTACTGTTCATAGTTTCTTAAATACGGTTTTTGGCTGAACACCTTCAGCCTACATTCAAGTTATTATATAGTTATATTATCAATATGTCAGCTCATTCAAGAGATAGTGTGCTATAATTTTTGATAGTTTTAATTTTGTTGCTTTTACACACATTGAACTTTATTCTGCATGTTTAATTTTACTAAATCAGTGGGTCATTACAATTTGAGTTTGTTTCAATCTTTTTCAGTTTTTATTTTAGTATTCTTTGTTTTTTCTAAATTTAGCAAATATTTCACTAGTATACATTTTTATCTTATATATTGCTAGGTTTTAACTTTTAGCTATTATTTTGTTAATTTCAATGATAGCTTTTATGTAGCTAATGTTAACTTTTAGCTACTTTTGTACTACTTCTAGACTTTAGAAACTCTTCTTATTCTGTATTTGAGCTACTTCAAAACCAACAAAGTCCATGCTCAATAATCCATGTATACAATCCAACAATTTTCAGTCAGGTCATCTGGACAGTTTCTTATTTTTGTGTGTGCTGAAATGTTTCACCTTCCATTTCAGCATAAAAAAAAGAAACTGTATATATGGATTATTGAGCATGGACTTTGTTGGTTTTGAACCAGTTTGACCTGACTGTCGACGAGGGAGAGGGCCAGCACCAGAGGAGGGGGTGTGTCAAAGAAACCATCTTAGCACCAACATAACTGGTTTGTTCCACTTTGGAGTAAACTGTTGGGGGAAGAATCAGTTTTGTGTAGTGTGTTTCCTTGACTGATGAAGCCTTCTGGATGGAAGGTGAAATGTTTCAGCACAGAAAAAAAAAGAAACTGTACAGATGACCTGACTGAAAATTGTTGGATATGTGAGCTACTGTTTTTTCATATTTAAGTTTCTGTTATACTTGTTTTAATTCTAACAATTTGTTGAAATTTGTGGGAAAAAACTAAAATCAGAGACATTCATACAGCAATTTCACAGAAAATTATCATGTTGTTTTTGATGTTGAAATAATTGAAGTTAGGATAGATCCATGATCCATCTATTCATACTTACACCCAATAAGCATTACACAGATGGAGAAGATCTTCTCAGAGTTGGTGTTGGGTGAAACATTTCCAAACCCCACACTTGTCAAACTGCTAAATGTGAAGTAGAGAGCTGTAACATACTTGTCTTTGATTGAAGGTCCCGAGCCTGGTATGGAAAACAGAGAAACCAGTTACACACACAATAACACTCTCCAACACAAGCAACTTAAACAGAGCATTTCATGACAAGTTCATCAATAGTTCTGTGATTGAGAATATGTTCATGAGATTTCAGGGACTAACAATATACGTGTGTGGATGTGTACATATATTTGGGGGTTGGCACAGTAAAGTTCAGGGTTCGAGTCCCAGTGTCAACTTCTGAGCAACACAATGAGTGAGAGACATAATATGAGGCATGCCTTGGACATTGCCGAGATTAACAAGGTCATGTCAGATGTTGGGAAAAAGAACATTCTGGTGAGAAATGGGTAACTGGAACAACAAGGGCAGAGAACTTAACACTGTTGGAATGATACTATGCGACAAGCCTAGGGAGATGGGCTATATGGGAAGGATTGAAGTATTCAAAATACTCCTGTATGTCTACAAATCACTGAACAGTCCCCCCCCCCCAATATCTCTGATCTGCTACAGCCGTATGTCCCACCACGTTCCCTGAGGTCAGCGGACCAGTTGCTCCTCACAGTTCCAGGAACTCGTCTTAAGCGCAGAGGTGACAGGGCCTTCTCTGTAGCAGGACCAAGACTTTGGAACGAGTTGCCTCTGCTTGTCAGACTGGCCCCCTCCCTCTCGGTTTTCAAGTCCCTTTTAAAAACCCACTACTACTATACAGTAGCTTTCAACACCAGATGATCTGTGTTTTGATCCTGTACGCTCCACACTGGTTAGTCGTCATATTTATTATCTGCATCGTTTTTTATGTCTTTATTCTGATTTACCTCATTTTGTATATTGCTTTGTGTGTCGCCTGTTTTTCTGTCTAAACAGCACTTTGGTTGGCCTTGTCGCTGTTTTAAGTGCTCTATAAATAAAATGGTATGGTATGGTATGGTAAGGATGTGGGCACTCTGGAGGAAACTTCAATACCCCTCATCCAAATTGAGTCAGAAACAACTTTGGACCCAGTGTTCCAACATTTGAGTGATTTGAGTGACTCGGTCAATCACACTGAGAGACTGAGGAGGTACAACAAAGATGCTACGGCAAGGGGGAGCCAGGACAACAGGTCGAAAAGGATATATACCATCATCAGAATATAAGTACCAAGCTCCATTGAAAAGTCCTGATGAACTAAATACAAGGACAGCTGACTTGAGAATTAAGACTTACAGATGGCCAATGTTAAGTGACAAAGTACCTTCTGAAAGTATGTTAGAAGATGGGAATGCATCTTCCTACAAGAGAGCTGATATACACCACAATGATATTTGACTTGCTTAGCTGTAAGATCAAGCCTACCATGAATAAGGAGAATGAAGAAGGAAGCTAAGATCATGTTGACATGGCTAGAAATCAGCTAGCTGTCAGAACATCAGAAAAGAGCAATGACTAAAGAGCCAAAACAAAACACCACAACATATTCTTATAACACTTCTGGGCAGATGTCAGGTCCAACTTGGAGATGAAATCAGAAACTCCATAAAGCTCATCAGCAGTAGGAAGCATGAAGTATGCTAAAATTCCCCGGTAGATTGCTGCATCAACTGTGGACTTCAGAAAAAAAGTGGACCAGCACTAGCAGAGGTGATATGGCACACCAGTTCATCACTGGACTTCAAGCAACATGGATTCTGGGCCTCTCCACTCTTCTTCCAAACTCTGGGACCTTGATTTCCAAATGACATGCTAATTTTATTCCATCTGAAAAAAGGACATTGGACCACTGAGCGACAGTACGGTTCTTTGTCTCCTCAGTGGGTAAGACACATCTGACGTTGTCTCTGGTTCAGGAGTGGATGGACTTGTAAAATGTGACATGTCTAGGAGTTAATTATGTGATTAGTGTGTGACACCATGAGTTTTCAATATTGAACTTATTCACAATGTTCTCATTTTCTGAGAAAATATTTGTTTTTTCATTATTTGTAAGCCATAATCATTAAAATAACAATAAATAAAGACTTTAAATATTTCACTCTATGTGAAATGAATCTATACAATATGAGTTTCACTTTCTGAAATGATTGACAAAGCAAACTGAAGTTTTTCCTGATATTTTAATATACTGTATTTAGATACACCTGTATGTTAATAATGTGGGCTGGATAACTGGAAAAATAAGTAAACTTGGCGACTTCTGCTGTGGTGTGCGGCTACATCTAGACATAAGAAAAGTTATTTTCAAAAAGTAGGTTGCCAGGTCAAAATCAAAAATGGCTGCAGCCATATATGTATGCATTTCCTGTTCAATTCCAGCCAAGAAAAATACTTACAGTATCTATAAAACTATTAATTAATTATTTGAATAGAGATGTGGAACAGTGGCATACAGCTTGTTTGAACTATGATGCCACCATAAAACAAACAAAAAATAATCATTTAAAAAAGTACATTTTTTAGTTTAATCATTTGTTTAATATGTTGCACAATTAAAAACATTAAAAATAAAAATAAATGTGGATATATGGCATTTGAAAATTGTGACTTTTTGGGTTGCCATGTCAAAACTCAAGATGGCTGCCCCCATTAATGTCTATCCATGTTGTGGGCTACCTTGAATTTTGACCAAGCAACCCAGTTTTCTAAAGGAACCTTTCTTACACCTAGATGTAGCCACACACCAAAACAGAAGTTAGTACCTCACTTGTTTTTCAAGTTATACTCTCAACATTCATTCAATCTTTATTTAAACAGATAAGTCACATTGAGCCTCAAAGACTAATTTACAAGTGAAACCTGTTTGGACAGACAATACTGTCAACATGCATGGACGGACAGACAGAGGGTATTTACAATTCCTCCATTTTGCTCCGCAATGGTAAACAAAGGGTGTTAGAAGTTTCACTAAGGCTTGCTTGAGACTATCACGGGACGTATGAAAATAGATAATATTTTCCTTTTAACATTCTCTTATTTTGTTGTACAATTTTTTTATTGTAGGAACATGCACACACACGCAATCCCCCACAACCCCCACACCCCCCACACACACGCATGTTTAGTGCCACATACCTGGAATGGAATCATTGAATTGTTTTCCTAGCTGTTCCCCCAAGTTGTGGAGCCAACCTATTGAACCATTTCTCTCAACATTACCAATTGCGTACCTACATTACAAAAAAAACAAGAAAAATGAAAAAATAAGAATGACATTTTCACTGCTTTAAAATTTAAAATGCAGTTTAACGAAATATGACTTTTTACATAATCTGACCTGCATTATCTCATATGAGGTTCTTTATGAAAATAAGAAGCAAACTCACATGAGACTATTTTGTTTTGAATGACATAAGATTTCTGGTTATTTTGGAATTAATACTACAATACTCAAGTAGAACTGGGTAACCAACACAAAGAAGATTATTCTAATATTAATATCAATAGTTTTGAACCATCAGACTTAATGAGCTTGTACCAGATGCAGGCCAGCCAGTGAGCGATGAGTGCAAAGGTGCACATGAGAAGGAAAAGGACAGCTGCTCCATACTCTGAGTAGCGGTCCAACTTTCGGGCTACGCGGACCAATCGCAAGAGACGAGCAGTTTTTAGCAGTCCTATTAGAGTGGTGGTCTGAAATTGGAGAAAAAGAAAACAGGTCAGGTGTCACAACAAATGTCCCACCCCAAAACCATGTCTCATATTTCCTCACAGTAAACCCACTTGCTGTCACAATTATTTCTTATATAAAGACAGTGTAACAGTGACTTTGTACCAAGGTGCTTCACTGCTAATAAGGTAGTAACTAATTATCCATCCATCCATTTTCTTCCGCTTATCCGAGGTCGGGTTGCGAGGATAGCAACTTAAGTAGGGAGGCCCAGACTTCCCTCTCCCCAGCCACTTGGGCCAGCTCCTCTACGGGAATCCCAAGGCGTTTCCAGGCCAGCTGCGAAACATAGTCTCTCCAGCGTGTCCTGGGTCTTTCTTTCAGTCTCCTCCCAGTGGGACGTGTCTGAAACACCCCATCAGGGAGGCATCCAGAAGGCATCCTAACCATATGCCTGAGCCACCTCAACTGGCTTCTCTTGACGTGGTGAAGCAGCGGCTCTACTCTGAGTTCCTCCTAGATGATCGAGCTTCTCACCCTATCTCTAAGGAAGAGTCCAGACACTCTGCAGAGAAAATTAATTTCGACCGCTTGTATCCGAGATCTCGTTCTTTTAGTCACAACCCAAAGCTCATGACCATTGATGAGAGTAGGAACGTAGATCAACTGGTAAATTGAGAGCTTTGCATTTTGACTCAATTCTCTCTTCACCACGACAGACCTGTACAGCTCCAGCTTCACTGCAGACGCCGCACCTATCCGCCTATCGATCTCTCGCTCCATTTTTCCCTCATTCGTGAACAAGACCCCAAGATACTTAAACTTTTCCAGTTACTAATTATATTATTTATTATTTACTATAACTAATAAATGTTGACCACCATCATCAGTATGGGGTGACTAGTTTCTTACTCTTTTAGTTGTAATCATTGCATTGTGGTGCCTTTACAACTTCATTACTGTGCTTGCAAAGCACCTTTGAATATATCCACCATGTGCATTTGTGTTATCCAGTGGGGACCCTTAGGGCCTTGAGTACAGATACAGATATTCTTTATTGTCGTTCGCACCACATGTACAGCGAAATTATGTACACAGAGTCCCTGTTACATCCAACAATAAAATGTAAAAGAAAGTACATTCAGAAGGGGCCAAAGTATTCAGCTTATATAAAATGTTACATTTAAATTTTGATTTGATCAGTAACTGTATCACTTCACCACTTGCTCTCGCCGAGATTGGATGCTTCTCCCCTCCCTCTCCGCTTTGCTTTGCTGCTCTGTCTGTCTGTGAAACTGCTTGTGAGCCTCTCTTGCATATTTTTCAAACCATAATTATGGACTTGTTTTTATAAGTTAGTCCCTCAACTCAATTTACAACATTTCTTCGAAGAGAAAACGGGCTTTAGGCAAGCCGATTTGCCCTGTTGGCACGCACGCAGCTGGATATCTCATCAACTGGAAGACTTGATGATGTGTCTAGCTCTGCTGCTATCTATGGATTTTAAGGACACATATTTAATTTGATTTATGATAAGTGGTTCCTGCTTTTTTGGATCTGGCTGGTTGCTGGTTTTATCTACAATCAAGGAAGTCGTCGGCAGCAAATTTGGACCCGATCACGCTGCTTGCCTTTATGATGGCTTGGTTCGTGTCTCAAGTACCCGGACTCAAATGCTTTGGGGTGTTTAGATCAGATCTTGGGAATTTTACTCAGTCACTTTCTATCGGTGTGGCCATGTATTTTGGACATTTTGGAACCGAGTCGACCAACACAGACTCAAGGTAGATGTCATTAAGTTCTGCCTGTCTCCAAAACAATTGTGTTTATCTGAATTTGGCTCCCTTGGCTGGTTTTGAAGGCCATCTTATCTGAATTTGCCTGGAGAACATGTGATCTGACGCTCACCACCCCCTCCCTGAGGAATTTCCAACTGATAACTAGATGAACCAGCTGAATAAACATTGTGTCATCATTTCAGGACTCTTGGATTCTCATAGATGTTATGTTTATGGATCTCACCGGAGGACATTGACTGATTATTACATCCTATCAGAACTCTTACAGTGACCTCGAGAGCATCCATAAACATTGCTGACCGCTCTCGTCTCCTCCGTCTGCAGATTGTCTACGTCACTATGTGCTGTTTGTGTGAGGTGTTTTTTTAATATTAGAGTTTGTTTTTTTCCCTCAGGCAAGAAATAAAAAAAGTCTGATAGGAATTCTTTTTCGCCTCCAACTTCTACATGTGTCCAGTTAACCACTGTTTTTGTCTGTCCAAACAGGTCTCACTTGTAAATGAGTCTTCGAGGCTCAATGTGATTTATCTGTTTAAATAAAGGTTGAATGAATGAACTGATAGGAAAATTAATCAATCACAAGGCTGATGTAGAGTGGGTGGGACCAAAATGTGCAGTCTTAAGCCTTCAGTAATCTCCTGCAGGCTACCCTGTGACAGCATGTGTTTAAAGTAGTCCTTGCAGAGTCGGATATGAATGATGTGGCTGGATTGTCAACATTGCATTTCAAAGTGTTATTTTGCAGAGAAAAAGATTAGACTCCAGACAGGAACACCAACTCCAGCAGTGGAACTGACCATAAACAAAATTTGATGAAAGACATATTGAAATTGACCTTTATCAATACTACTCAGGGATTTTTTTCTACTAGTCTTTCTTATTTGTTTATAGACGACTGAAAATAATTCTGTTGTTTTATTGGAGTTGCCTAATTTATTTTACTATGGAAAAATGATGAATCTGATGGAGTCAGCTCAGGGGAACATCTCTGAAAGCTACAGTATGGTTAAAAACTTTTACGACACTAGAGTGGATAATTAGCTGATGGAGAAGCACCACAACCAGAGTCTGGCTCCTAATAAGGTCAAAAGACCAGATACTGATCATCTTGTTAGTGTTAATGTATTTTTGGGGAAACAGCAAGACATGCTGATGTAAAATAAATATTTTCCTCTATATATCAATATATATATATATATATATTTGACCATGTGAAAATTTTCGATGAATTCAATTGCAACCTGTAAATTTGAAAACCCAGACTGAAATTGTAGTTGCTCTAAATGTTAAATACTATATGTAGGTTTACAAAGATAACCTTAAACATAACATTTGGATTTTATAACAAGATGAAGTTTTAAATATACAGTAAGTTCTGTGGGTTACTGTTAAATTTCAGAGTGGGTGGACCATAATGCCAACATGGTAGTCTTGGGATAGAAATGCATGGACTTTTTTAGGTTGGGTTCACATGCATAATCATGCTGTGATCTTCAGCTCTCACTGCAGTGGTTCACAGCCGAATGTGAAGTGACTGGGATGAGAATCGGCACCTCCAAATCTGAGGCCATGGTCCTCAGTCAGAAAAGGGTGGATTGTTCTCTTTGGTTCGAGGGTGAGGTTCTGCCTCAAGTGGAGGAGTTCAAGTATCTCAGGGTTTTGTTCACGAGTGAGGAAAGAATGGATAGTGAGATTGACAGATGAGATTGGTGCAGCATCTGCAGTATTGCAGATTCTGTGCTGGTCCATTGTGGTGAAGAGGGAACTGAGTTGTAAGGCGAAGCTTTCTGTTTACTGGTCGGTCTACATTCCTACCCTCACCTATGACCTCGAACTCTGGGTAGTGACCAGTGTTGTTTTTGACTGCCATTTTGATTTTAGTTTTAGTCTTAGTCTTTTAGACAAAAATACTTCTTAGTTTTAGTCAGTTTTAGTCATTTCTATATTTAATGGTTTTAGTCCAGCTTTAGTCGACAAAAACTTTAAAATTTTAAGTCTAGTTTTAGTCTTTAAAATAAATAGAAAACATATTAGTCTTTACAAATTAATTTGAGTAATTTGTTTTAATAGTGGAATCAAATACTGGTACTCCAAAAATGCCCAAAACAAAAACATTCTCACTTTGTGGCTTTATTTCTCAAAATGTCCTCAACTGTGCAAGCAGGTAGACCTGTTCGTCCAATCCAAAGAGCAATCGCCTGTTCTTTGGCATGTTGTTCCTGAGAATCTGTTTTATATTTAGATCCTGCGGCAAAGGCTGCTGGTATAGATGACTGTGACCTGTCGTTCTTTGGACCACCAGGTTTCTCTTTAGGAGTTGGGATCTCTGGGATCTGGATGAGAAAAAAGCAAGGCGAGAAGATAATTATTCTTTCTGTATATACAATGTACACCTCTTGTAAAGAATCTATAAGTGAATATAAAATAATCAAATGTATGTATATCTTTAAAAAATTATTTATATGTCTATATGTACATATATTGTACATAATGATTTGTGTCAACATATCTTACTAAATACCATGTTAAGAAAACAGAATGACTTTAGCTGTCAAACAAGCAAACAAAAAAATCTTTCTGATACGTTAATAACCAGATGAATAGCATCCACCCTGTCCTCCTTACGTAAGTCATCTGATCTTTCTATATTGTGCAATGGCCAAATTTCTAATGTATCTGTACAGTTGAGTTAGATTATTAAAAGTGCACTAGGGCTGTCTGATATTAGGAAATCCTGTGATGTGCAAGAACAGTGCATCATATTGCGATGATGATATGACTTGTGATAAATGAAAAAATACTTTAGTGCAGTGTTAATGTTTTTCTGCTCAGGGTTCAGAGCAGAAAAACAACACTGAGGTGCCCTTGTAGCTTTTAGTCTGAAGTACCAAACATTTAACACAGGCAGATGCTTTTGAAATTTGAATACAGCTAAATGTCAGCTTTACCTATTTTTTGCTAATTGGCATTAGATTTTCAATCCAGAATGACACTAACATAACCAGTATTTTTAATACTATTTTTCTTTTCATTAGATTGAAAACAGCTTTTTTGGGGGGGTATTTTTTACATTACTTTGTCCATTTTTCTTCTACCAATAAACACTCAATCTAAGAAAATGTATCTTTTCTCTTTTGCAAATGTTTTGATTCAATTTATTTATTTAAAATGAAGTATTTTTTGGCCCCCTAACACTTTTTACTGTAAACATTTATCAGACAAATGTTGGTTGTCTCATTTTAAAATGTAATGCAAGTAGTGTTTAGCTAAAATGGGTTTTTGGTTTAAAGGATGCAGACCCGACAGACACATGGGGTAACAGCAACAGGTTTGATATTCAGTCACTCAAACACAACCTATCAGCCATACATCCCTGCATGTTTTACACGTAACAGTAGCCGACGTTAGATTAGCACAACAAACAAGCTAATAGCACAAAGTTAGCATCCACGTGCGCAAGCAAGGACAGGATTTATAAAAATAAAATTAAAAAAACATTAAGTTTACACGAAACTGGAGTTGTGAAATGTGTCACAACCCGTTTGGTTTGTCAAGTAACATTGCATGTATGTACATTACAAAAATAGTAGTTGTAACTAACTTACCTTGGAAAAAACATCAGGGTGGTGGTGAGCCTTCAGGTGCCGCTTAAGATTTGTCGTGTTTTTTCCACCAAGTTTAAATCCACATTTACCTCCGTCTCCCTCGACGATACATTCGGTTCTTCTTTCAGTTGGGTTAAATACAAAATAAGTCCATAAATCCTTTCTGGGTTTGCGTCCACCGAGCCCCTTCGTAAAACGTGCAGCATCTGCCATGGTCCAGTTTGAAATGAAGTCAAAGGTGAGCGCGCGGTGCATCAGCGTGGTTGGGTAGCAGTGGGTGTGACCAATGGGCAGAAATATTGTGCATTCTAAATTATTGACGGACCACCGACAAACATTTTCGTACAGTCTCATCTCGTCAACGAAAACTCACACACATTTCGTCATGTTTTAGTCATTAAAGAGCAATGTTTATTTCGTTACCGTCTCATTATTGTCATGAAAAAAGGGGGCGTCGACGAAACGTTTTCGTCATCGTCATCGTTAACGAAAACAACACTGGTAGTGACCGAAAGAATTAAGATCATGGACACAGGTGGTTGAAATGCGTTTCCTCTGTAGGGTAGCTGGACTCTCCCTTAGAGATAAGGTGAGAAGTTTGGTTATCTGGGAGAGACTCGGAGTAGAACCGCTGCTCCTCCACACTGAGAGGGGCCAGTTGAGGTGGTTCGGGCAACTGGCAAGGATTGTCCTTTGGCACCTGCCTAGGGAGGCGCTTCGGGCATGTCCGACTGGGAGGAGATCCCACAGAAGACCCAGGACACGCTGGAGAGACATAGTCTCTTTTCTGGGAATTCCTTGGAATCCTCCCAGAAAAGCAGGAAGAGGTGGCTGCCGAAAGATGTCTGGGCCTCCCTGCTCAAGCTGCTGCCCCCAAGACCTGACTTCAGAACAAGCAGAAGATAATGTACATACGTACGTACGTACGTACGTACGTACGTACGTACGTATGTAAGTATGTATGTATGTATGTATGTACGTATGTATGTATGCATGTATGGCGTTCAGATGGATTGACTCTGTTGGTTGTTCTGCTTAGAGTTGTGTTCGCATTTAGGTTCAGATTGTTGTTAGTGACTACATAAAAAAATGACACCATAAGTCAGATATTTTTCGTAAAAAAGGTGAAATCACCTCATACTTAGCAAGTTTCTGATTTGTGAAACTGAAATTAATGTGATGTAATCGGTCCATGACTCTAGTGTCTTCAGTTACCAGGTTTAAGCGATGTTACATCTGAACTGAAGGTGTAGCTCTTAAAGTCCCGGTGCCAAAAAGTTAGCTAGAACTTACAGGGTACATATTTGGTGCATATCTATTATTTATCAAAAATGTACAAGGTACTCAATGTACCAGGTACCTACCCAGTACCAGGTATAAACAAGGCAACATGTCACTTCATAATACAACTTCAAAAAAAATATTAGACACATACCAGACTATAATATGTATTTCTAGCAAAGTATGCAATTTGTAAAGGCAAATGAAAGGATTATGTTGTCACACACTGTTTTAATGCCTTCTGATTTAGCACAAGTTCAACATTTGGTCTGGGCTTACTTGAGATTTTGGGGCTTGGAACAAACAGCAAGAAATGCAACTTACTACAAACTCAATGATGTCCTCTGGGTAAGAACCACAGCTCTCAGTCTAAATGGTTATATTCCAAATAATCAACTTTAAACCAACAAAATTTAAAAGTGTAAGTTATAAAATGATTCATTTTTTTCTGCTGTTGTAAACCCCATGGATAATAAACGTTAAACATCAAAATTTCTCGCTGCATTGCAACTAAGGCTTTCTGAATGTAAAGATTGTCTTTATACTATACTTTATTATATTCATGTAAATATAATTTTACCATACGTTCAAAAAATATTTGTGCAAAACATTTTGGAAGTGAAATGTTTAAATACAAGTACACACTTTTATCAAACAGGTGCACAAATCAAAGTTACAAGTTCACAACTATTGCAACATCGCTACCTTGATAGACAAATATGATTTATTGAAACCTTTGAAGGTAAGCCAGTATGTCTGTTGTACAATGAGAGTAGCACAACTGCAAAGGATTACAACCTGCGTTTTTAACCAGCATTTTCCCCTTTAATTGGATGTTCTGTCTCAAAGTGAAAACTGAGCGTAGCCACGCTGTTTTCATCTGGTCCTACCCTGAAAACCCCCGGGAATGCTTTGCTCTGCAGATGCTCAGTTAAATACGTGATCCTCATTGCCATTAGGCAAATCCTGGTATTGTGTATGCTTTTGATATTCTGCTTCAAATTCATTATATTGTTATTGGTTTTAATTGGACTATCTGCCTTTTAAAATCAAAGATAATATCACAAAGCTGTTTAGTTTCTTGTGTGAGTGTATGTAAATTGGCATTGATATTTAATAAATTGTGCCAGTGGCACCACTAAAATCTTGCCTAAGATGCCAAATTGACTAGGGCCGGCACTGTATGCCCCCTGAAAGAAGTCTTGGCCATCCCTGTGCCACCCCTGGCAAAAAGATGTGGCTCCATTCCTGTCAAATGGACACTTTGTTTTTGGACATGCACCTAAAGCAGTCACTGTGAAGTGATAAAGCTTGGAGCATATATGTTTTTTTAAGGAAAAGCAAATGTTGTCAGCTACACAATGGGGTAATCTTGATACCATCAGACATACATTAAAAAGTTCCAGTTTTATTTTCTTGTCCAACTGTTGGTTGGTAACTTGTCTTTTAAAGGCACTTTCATACAACAGTTTGTAAATTTATTTTGGCTACTGAACCCTTTTATTCTTTTGCTCTTTACAACTATTTAAATTTCAATTGGAAATCCAGTTTCTTTCAATCATTCAGAAAAAGTCTTGTTTCTGCACATTTTTGGTAGTCTTTTTTTTTTAAGGCATATTGGTTTAAAATTTCTCTTTTAATAATTTTACATCATTCTTTGTTCACCTACAGTTTATGTCTTCATTATACAATGTTTTATCAATACTTGCTTCAAATTTTCGGTGTAACTGACTGAACATCTTTCCTTTATAACATAGACTGCTGCATCAGTTGCTGGTTTTTGAATAACTTTCCTAGTTTCAGCTGACAGCTCTCATTTTTAGTTCATGGTTCAAGGCTAAAACCAGCTCTAGACTGCAAACACTTGGAACAATTGTGCAAGTACTTCCTTTAAAAAATGTGATTACACCTTTATTATTTCTACTTGATCTAACAAACATCTGACCCATATTTACCATAGCTTCATTGTTTTGTGTTACAAAGACAGCCCACAGTTTGTCCATCATGCTACATATCTGTACCTCTTCTCCATTGCGATAGATCAGCAGGTCAAAGGGAATAGCAGCCACCATGTCGATGAGGAACCAGCCTTTGAAATAGTGCACGGCAATGCGCACTGGGTGACTCACTACTTCATCATTAGAGTTCACATATGTGGTTCTGAGAAAGAGTAACATTACAAAATGTACTGTCAATAATTATGCAAGATGGTATTCAGTGCTGTTCATGTGAGGTTTTGGGATTTGAAGCTCCATTTTAATTTTTGACATAAACAACGGCCAAATCAGATTAACAATAACAAAAATAACTGTTCAAACCTGAAATTGATGAGGATGTCAATAATGAACATGATGTCCACAATGAGGTCCACCACATTGAGAGGAGAGCAGGAGTAACCACAGCTCTGCTTGGCTACTTCTTCCTGAGAGGAGGAATGTCAGGTTAAAAAAAATATAAGAAAGGATTTATGTGAAAAGAGTTGGGTATTTATAATCAATGGTACTAAAAACAGAAAGCATCAATGAAATACATTAACAATGACGATTTTAATTTACTTTTCATATCCATGATGAGAATAAACAAAAAAAGTCACCAAGAAAAAGGACATTCAGCAAGAGATGAGTCTTGGGTCCTGCCTTGTAAGTAGATGTAACTCAGACAGACCAAAAACTTAAACTTTATTCCTATTTAAGTACACTTCATGCTTAGAGCATAATAAACAAAAACCTGAGTAAAGAAATTCACATTGCAGTGTTTTTACCTGGGGTTACTGGCCTGGTAAGGGGTGGGAGGACTGGACAAAGAATATGTTTTGCTTTTGATTACAGTTTTTATAGATTTATAACTTGGATGATTTATTTACAAAGTGTGCAGCTTTTCTCTCTGCAGTGCTTAATTTGTGATGTCTCAAACTTGTTTAAAAAAAATTTTTGTTGTAGAAAACAAAACAATGTTTTTAGCTTTTAGTGGTTTGCAACTTTTTTGAATGAATGTAATTCAGGAAATGACAAAAAAATGAAAAATAAATTATATTTTTTGCATTGATTCTGTCAAATCTGATTGTCTAGTTTGCCTGTATTGTTATCAGTCATGAGGTTTTTAATGTCCAAATACTTGTAGTGGCGACAAAGCCCATCAATTTTAATTTTCAATTACAGTATTTTCAAAATAGTCAAACTTTGATTACAGTAATAAAACATTTTAAAGTTGACACTAAAAGGATGTTTAAGATTTAAAATATTTTTGTCTTTTTGTGACATTGCTGTATTCAAAAGGCTGATATTAGAAAAAACAAACTGTCACAGTCCTTTGCACAGTACAAAACAACTTCAAAATTGCCATTTATATTTGCCAGACTGATAGATTTATGCCTTGAAATGACTTTATTTCACACAAATAGACATTTTAATGAATTCAGCTCGTTTAGTTATTTAATACAATCTTTTTCATATTTGATCATTTATTAAGTATCATTAATCACTGTACTGTTATCTCACAGTATAGTTTCAAATGTAGACAAGCTTACCACTAAGAGATAACAAAACCTTTTTTTTTTTATTTATAATCTAGTTTGAAATTGAAATTAGCAGATTTTTATAATAAATTCTAAATGCTTGAAACTAACACTGAACACTGTGAGGTTTTTTTTAAAAAGCTAAATGGAGACATGCGTTAGCATTAATCCTAGGAAAATAAATGAACGTTTATTGGTGTAATATAGTTTGATTACAATAATTGAAATGGCAGAAAACAGCAAGTTTACCCCAGAGAGGATCCAAAGAGCTTGTGGAAGCTCTCGTGGCTGGGCCCTCTCTGCTAGTAGGTTTGATCTTGCGCAGAAGTTGGACATGTCTGCATGCTAATGATGTTGGTTTGAACACATTAACATTTGATATAAAGTTAAAATACACACCTCAACATTCACACATCAACCTTTCCAAGTTCTCTTCCACCCGTTCCTTATTTTCACCACAGATCACAATGTCATCTGCAGAAATTCTCAGTCCACTGGGATGTCTGCCTGACCACACCTGTTAGCCTGACCAACATCCGAGGAAACAAGAAGGAACTCAGAGCAGATCCTTGATGCAGTCCCATTTAAAGCTACTTGTCACTCCTACAGTGCACCTCACCACTGTCCTCATAAATGTTCTGTTACAATATAATATACATTTTTTTTGCAACACAACATTTATACATACAGTACAACACCACTGCTTCTCCCTTAGCACCTTATCATTGTTGTTTCTAAATCCACAAATATATAAAATGTCCTCTCTATACTTCTCCACTTACAACCTTACAGACAATATAGCGTCTGTGGTGTTCTTTCTTGGCATGAAACTATACATCAAGACATACTGCTGTTTTCAATTCTTCACTAAATCTAGCTTTCTCAACTCTCTGCTATATTTTCATTGTGTGACTCATCAGTTTCTATAAAGCTACATTATCCTTGCATATAAAACAGGCACCAACACACTTCATTCCTCAGGCGTTTTCTCATTCTCAAACATGATATCAAATATTCAAGTCGAAAACCTCACTTCCATCTTCCCTAAACTGTGCCATATCTCCATTAATGTCATCGGATCAAACTCCATTCTTCCCTTTCAAAACATTATAAACTTCATCTTCACTAATCTTTCCCAATTTCTGATCAGTTTCTCTCTAGTCTCTAGTCTTCTTTCCCTTTCATTTTATATTCATACATTAGCTCATCAACGTACTTTTTCCATCTCCAAATCACACTCTCATAACTTTTTCAAATATAATTTCTATCTTATGCAAGCCCAGTGCTTCCCCTACCATTTTACAAGTGAGGTGCCATGCCTTGTCAACAGAATCGAGGGCCCCGCCTACAGAATCGAACGGTGCGCACCCCGCCCCCACCCGTCTGCACTGCCATATCTCTAAGCTAGCAGTGAACAATACAAGCACACTAGCTAAAATGCTAAAGGCAGTGTGGCTGCACGTTGCCTCACGCTTGGTACAAAACAGTGCACATTTCAGATGTGTCTCTGTCTCCAACCCCACCACCCCCACTCAAAAACTGTCGGTACAAACGGCATGCAGTTCAGAAATGTACCTCCCCCCGCCCCCCCACCGACAAAAATCATGGACGGAAAAATCGCCCGGTCATGGCAAGTTATCTAGGGGAAACAATGAAGGCTAACCTTCTGTACATGCTTTTTAGCTTGGTACCACTGTCTCATCAGTCGATACAAGTTCTTCTCTCCCTCCTTAGCGTTCAGCCGCCTGTACAACCTTCTGTTTTTCTATTTTTCTATGGACAAATGAGAGTACATAATACTGTCATTTATCCTCTCAGTATCCCATTTTTGTCTAGCTTACCTCTCCCTCTGTACAACCATTTATGTATCTAGATGACACACCATACCAGACCATACCCTTACCATTTTATTTATAGAGCACTTAAAACAGCTACAAAGCCAACCAAAGTGCTGTACAGACAAAACAATAGACAACACAAAAAGCAATATACAAAATGAAGTAAATCAAAAATGTAGACATAAAAACGATGCAGATAATAAATATGACGACAAACCAGTGTGGAGCATACAGGTTCAAAACACACACCATCTGGTGTTGAAAGCTACTGAATAGTAGTGAGTTTTAAAACGGGATTTGAAAACCGAGAGGGAGGGGGCCTGTCTGACAAGCAGAGGTAACTTGTTCCAAAGTCTTGGTCCTGCTACAGAGAAGGACCTGTCACCTCTGCGCTTACGATGAGTTCCTAGAAATGTGAGGAGCAATTGGTCCACTGACCTCAGGGAACGCGGTGGGACATACGGTTGTAGCAGATCAGAGAGATGGGGGGAGGGGGGGGGGGGCAAAACTGTTCAGCGGTTTGTAGATATACAGGAGTATTTTGAACTGGATTTGAAGGTGAACTGGTAGCCAGTGCAGTGAGGCCAAAACTGGTGTAATGTGCTCTCTTTTGCCTGTACTGGTTAAAAATCGGGCTGCTGCATTCTGGACCAATTGTAGTCGTGCAATGGAGGTCTGACTGATACCAAACAGGAGTGAATTGCAGTAATCAAGCCTAGATGTAATGAATGCATGTATTACTGTCTCCAGGTTATTTTTGGACAATATGGGCTTCAGTTTAGACAGCCGCCTCAGTTGGAAGAAACATGATTTAACAATCATGTTTACATGATTGTTAAGTTTCAGGGAAGGGTCCATTATCACTCCCAGATTAGTGACTCTTTGTTTTTCTGACTGGGTTAGAGTGGAAAGGTTGATGCAGTGGTTTGTGATTGTGTCATTGGGAAGGAATAACATGATTTCAGACTTCTTTTCATTGAAACTTAAGAAGTTTAAAGCCATCCAGACCCTGATGTCAGCCAGGCAGTTGAGCAGCGGTTGAATAGAGCATGTACCATGGTGTCTTAGGGGGAAGTAAATTTGTCAGTCGTCGGCATAGAAGTGAAAGGGTATGTTGTGTTTCCGGAAAATAGCACCAAGCGGCAGCAGGTATAGAGAGAATAGGAGGTGACCCAGGATGGACCCCTGCGGAACCCCCCATTAAAGCTCTGTCGCTGCAGAACTAAAATCCTTGATGCAGACACAAAATGATCTGTCAGCGAGGTAGGATCTGAACCAATTGAGGGCTGACCCTGTGATGCCCACCCACTGCTCCAACCTAGCAATGAGAATCTCATGGTCGATGGTGTCAAAGGCGGCTGTGAGGTCCAATAGGACAAGCAGCACAGAATCACCGGTATCTGTGGATCTGAAGATGTCATTAAAAACCTTCAATAGGGCAGTTAGGGAATAGGCAATAGGGAAGGCACCAAGTACCTTCTTACCTATCTATTGAGTCATTGTTGCTGTAGTAACTCATTTAACTGGAAGGTGTTCCTTCCTATCCAAAGCCTTTCAGCCTTCTGCTCTCTTTACTACGTTCTTCCTTCCTCAACTTCCATTACCATTTTGTTTCTTGCTTGCCCTCGGTGAAGGCAGACACTTCTCCCTCCTGCTCCATCCCTGCTCTGCTCTTTGTCCTGTGAACCTTTTTCAGAGCCTCTTTCAGCATATCTTCCAAATTATAAACTATAGATCTTTTCAGCTGGACTCTCAATGCAATTGATCAAATTTTCTTAACAAGAAGACATGGCGAAGGAGAGCCCTCTTGCCCTGACAGAACAGTAGCAGCTGGATACACAGTGGGATAAGTGGAAGATTGTGTGTCTCTCTATATTATCAATTGAGGACGCTGAAGATGTGTACATAATTGGATTTATGATAACAGGATTTCTGCTTTTTGGAGTTGGTAGTTACCTGGCTTATCGACAAATTCATAAAATGTTAGCAGCTGTTCTGGCCATTGTTAATCTCCCTGGCATGTGTGAAGGAATGTGTCGTGCAGTTAACACTCAGACTCAGATGCTGTGCAAGCGAATCTCGCTGGTGGGAAGGAATAGATCTTGGAGAAGTTGGAAGCTCGACTCAGCATATGTAATCGCAATTTGGCTGTTTGGAGTCGCCATGAGATGTACTAGTGAGACTGTAAAGGCAGACGGAAATTAACAGAGATCGGCCTGACCCAAAACAAATGTTGATATCTGAGTCTGGCTCCCTACGTGCTGGCTTTGGAAGGTTGACTAGCTCAATTTCTCCTGGATGTTATGGAAACAAGACACCCTGACACCACCACCACCCCCCCCATCCCCTCCCCACTTCACTCCCCAAGGACATGGACCTGTGCCAGAGCTCAACCGAGCTGGCTGATAAACATTGCACCACCTCTTATCAGGACTCTGAACAGTGCTCACAGACTACTTCCCCTCAAATTCACGCCTTCGCTGACCTCCCTCATTTCCTCATACCACCCCCGTTGCAGCAACCTAGGAGAATCGAATGTGCAAATGGCTGTATCGCTCACTTGGGGTCTGTGCTGGAACCCCATCACTATACACACATATATGTCTTATGTCTGTATGTTGCTTTTTTATGTGCTGGTTTTTTTTTTTTTGTTTTTTTTTTGCAGTCTCACGCTGTGTCCCACAAGGAGGACACAGTGTGATATTTGCTTTTTTTTAACCTCCTCTTCCCTCGTGTTCCCCTTTTTCTAATCTAACAAAAAAGGAGTGCCTCTCAGAGGCTGCCGCCTCAGTCACCCTGTCTACCCAAGTCTGTTGTTTGTTTGTTTGTGGTTCTTCAGATGGGCTGTACTGAAATGTAATTTTGTTGTGCTCTGTGCAATGGCAATAAAGCTGTTTCTGGTCATTTCAGTTTTTATGATTTTCCTATTCTTCAGCACAAAAGTTATCCTATAAACCAGTTTCTGATGCTGTTAGAACAAGCTCTCCCCTGCCATAATCTAACGGTACCCAATCCCCCTCAGGTTACCTCATCTATACAGCATTTAGCCTACCTGTATACTTCATACTCAACTCTAATAAATCAACCTATGTAGCAATCTCTATCCTCCTAGAAAAATCCACCATCTCACTTTTGTGATTCTTTTGCTTCACCCCAAACCTGCCCATCGATTCTGCATCTCTTCTGTTTCCTTCACCAACATGTCCATTCAGGTCTGCTTTGATCACCACTATCTCCTTCTTGGAAAAAAACTTTCTATAATTTTGTCTAAATTCTTCCAGAATTTATTTTTCCCTTTACCTCACATCCAGCTTGTTGAACCATAGTCACTGACAGCATTCAACATACGACTTTATACCATCAGACATCTCAACCTATCTGACACCCTTTTTTACTTCCACTACATTCATCGCAAACCCCTCCTTCTAGACCAGGGGTGCCCAATATGTCGATTGCGATCTACCAGTCGATCGCAAAGGTAATACGAGTAGATTGCTTAGCATAAAAAAAATACAGTATATCAGCCTATCAAGCATCCTCACTATGAAATTTGTCACTTGATTGACGTACAGGGCAGCCAATCTGAGACCTGACCTTTTCTGACACATGGGTCACCATGCATGTACATACAACTGTGCAAAAAAAAAAAAACCTAGCAAGCTACCTACTTGCCTAGTTACCCTCCAATTTAGCATTTTTAACCAATATGCCCAACATGTTGAATGTCCTTAATGTAGAGCTGCAAGGAAATAACAAAACCTGATACGATCAGCTCAGTGCAACATCTCTCCTTAAAGCTGCAGCACCATGATTTGGCAAACTTCCATGAACCTTGCATCAGAGCTGTAGACACAAGGGAAAGAGTTTGTACAACTTGACGATACACGCTACACAGAGCAGAATGAGAACTGTCTGGCAAAGTTTGACAAATGCTTTCAAGACTTGTTTTACTGGAGCCAGTCACTACATTCATGTGCTGCCCTTTTCAGGAAGATACTAAATTTGCTCCACTGGCGCTTCACTTCAAAGACTGAAACACTGTTTGACCTAAACTTTTCTGGAATGACCAGTCCACCACGACTAATGATCATTTGGAAGTGTACTTGAGGCTGACTACCAGCAGCTTTGCATCCCTGGCTTATTCCATTCTGTGCAAGTCATCAGAGTAAGGTAATGATAAAAAATGTACAGTTGTATTGCGCAATATAGGCTCATGCAGTTGGTACATCAACATATATTGTAAAAATAAAGAATACTTAATATGTTCATGAACAAGTATATGTTCTGTATTTTTATTGTAGGTAGACCACTTTGACTTGGTTATTTTAAAAGTAGCTTGCATGCTGAAAAAGTGTGGGCATCCCTGTTCTAGACATCCCTACCTTATTTCTCCTTCTATCTCTACACTATATTGAAACAGCTTGAACCCTGCCCCACAGCTGCAAGCCTTGCTGATCTTCCCCTTAGTCTATCTCACACATAATACATTTACCTCTTTTTCTGCATCATGTAAATAAGCTCTGTGCTTTTGCCTGTCATTATCCTTACGTTTAGATTTGCTTCAGTCTGACACTCTTGATTTTTCTCTTTTCCTTATTTCTCCTGAAAGGTTTTCTTCCTCGAGGTCTCAGAATAACACTGTGTTATCCTAATCACCTCTAGTGCTATTACTTTATTTAACTAACACTAGCAAAATTTCAGCCAGCACCTGTTTGTTATTGGCACTGGTGTTGGTCCTTGTTAGCATGGGCCTCCACCGAGCTGATATAATGTCACCTTGTTTAGGCAAAACTGTTTTTTATTTTATAACTAAATGATTAACATTTGCAGGACAAATCTGAACAATTAATTCAAAGCTGTCCTGCTCTTCATAGTTACTATGGTGCAATAATGTTAGTAGAGCTGTAATTTATTTTATTTCACGATAAAATATATCTACGAGACAATAGTAGGATTTTATCTTTTAAATGAGAACCTACCTGGTCATTTAGAAGGAATGCAGCTGAATAGGGTGTCAAGATAGCAGTGTATATGACCAGCAACAGAATGAGCCAGTCCCACACTGCCTTGAAGGGGCTGTAATGCAAAACTGTCCACTTGTGAATGCGGGGAGCTTGGAGTTTGTACTCTGGCAACACATCTGCACCTAGAGACAGCACCTAGGTAAAGAAAACAAAAGAGAGGACCAATCACATTTAGAGTCAAGCATGCAAATCACAAGATTTACACAGAAAGAGGAAGCGGTGAATGTAATCTAGTCAAGAAAAAATGTACAGTAGTCCCTCACTTATCATGGAGTTTACGTTCCAGACAACCCACGATAGGGGAAAATCCATGAAGTAGTGACGTTATACTTTGTATTTATTTTAGTATTTATATACGTATACAGTAGTCCATTTATCGTGGGGGATCCATACCCTGAAGACCCGCAATAAGTGAAAAACCACAAAGTAGGAATAGTAGTACAAGTAGTACATAGTAGTTTATTTTATTATATATATATATATATATATATAAATATATATACATATATATATATATATATATATATATATATATATATATATATCCATCCATCCATTTTCTTTGCCCGCTTATTCCATTTTGGGTCACGGGGGTTGCTGGTGCCCATGTCCAGCAATCACTGTGCGAGGGGCGGGGTACACCCTGGACGGGTCGCAAGTCCATCACAGGGACACATAGAGACAAACGAGACAAACAACCATTCACTCTCTTACTCACACCTAGGGACAATTTAGAGTTACCAATCAGTCTAACATGCATGTTTTTGGACTGTGGGAGGAAACTGGAGTACCCGGAGAAAACCCACGCATGCACGGAGAGAACATGCAAACTCCACCCAGAAAAGCCCCTGGACCGGGGTTTGAACCAGGGACCTGCTCGCTGAGAGGGAGCAGCTCTACCAGTTTCGCCACCGTGCTGCCTACTATATATATATATATATATATATATATATATATATATATATATATGTATGTATATGTATGTATATATATACATATATATATATATATGCTTGTGTGGCATGGATTGTTTATTTAGAATAATCAAACATGACCGAAACCTTTAGTCCCTCTCGGGAACATTGAGCGGACCAGGCCACCGGGAAATGTCCAGGTGCTCCTAATGGCCAGTCTGCCCCCAATCTCCCTCCTGCTGCACCTGTGCGCTGCACTTTTTTATTTTATTTTTTTATTTTTGTGTGCGCGCTGCACTTCTTAAGCACCCCCCAGTGTCTGCCTCCCTGCCAAATTGTCAGACCCCCTCGTGCCTGAAGTATCCAGCATTGTTCCTAAACCACTTCATCCATGGAGTCCTCTCCTTTGCCTTGTCCAAGACAGATTCTTCTTTTGCATTCATTCATTCAACCTTCATTTAGACAGGTAAATCCCATTCTGCTCATTGGATATCTGGACCTTGATGTCTGCTCTGCCTTCAGACCACCAATTCCAGCTAAACCCTTCGGATAAGTTTTGCTTTTCCTGCCTCTATGTGAATGACCCACGCCTGTATTTTTGACCCACAAACTCAGACCCCGCACTCTAGGAGTTGAGCTCTCAGAATCAAGCTCCACATTCTGAAGAGTGTTTGTCGGACCTTCCAGGTTACGCTCACATATCACATGATCTGTCCAAACCACCTTTCCTTCTGACGTCATTGCAGCTTCAGCTTCTCCACCTGTGATCGAGCTCTACAGAGACGCAGCTGATTTTCTCCTCCTGACATAACTTTAAATAAATATTTATGTTAAATCGTGTGTGTTCAACCACACACAGGAGTAAACAAAAATATTTATTTGTATAAATATTTATTTTATTGTTTATGTTTTTATTAATTTATTATTTAGTTACTGAGTTGTTTAATATTTACTTGATGTCTGATCATACGTTTATTCCTGAGCAAAAAAAACAAAAACTATTTTTTCTGCTTTTGTTAGAAGCAAAGTAGAGCCCCAGTAACAACAAAAAGATAAAACATTGTTTTTCTCACTGAAAGACAGATTTTCAGCTTAAAATGTAGCCGGCTGATAATTGGCGATAGCCCGCACACCTTCTCATCAGCTGAGAGAATTCAAGCCGTCAACACTGACTTGGTAAGGAGCTGAAACCTGGTGGCATTAATGCAACTTTGGGTTTGTTGTGCTGATGAAACTTGATAAATCATTTCCTGCCTTGCAGTGTTGGATGATTTAATCTGTTCACGTTAAGTAACATCTGTCAACTAAAATCCAAAGGAAACTATTTATCAAATAGTTAAACTTTGTCTAAATTTGTGTTTATAAAAGCCAAAATAATTCTCCTCAAACAATTAATTTAGTCTTAGATAAAACATAATTAATCCTTGACTGATTAATTATTGTTTAGATTGTTGATTATCTTTTTAGTAATTACTTTACTGCTTTTCAAAGAAGTTATTCTCCAAATTATTATTGTTTATATTCTGTGTTGTTCAATTTGTTTATTGTTGTTGATGATTCTTACTTTGATTATTTTTTGTAATAAAACTTCAAAGACAAATTTAGACCCCTCTTTTGGATGAATATTCATTTGTTATATAATTCCCTCTAATTGACAGATTCTACTTCAGTGATCGTTTTGATTATTAAAGGATGAATACATTAAGTTGTTGCTGATCAGTAAACTGAGCAGCTGGTGCCCTGCGAGTACAAAAAAATAAATCTAGTAAAGTGAGGAGCAAGTGTCACCCTTCTTCCTCCCATCACTCGTATACAGGTGTGAAGTGGAGAGCTTCATGTGCTCCAGCATCAAGGTGTGTCATGGAGGCTGCACAGCTTGAAGAAAAGCTTTGCAGAGAGTGGTGAAGGCTGCACAGAAGATGTTGGAGTCAGTCTCCCCACCATCACAGACATTTACACCTCCAGGTGCAGGAAGAGGGCCACCTGCATCATGAAGGACCCCACTCACCTAGCACACACTTTTTGCCCCACTCCCCTCAGGAAGGAGGTTAAGGAGCATTAAATGTAGAACCACCAGACTGAGGAACAGCTTCTACCCTGATGCTGTTAGACTCATGAATATCTAACTAGAAAATCACTGTGAAAAATGGCATCATGTTGCTGCTGATCTGTTTCATGTTGCTGCTGATCTGTTTCATGTCACTGCTGATCTGTTTCATGTCGCTGCTGATCTGTTTCATGTTGCTGCT
>NC_056517.1:5923991-5939570 GCF_014905685.2 Nematolebias whitei | reverse complement strand
TCTGTTTCATGTCGCTGCTGATCTGTTTCATGTCGCTGCTGATCTGTGATCATGTGGGACCCTGTGTACAAAATTTCGTTCCACCACATGCCTCACATGTGATGCGAATGACAAATAAAAAACTCTGACTCTCTCTGACTGACTCTGATATAAGCCATTCATCCATCCGTCCATCCATTATCTTTACCCGCTTCTTCCTTTTCGGGTTGCGGGGGTCACTGTCATCCATATCTAGCAGTCAGGGGACACCCTGGACAGGTCTCCAGTCCATCACAGGGACACATAGAGACAACCATTCACTCTCTCACTCACATCTAGGGACAATTTAGAGTTACCAATCAACCTAACATGCATGTTTTTGGTCTGTGGGAGGAAACTGGAGTACCCGGAGAAATTTCACACATGCATGGAGATAATATGTAAACTCCACCCTGAAAGGCCCCTGGCTGGGATTTAATCCAGCAAACTTCTTGCTGAGAGGCAACAGCTCTACCAACTGAATCACCGTGCCACCTTCATATATGGTATATTAGAAATATTTTTCTTAAATTTACTACGTCCACCAGAACCATTGCTTTCACTGATGTTTTGAGCGCATTGTCTTCGAAGAAATTGGACCACTTCAGAACTTCTGAGGATGCACAGAGGCTGTCCAGACATCAAGAGTCCTCCACCTGAACACAAGCCCGGCCATTCACTGAGACTTTCAGCTCACACCTGTCTCTGTTATTGTTTTTATAATTCTCCTCACTTTTACATTTTTCTTTTGCATTTAATTTGGTTTAATTTTGCTCCTTCAGTTCCCTCTAAAAGGTCAAAATCCATCATTGCCTCAAAGCTACATTTTCCTTTTATCCATATGGCCATTAATTTGTGTTTACCTTATGTTTATACATTAGGATTTTTTTTTACATGTGTATTTCATCATCCATATTTTCCATAACTTCTTATTATAATTCTGTCTGCTAATATCGTCACATAAATAATGCCAAACTTTAATTCAGTTGTGTGTGTGTTTAGATGTAATTTGTGATTTTCCTTCAAAGAAAATAATTCACTATTTAGTCACTCATTGAGAATGATAATCATATAAATCATAGACTTAAAGATTTTTCTCTTTTTTTCAAATATGTTGCCCCAATGTTACACAATTTATGCATTTTTAATAACTTTTAACTTGTCCATTCTTTATTGTGTACCCTAAACAACAATTTGGACCAAAATCAATGACTCATTCAGTGAACATCAACAGATTTACTCGCTGCTTGGGTAAAAACTTCAGTGGCTTCTTTTTTGGAGATGTCTGTGGTCTCCGAGTCGGCTAGCTGCACCTGCTCTCTCTTTCAGCACATAACTCTGGGAGTAAATAATGCTTGTGGTGTTCTGGGCTAGAGTGTGACACACAAACACAAGCACAAAGGAAAAACAATATAACAAAAGCAATAAATAGATGTCTAAAAATGTGCACAGGGGAAAGTAATACAGAGAAGGAAAGAAAGCAAAGATACGTTTTGTATTTAAAGAAGGTGGATATCTGGTCAGGAAAGAAAACAAAAAGTAGGATTTCAACCTTGTGCTCATTTCTCATTTAAAAAACAGTTACCTAGATGTAGTGCATTGAAACTCCCATCTAAATTTGAACCGGTACTGAAAGAAATGCAGAAACAGATGCAGAGACAAGTAAAAGACACAGACAGAGGACAGAGATTACTCAGACACTGGAGTAAGAAAACTACAGGTGATAGAAAAAGAAAGGAGAAATTAGGTTGAGGGTTAAGAAGTAAAACACTTAAGCTAAGCAGGTTATCTAATGAGCCACAGCAGCAGATGTAAAGCGTGTGACTGAGAATGGAAAGGTTCTGTCATGTTGCCCCTCCTGCCATAGTTTCTGTGATCATGCTCTGTTTTATCCTCTGTTCACGTCTCTGTTCATGCCTGCTCCTATCACTCTGCACCTCGTCCCCTCTGCCTTGTCACCGCAATCAGCACTCATCATATGCACCTGTTTCCCTTCTGAAGCTCCACATTAACTCTCAGCCAGTGCCAGATTATCAAACTCTTAGATAAATGTCCAACAATCACATCAAAGCCTTGTTTCTTGCCTCGTCTTGACTCCATGCCTGTACCTCGGATTCTTTGCCTTGCCTGCCCCTTACTTGTTTTGAATTCTGCCTTCGGACCACGGTACCGACTCTTCCCCCCACCTCCTCGACTACATCTCATGGATCACAATTTGGCTTTGGAGTCTGCTCTCTCACCAACTGTGCATGACCTGGCCCTTGGATTCTCCCTAGAACCACATACTACATCAATCTGCCTCTCTGCTGCTGCTCACTCAGTGAGTGATGTCAACATCTCCTACTCACCAAAGGAGTTCCTCTCTCTACAGATTGTGAAGGTTAGTGACTACCTAAGAAACCCTCTGTCAAATCTTGTCAAGTTCACTCAAATGATAGTGATTTATGGGAAAACACTAACAGGAATGGTAAAGAAGACAGTGTAGCACTCTCACACATACTGACATACTGGCAAAATATGTGTTGGACTGCAACTTTGTTTGGACAAGATTAGTGGCCATCTTGATAAATGGGTTTTGTGTCCAAATGGTTTTGTGTTGTTTTTTTCTCTGTACTCTGGTGAAGACAGACATGTTTCCTGGCGCTACATCCCCCCCAATCCACACCTCCCCGCTTCCCTGCTTGCACTCTTTCGTCCTGTGAACCCTCTTTTTTTTCCTGCATACCTTCCTAATTCGAAGGATCAGCTGGTCTCTCAACAAAATTGATTATCTTCTCCCAACAAGAGTCTGGGTATGGAGGACCCTCTTACCTCGACGGAAACAAACTGGATTCATGATAGCTGTTTTTTTTTGTTTGTTTTGTTTTTTTTCTGTTCGGCTGGTGAAATCTGGATTGTCTACAAATTTGTGTGGCTGTGTCGAAGCTCGGCAGCACTCAGACTGAATTATGTGCAGTTGCGTCAGAGAGCTGGTGCAGCTGTTATCAGGACTGTGGACTCTCTAGCAGCGCACATGAAGGTGGGACTAATCTTGGAGAAGCTGTGAGCTCGGCTTTAAGGAATAAATTCGGCTGTTTGGAGTTTCCATCAGAGGAATATACCAGTGAGACTTTTAAAAGGCAGAAACCGCAATTCATGAGTTCTGCCTGACCCAAACAGTGGCCTTGACGGCAGACTTATTTCAATTCCTCCTGGCATGTTTGGAAAAAAAACAAAACAAAGGTGCTTTGTCTGTCTCCTCACCCCTCCCTTCCCCAAGGCCGTGGACATGTGACAGAACCTCAACTGAGCTGATGATGAATAACACCTCTTATCTGGACAATGGCTGGGGGGAGGGCTCTGGACTATGCTACGACCTTCCCTTAAAAATTCAATGTCTTCATTGGCCTATATGTACATGTATCACGTCTATTTATGTTGCTTTGCTGTGGTAGGTTTTTTTGATGCCTCAAATCATGCTCTGTCTAGGACACGGTGTGAGAGATCTTTTTTTTTAATACCGTCTCTCCTCATGTTTTCTTCCCTTTTTCTCATCTAAGCAAAATATTATTCTGAATAAGAATAAGAAAGGCCACACTTTCATAGTAGCAGCTTCGTGCACTCCGCCCATCTTTCGGACGACTGTACGTACATGTTCTCGTTGTATCTCGGTGCAATGATAAAGCTTATTCTGAAATTAAGCTGATGCTGATGTAGCAAGGTCTGCTGAGACTGTCCATCTGGAAGCCTGTAGCTCCCCTCCCTGGCAAGAAAATCATGACACAGCATGGATACATCTGGAAAGCTTATGTCATTTCACTGATGTGGTTGTCTCCTATCCTTCATCTTTGTTCTTTAAACTTTCTGCTCCATTTCCTCTTGTACTCATTTTTCCTCAGGAAACTCATTTGTTTGCGTAAAGTGGCTTTTCCTGGCTTCAGTTTGCTACTTGAAATCTCAGTGTGCCTAAAGAAATAAGGCAGATTTATACAGATTTCAAATTGTACAAATTGCTTTAGGGACAAAGACAGAAGGTTTGAGAAATACTAAACATAAAATAATAGTATTACCAGTATATTAAATATATAAAATAAACTCTTTAAAAATCAAGCATTCCTTGAAGGAATGGATTTCCCTCACTTCCTTTTAAGACAGAGTTTTAGACTAAAATCATCTTATGTTGATTCATGAGAGAGTTGTAGCAGTTTTGGTTCAACTATTTGAGCCATTTTTACACAAATCCCTCCCTGCCTTCATTTAACAGTCATCCTTTTAACCGCTATTTCCGACAAGTGTTTCTTTCACGTAGTTTTTGAAAACAGAACAAGGCCATTTTTTATCAGAAGCTGTGATCTGAAATAGTCTTTGCAAAATGTCACAAGCGATTCAGAAAGCAATAGGTACAACACAAATGTAAAAATTGACATAAATTATGAAAACACGGGACTTCATTTGGAATCCTGAAGGATAAAACCAGAAACGTATGCTGTCAGTACATGATTATAAGTTCAGCATTCAGATACCAAGTTATTAATTAGCATTACTTAGATGACACTATAAATTGAATAAGAAAATATGGGTTATGGTTGATAAACGGCCACTAAATATCTTCTGTTCACTTTTGTTTAAGAAAGAAATAAACAACAAAACACGTGTAATGAAAATAAAAACTATAAAAAATGTGTTCCCTTTAAATTTTGGTTCAATAGAATTATTTTACAACCCGTCTCATTTTTCTGAAGCAGACTGAAACACTGTTGTGGCTTGTCAGGACTTCTCCTCTCTCACGTGACGGATGCTGATGGAGGCTTCATTGTCACAGTGAGACAATGAAGACAAAGTGAGGTGGCTGTTTCACGTCTTTCCTGTGGCTTCAGTTGTTTTAAAGCAACACAAAATGCTTGGCACTACGTCCCTGCTTCAAAGCATTGGGAGAGATATTCAGGATGGAAAATTTGAGTGAAAGAACAATTCCATGTTTGGGTACACTTATCAAACATACAGATGTTTTGGTGCATAAATTAATAATTTAATGGACAGGGAAACTTATTTTATCCCCGTATATATGACAAATAAATAATTTGATTTGTGAATAATAATAAAAATATGATATAGTATTTCTACATTTTCCCAGCAACACATAAATGGATTAAATTATTACTTTTTAATGTACATTTTTGATTATATGCTACACTGTTACTCTGCATTCATGGTCTAATAATGAAAACAGGAAAAGGTATGATTCTAATCTAAGGAGGTCCTCATGATCATTACCACCATACATGCTGGTACCTCCAGGGGCAGCTGTGGGGCAGTGGTAGGGCAGCCAACTTGGGACCAGAAAGTCACAGGTTCGACTCCCAGCCATGCTCACATGTGGTGTTCTTGAGCAAGACACCTAATCCCTAACTGCTGGGCACTTGCATAGCTGCCCACTGCTCCACCTGGGTGTATTTCACACGTGATGAGTTAAATGCAGAGAACTGATCTCATTATGCTAATCATTATCATCAATCATCATAATCTTATATTAATCATTGTATAGAAACATACAATGCTGACAAGACACAGCACTTTCACCTCTGATAATCAGTCATACCTCCAAAACACAGATCTCCAAATATCTGCCATCTCAATCAGATTTTTTTTATTATAAAATTGCCACTTTGCCACGACTGCTAAAAATAAACTTAATTGTTTTTGCTTTGTAGCTGGAATCAGCAAGAAGTGTGAATCATTTGGATATTGGTGGCTGCTGTAACACAGCTGACCAGCAGATGACTCTGACGAGGAGCATCTTTGGGGCTTTAAAGCTTCAAATCTTTTTCTGGTACAAAACGGAATAAACGTTAAATGCTTCACAAGGCTTCATCTATCCATCTATTAGTAGTATTTGTGCTCCTGTGACAACTCTCTTCCCAGTTTTCTCTGTTCCATGTTCAGTGTGGTACTCACCACGACACCAAACAATTCAGTGACTACTTTCACCCTTTAAATAGGCAGACTGATTCCAAAACTGAAGACACCTGTGATGCTATTTACATGAACCACCTTAATTTAACATGTTCATGCAGTCAAAGAATTTAGGGGCGCTCTTTTATTAAGGTAAGTTGCATTTGTTTTTTTGTTTGTTTTATATAAATTTAGGTTTAAATTCAACACAATTTACTTTCATTAGTTGATTTTTAGTATTTTTTCCTACTATTACTTTGGACATTTTCAAATTATTTTATTTCAGATCCTTAAAAAAGGGTACAAACAAAAGTGTCCATGCTTGTTACATAATAAAACAAGAACAGGCAAAATTTGCATATTTGTAAGTAAATTGTTTAAGTACAATTTTTAGGTACAAAGTAGAACTGTTTTCTAAGAAAAGAAGAGCAAATTGCTTCTAAATACAACTACATTAATAGGGAAAAATGGACTTAAAGCTACTTTTTGCCCACAGTGACAAAATAGAAGCTCTATGTTTAAGGACTAACATATTTTAAAACAGATTTCATCTTACTAGTAAGTATTTAGTGTATTCTTCTTTGGTCAGGGAATAGCAACGTGCAGAATATTTTTTTTAATAAAAAATATCTTTTATTGATGGATCTTCAAAAAGAAAAAAATATATATTTTAGTGTTTGACCCTACAGGCACATAAGTATCAAAAATCTGAGACCAATATAAACTATCGGTTGGATGCTCAAATCATGGCTCAGTTCAGTCCTGAATGTTGGGCGAGTGGAAATTAAAGACATAACCCAGGTTATTGTCTAATGTCCTTCAATATCCTAATCTGCCTGAGCCTGTTGGCGTCTACAGAACAAGGAACCAGATGAGGTTTACGTTGAGGTCAAGGGTCACATGTACCAGAGTTGATGAGCAATTCAGACAACAATGTACATTGCTGATTGCTTAGCGCATATCAAACACATGCATGGCGTCCTACCATTAGTCATACCGTGACAATTTCTTTACACTTTCAGTTTTCCATCATGCATTCTGCCTCTGCACCAGATTTAAACTAATTTTGTATGAGAACACCACGTTTCCTCACTCACCTCCTGAGCCACAAGAGACGAAATGCGAACAGCCCTTCGGACCCTGGCGTTCCTTGCCCCATCCTGAGAGAGACTGTCTCGCCCACTCAGAGACATCTCACTCATCTGGTCGGCCCAAGAGCCCCGGCCCATGGACACAGCCACGTCCCGCCTGGTTTCCCCCATCCCTCTCCAGCTGTCACCCTGTGCCAGACTGCCATCCACGCTTTCTAGTCTTGCCACTCCGTCGGCTATGTTCCTCACTTTGCTCTCACCCGGTGACAGAAACGATGCAGGTTTCACCACAACGGGCACCGATGACTGTCAGACCTCTGTATGTCCTCCTTCAAAACCTCCGTCTTCCTTGACTATATTGTTGCTCATCCCTGGCAAAATAAGAGTTTGTTTCCTTTTCTTATCTCCACAATTGATGGTGACCTTGATTGCTTTGCCACTCTATCATGTTACTTTTTTCCCATTTTTGCCTGCCTCCTTGCCTATCTTTAATTTTCTGTCTGTCTGTCAGGATTTTGGAAAATTTCCTAAGGCTACTAGAGAAACACAGTTCCTAACACATCTACAGCTGTTGCTGGCCTGATGAAGTGCTCAGACAAACTGCTGCTGCTGAGGAGGTTTGCCTTTGCTTAGCTTTTTTCCCCATCCTCCCTCCCTCTTTCTCTCTCATCCTCACTGCTTCTCTGTTGCAGCTCTTATGCTTGATCTACTTTCAATCTTCCTCTCATTTCACATCATTGCTTTCTCCCAAGTGAATTTGCACTAAGGCTGCAAAAATAATATTATCACAAACATTATGCTCTTGATTCATACACTTGATCTTATTTCTTACCAGCTGTATTTCATATGCATGTGTATTTTCCGGCTCAAACTTCTTACATTACTTCTCATTTATTTTACAATTCACAACTCTTACAATGGTTACACTTCCACTGATTTAAATTAAAGGCCTTGCATTTCTTGAAGAACTGTATATCATGTACCACATTCCATGAGAGTTTAAAAATGTGATTATGATGAGAATGAGTAGTCTCACACCTGTCAAAAATTATTATTGTAAAATATTTTAAAATACATTATGCACAATCTCTGGCAAGATTTTAGAGATGTGTTAGTTCTCAAAGTGTAAATTGTGAATGACTCGGCTACTATTTAGCTCAACATCTGCAAGATTAACAAAATTATAGACTATTTTTTTTATCAGCTAATGGCATTTAGCTATATTGACCATCTTGAATTGGATTGACTCTGAAAGGTAATCAGTTACAGATACACATCTATTGATTACTTTTAAGTCTTATTATAATATCACCAGTATGTTTGGAGATATTTTGCTTACAGATAAATAGGATTTACTAACGGCTAATGCAAAAGTTCTACTCAAAGATTTTGCACAATAAAAAGCCCTTAAAGTACATGTTCTTAATGACAACTACAATTACACAGGTTTTCAGTTCATCTCTCTTTCTATCTTCTACCCCTTATCCATAGCTGGGTGGGAAGGCACAGCTCCAAGAGAGAAACCCAGAGATCTACTCAGCGACACACTCAGTTCCTCCTAGGAGACCCTAATGTGTCCCCAGACCAGAAAACATACACAATTCTTCTCATACCTGCTGCTTCACACTTGTTTGCAAACTGCTCTAGTGCACACTGAAAGTCATGATCTGAGGATGCAAACAGAACCACATTATCCATGTAAAGCCTGATATTCCCAAATCTAACACCATCCTCTCCATGACTGCACATTGCGATCATGTCCATGAACACTATAAACAGGATCGGCAACCAGGAAAAGCCTTGGCAGAGATCAACCTGCACCAAGATTGAGCTCAGCTTTGTGCCAAGAGTGTGGACACAACTCTTGCTTTGGTTATACATGGATTGAATAATTCTTTAAAGCAACTCTGGCACCCCCACACTCCTGCAGCACAACCCACAGAATGCCTTGGGGAACAAAGTTCTAAAACTTTTCTAGGTCCACAAAACACATGTAAACTGGAGAATCAAACTTCCACAACTCCCATAGCAACTCTGCATGGGTGAAGTACTGGTCCACTGTTCCATGATCAGGACAGAAGCCACTCTGTTCCACCTGAGTCCAAGGTTTGACCATCGGTCAGAGCCTCCCTTCCAACGCCCTGGAGTATACTTTCCCGGAGAGGGTGGGAAGCGTGATCCCACCACAGTTGGAACACGTTCTCCAGTCCCCCTTTTTAAAAATGGGATCTACCATTTCGGTCTGCCACTCCACAGGCATTCTTTCAGTCCTGCATGTGACATTGAAGAGATGTGCAAACCATAACAGCCCCACAACATCCAGAGCCTTCAGCATCTTGGGGTGAATCTCATCCACCTCTAACACCCTGCCACCAAGAAGGTTTTTAACTACAGTGCCTTGGTAAGAAATACCATGGTAAGATATACATTATTGACAGAATAAGGAGATCCTCAATGTTCTCCCTCCACTGCTCAACAATATCCCAAGTCCAGGTCAGCAGTGCTCTACTCAAACCAAGCACAGACTAAAATGAAGCCCCATTTTCTTTTCTGAGTTGCAGAACAGTTTTGCCAGTTCCTCCTCAAGGTTTATTTAAAGTTCTTCTTCATAACTAGGGTTGGGCATCGATGACCGAATATCGTTTGTAACCGGGACTAACTGTCCAGTTTTCCCGGAATTGTTCAAAATATTTATTTTCCAATTCCTATTTTCGATACCTAGTCCGCCAATCGGAAGTAGAAATCGCCCGCAGAACACCAAAGAAGAAGAAGCCGCCAGCCGAAAACCAAAGAAGAAGAATCCACTGGAAGTGTTCTCATACATGGAGAGTGAGCAGTCGTGGTCAAAAGCGTGGCTTAACTTTAATAAAATGACCAGTCAGCTCAGTGCAACCTTGCAATAATTTTATATTGTGCAAAGGAGGGTGTAGAAGTAAAATAGTGGCCTGTCTTTGAAGCGCTCCGCTGGACTTTTTTCGCCGCCTCCTGCTCTGGCTCCATCAGGTAAATAAAACTATAAACTATGTTGTAAGGGTTTTTATTATGTTATCATTTTAAACTATTTCATGTTTTCTGCACTTTTGTTTCTATGTGCATGTGAAGCAAAGAAGATTTCTGGCAAACAGCTATCAGGAACTCTCTGTACTTACACAAGCTGTTTTTCTGAGAATTGTTTTTTCTTTTGTAAAACCACTTAATAATGATTATGGCTTTAATAATCCCTTTTTACTGATAATAATGATGAACCTGTTGTTTGTTTAGGAACCGCCTCCCTACAATCTGTCCAGAAAGTCTCCACTGGAGGAGCTTTTTGCTGAGGAAGAGGCACAGAACGTAATGTCACAGCTCCATGTCCATGAAGAAACAAGTGGAGAGAGCTGCAGATGTTCCAGGACATTCACCAGCCGTTCTGTCTGAGCACCTGCTGCTGGTAGTGGAACCAACACAAGACTTATCCTTTGCTGTCAGATCTTGCATTCTCATATTTATGTGTTCAAGCTTCTTCTACACACACAACAAACATGTTCTCCACTGCAGGAGACACTGTCTGTCCAGAACTCTCGCACACACTGCCTGAGAAGCAGATATGATCATTTTCCTAAAAAAAACAGTTTCTGATTTTATACTGTACCTGCTGCTAATCTGGACTGGATTGTGCAAGTTGTTCTTTTTTATAATAATAATGATGATAATTTTGTTTGGTATTCTGCAGCAGGCTAGCCCATCAGTGAGAGCACAGTAACATGGCTGCGGCATCACACACTGGACATGTGGAAATGTGTTTCCATGAGGTTTTCAAACATAAAGCTCTCTTGTGAAAGTGTACCCCTGTGAAAAGAATATTCATAACATATTGAAGTTCATAAGTTTGATATGTATATACTGGTTTAAAATAGCTCTGTGAGAAATTCATAGTAAATTTAACAAAAAGTTAAACGTTCATAGAATTAAAATTCAAATAGAAGTTCAAATTATTTAATCCAGAAAGAACTCTGGCTAGCTACTTCATTTATAACTTGGAGTTAAATTCAAAGCAGTCTGCTCCTCAGATAAATAGTGTTAACTTACTATTTTTATATGAAAGTTTGTTAACTTATTGTTTTTATATTTGATTGTTTCTGTTCAGTGCCCTGAGATGACTTCTGTTGTAACTTGGCGCTATAGAGTATAAATAAACTGAATTGAATTTAAATGTCTTTTTTTAACCCCACCTCTAAAAAGAATCGGAATCGAGAATTGGAAAGAATCAGAATCGAAATGAAGAATTGGAATTGGAACCGGAATCGCTCAAATTCAAACGATGCCCAACCCTATTCATAACTTCCCTAAATTACCCCATGCCCAAGTTATTGCACTTGTAAATACAGAAGCTACAGTCCTTCTGGCCATCCTGTACCTGTTAGCAGCTTCAGGAGTCCTTTTGGACAGCCAAGGCCTAAAGTCCTCATTATTCAACTCAATGGCCTCCATTACTACTGGTGGAGCAGTGGGTCCTTTGCTTGCTGCTGTGACAGGCACCAATAACCACAGCTCCTGAAAGTTGTATTTACAATAGAAGCCCAAACATGGCCCATTTGAATTACATGTCCCCAACCTCTCTTAGAATTTGTGAAAAATTATTCCAGATGTGTGAGTTAAAGACTGCCATATTCCCACTTCACCTACACTATGTGTTTGGGTTTACCAGATATGTTTGTCAGCCTCTCCTTCTGCTTGACCCACCACTATGTGGTGATCAGCTGACATCCCTGCACCACTTTACCTGAGTGTCCTAGACATAGGGCCGCAGGTCAAGTGATACCATTACAAAATCAATAATCTACCTTTGGCCTAAGGTGGCCTGTTACAATCTACATTTATGGACCAGAATGTGGCATTTGTTATGGACAGCCCATATCTAGCACAGGAGTCTGATAACATGGCTGTATGAGTTCAGAGTAGGGAGGCTGCTCCTTCCAATCACCCCCTTCCAAACAACTCCACCAGAAACCAGCATGGCCAGGGACCCTCCCCTCACCTGCATCCAAGATTGCATGGCATTCTGTCTCTTATTTGGGCTTGGCCCAGCTGGGCCCCAGAAGCCAAGGCTTGATCATTAGATGCTCACCGGCAAGCTCTCTACTCCTCCCGTCTTCTAAGGCTTGGATCCACAGAGGTGCATTGGTTTCCCTTTTGTGAGCAATGTTTTCTGAAGCATACGTTGTTGTTTCTCCATCGAGGTTTTTGAATCACTCTGGGTCTGACCTTTCCACTGAGGCCCAGTTACCATGAGTTATCCAACAAGGGACTAATGCCCCAGATAAGATAGCACCCAAGGCTATTGGGGTAGTCAAACCCTTCCTCCTTAGTAAGGTAACAATTCTGCAGAGGAACATTTCAATTTTCAGTAAAATTGACTGAATTATAGACAATAATGTGTTTTCTAAAGTGGTTTGGCTGTGATAGCAATTTTTAACTGAGTTTGCTCCAAAAATGTATTAAGTTGTAGATGTACTGTACATCCAATCCTAACCCTAACTTTCTGCAAGTTTCAATAAAAGGTTTACTGAGTCAATAGATATGTTTGCAATTGCTACTTACAATTGAGCAAACACACAGATATAAAGAAAAATATTATTGCCTTGACAGTTTTGATGAGGGATTACAGCATACTATTTTCCAATAGTAAAGTCGGAATGAATTCAGTCAACTTTTCAGACTACTTTTTTGATTGTACTTTTATTTATATTTTGCTGTCTCTATCATTCACAAGTAAACAAAAAGCTATGCACTTGGTGGAGCTGGAGACAATAATAGGTAAAAAAAGAGTAAATGCTTTTAAATCACAGCAGGCATAAACAACATTACTCTATGAATGGTGGAAAAGTTAATATCCATTTAGGATACATTATCTTTAGGTTTTAAGCTTTTTCAGGTTGAGGGAATCACTGGTGCCCATATCCAGCAGTCACTGTGAGAGAGGTGGGGGACACCCTGGTCAGGTCGCAGTCCGTCATAGGGCCACATAGAGACAAATGACCATTCACTCTCTCAATCACACCAAGGGACAATTTAGAGTTACCAATCAGCCTAACATGCATGCTTTTGGTATGTTGGAGGAAACTGGAGCACCCGGAGAAAACCCACACATGGAGAGAACATGCAAACTCCACCCAGAAAGGTCCTCGGTTGGGATTTGATCTGACAACCTCCTCACTGAGAGGCAACAGCTCTAACAACTGAGCCACCGTCCCACATGTCGTGGTGTCTCTGAGCAAGACACCTAACCCCTAATTGCTCCCCAGGCACTCAAATAGCTGCCCACTGCTCCATCTGGGTGTATCCCAGGTACGATAGGTTAAATGCAGAGAACCAATTTCGTCATTGTATGGGAACGCACAGTGACAACAACATATAGCACTTACACTTACACTTAAAGCATCATCGTCTGTAAGCATCACTTAAGTGTTATAACGCTGCAGGGTACGATGCTTTTTATACGTGATAGTTGCTTCATCTTGACAGCATTAGATCTACTCAGAGCTGAGCTCTTCATCCATCCATCCATCCATCCATCCATTATTTATACCCATTATTTCCTTTTGCTGATCTTGGAGTTCACTGATGTCCATAGCCAGTGGTCACTGTTTGAAAGGTGGGGTGCACCCTGGACACATCGCAACACCATCACAGGGACACATAGAGACAACCATTCACTCTCTCACTTACATCTAGGGAAAATTTAGAGTTGCCAATCAGCCTAACATGCCTGTTTTTGGTCTGTGGGAGGAAACCGGAGTACCCAAAGAAAATCAACACAGAGAGAATATGCCAATGCCACCCAGGAAGACTCCCAGCTGGGAGAAATGAGCTCTTATTGCTGACAAAAAAATATTCTTACTGAATGTGACTGGTGGCTGAAGCAACACTGGCTAATATTTTTGAAACAATCTTCAGCAGACAGAGCTGTGCCACTTTGCTAACCAGAAATCAATTTAAGTGGTGGTTTTATGTAGCATTTTTATTGATACCTCACATGGTTGTGGGATAAATTTGGCCCATTTTCTTTTCAATGTTGCTTCAGTTCATAAAGGTTTGCAGACATTTGAATGCACAAGTCTCTTAAGGTCCCACTACAGCAATAAATCAGGGTAAGGTCTGGGCTTTGAGTAATATCACCACCTTTTTGTTACTTTTCAGTCCTTTTGTTGTAGCTTTATTGCTGAGATTGGGGTCTTTGTGCGGTTGTGTAACAAAATTAAGGCCAAGCTTCAGCTGTAAGACAGATGGTCTCATAACTCACTCTTAAAATACATCGGGCTACAGATGAGTTCATGAGTGAATCAATGAGCACAAGGTGTCCAGGGTTTGTAGCTGCAAAACAAGCCCTAATCTTCAACCCTTACAATTGTGTTTGACAATAGGGATGAGGGGTTTGTGTTTTGCAAATTTTGGGTAAACATCAACCTTGACCTCAAACCTAAGTTGTGATGCCATGAAAATGATCTGATATTTTTTGTCCCCCATACCCATTTCACTCCGTTCGGTGTGTGTGGCAATGCTTGTAGATTTTCTACATTATAAAATTAATTCCTCTCTATGAGCATTCAGTCACCACATTTCACCATCACAGACTCTTGACATGGCCCTCTTCATCCTCTCATCACCTTCTGTTCACCTCTGATTACTGAATAAGCAGCTGGATTAGTGTGCCAGTTATGTGCAAATATCAATTTGATTTATTTTTCCTAATCATTGCTTATACATTGCTATTTTCCACCAGAAATTGTGTTGAGTTGTGTGAACATTTTTTCTCCATTGTTCATCCTACTCAATCCGTATCGATACTAAAATAGCCAACATAAAGACATTGTAGTTTGCCTTACAATTTGTGGTTAGAACCGTTTCTATCTACACTACAGCTTTCTGTAGATTCTAATTTCTTCTGAGTTGCTACTTTGTTGATCTTACCTCAGACGTAGCTCCAGACAAGGAGGGGGAAATACATTTAAGTATAATTCTCGTATACAGTGTTAAATTTTAAATAGAGAAACTGTATTTCCCTGAAATTTCAGTGTGTATAAAAGAGCAAAACAAGTTTGCTGAAAACAACAAAGTTCATGCTCAATCATCCAGGTACCAAATCCAATAATTCTCAGTTGGGTCATCTGGGCAACTTTGCTGAAATTTTCTGAAGAAGCTAAACTGCGTTTTAACAATCAAATCAAACAGGACAGAGGGTACAGCAAACAAAGCAAAGCTATAATTTTCTCTGATCAGAATGTTCATAAAGCTCTTCAAGTTTTAGAGCATAGAAAATATTTTGGACCTTACTTAATTTATCTTTATTTTTAAAACTAGGGACTGATTTGGTGGCAAAACCTCTTGTACACTTTTTAACATTAGATTAGATTTGATTAAACTTTATTGATCCCTTGGGAAGATTATTTTAGGGAAATTAACATTCCAGCAGCATCATACAGGTGACGGAAAGAAAGAATAAAAACCCAGTAACTTCACACAGTGTCATCAAGTGTTAGCAAGTGTATAATGCAAATTA
>NC_056517.1:5891762-5918991 GCF_014905685.2 Nematolebias whitei | reverse complement strand
ACTAGCTCGGGAGCCAGGCAGAAGGAGAAATACTACACAAAACAGGCTCTAGAGCAATGTGGATATCCTAACTGGGCCTTCCTGAAAGCAGAGAAGAAACCCAAACAGGACTCCAGTCAGCCATCAGGTGAAAAGGAGGAACCCAGACCCAGACCAGTGGTCATTCCGTATGTTGAGGGAGTATCAGAGAAACTGAGACGTTTATTTTCTAAACATAATGTCCCAGTGGCTTTTAAACCCCAAAATACATTACGGCAAAGACTGGTTCATCCCAAAGATCCAGTCCCCCGACACAAACAGAGTAATGTTGTGTATGCTGTTCAGTGTCAGGAGGGCTGTGATCAGTCTTACATCGGGGAAACTAAACAGCCACTGGCCAAAAGGATGGCCCAGCACAGAAGATCAACATCATCAGGCCAGGATGCTGCGGTCTACACTCATCTCCAGGCCAGCGGTCACTCTTTCAAGGATGAAGATGTTCACATCCTAGACAGAGAGGAACGATGGTTTGAGAGAAGAGTAAAGGAGGCCATCTTTGTGAAAAGAAATCATCCATCATTAAACAGGGGTGGAGGCCTCCGGGTTCAACTGTCCCCCTCTTACAATGCTGTGATTGCTAGTATCACTCAGCCCTCTGTGAACAGTAAACAGCCATCAGTGTGCTAATGACCCATTGTTAGGCTGATGGTCCTTCTTGAGCAAGTGATCAGCTGGTTTTGGTTGTCAGCAGCAAACTGGTTGATCCACTCTGAGAAGGTGCTATTTAAGAGACTGAGCTGAAAACAGCACCTCAGACTGAGGAAGTCTCTTGGATGAGAGACGAAACGTTTCTAGATTTTTTTGCTTTTTTTTTTTTTTTTTTTTTTTTTAATGTCCAGAGGACCAGATTGAACTTTTTTGGATTTTTCTACCTGGATTATTGAGCATGCATCAGGATATATCCACCATTTATTTAAGAAAATTATCAATTTATTAAAAATACGTCCCCCATCTGCCAAACAATGGTTCAATCCATTAAGGCTTGATACGGGGAGCGCGGGGGGTGGGGGTGTATTTTGAGACATTTTTTGAGACATTTTTGAGGATGGAGGATGATCATTTTTTGTTAACATAATTGATAGCATTCTTGCCTTGCACACAGGAGAATGGGGTTTGAGCCTTGGCAAAAACTCAGACATTTTCTTGGTATTCATCTCAAACCAAAGTTTTTAGACTTTTTGTAGATGTCAGCAGTAATTTTTCTACAATTTTTAAAGGGATCACTGATCAGTAGGAACAAAAGATCTTATTTCATCATTTCAATAACATATTTTATATTGACAGACACCACAACAAATCTATGTGTTTAAATAATATTTTTGTTTGTTTTAGTGGATTTATTTATTGGACATATGTCTTTTATATGTTAACATGTCGTATTTATTTATATCTTTGAAGTATTGGAAAACTTCTACAGATCAGTGACAATTATTCAGTGACCACAGAAGTCATTTAAACCAAATTAAATATATCTTCAACTTCATTCTAAACAATCTTTACATTAAGGAAACAACACCTATATAAGTACATTGGCCATTTCTTGGCATTATTCACTCTGCACAGAGACCTTACAAATCTTTAGTGATCACGTTAGAGTTTTTGTCTATAGCTGACCAAGGCAACATTGGAGCACTGCATATGTCTCGCCTGAATGCTCCTGAATGCTCCTGCAAGTACCTTGCAGATGATGGACGCTGTCTATCATGTTGTGCTAAGATTCATAACGGGCTGTAACTACCGTACCCATCATTGCACCCTGTATTCACTGGGTAACTGGACATCATTAACTTCATGCAGACTCTCACACTGATACATTTTTATCTTTAACTCACTCCTTGGTCTGCTGCCTTCATACATCTTCTCCTATATGTCACTCCGGGAGTGCAGTTACAGCGTGCAATCTCAGGACATTGTTACATGCAGTGTTCACTCAGTGAGAACTGAACTAGGCAAAAGGGTCTTCTCCTGCTCCGCTCCTGTTTCCTGGAATATATCTTGCAAAAAGATCTGAAGCTCTCGACCTTGACCACTCTAAAGAATTTTAAACAACTGCTAAGTTCCTGGCAAAAACCAATGCAGCTATGTTCCTGTTTTAAGTATTTTACATCACTTTATAATGTACCTGTTTTTGTTTTGTTTTTAGTAAATTTTCTTCTATTTACTTTTTCATTTTATATGCTATTTATATGATTGTTTATTATTGTTTTTTTTTTATCTCATCTGTGTTCTTTGTTTAAAACAGGTCTCTCTTGTAAAAGAGTCCTCGAGGCTCAATGACACTAACTTGTATAAATAAAGGTTGAATGAATGTGTGATTCATTTTTCCTTTTGTACATTATGATTGTGAATGAATGCATGGCAAATGTTTAGCAACTTGTTGTTATACTTTATATTGTTTTATATTGTTGTAAGTCACATGAACATGACCATGTGATTTGGATATAAATCCAGTACAAGAGACAAAAAGTTAGAGAGGAGAGGATGAGAGGAGGCGAGAGGAGAAAGATGTTGGGTGTTCCTGTTAATTTAGTTCCTGCAACTTGTCTACAAGATAATGAATGTTTAGTTTTCATTTCATTTTACAACAATGCATTTGACTGTATCTTAAGGAATATCCCCACACGCCCCATGCTTGTGGAATGCTGTGTTCTCAGCATGACAAGTGTTTGGTTTGTACTAGACATGATGAAATAGTTTGACAAAAAATAATATTATTCCAATTTGACCACAGGAGCATTTTCTGCATGTTGTCAATTGTCAATGTCAATTCCACACAATCTATCTTGTTTCATCTTTAGGCGATAGCTCCACAACTATGCTTCATTGAAGCCTTGCTGTGTGCTGTGTTCATCTTGAAGTGTTTTTTTTTTTTTTTTTAAATATCCTCGTTTCTGCAGAAACCTACTGAGTTTTCTTCTATATCTTTGAAACATGTTCAGTTGTGTTTGATAATTATATTGGATGACCTAGTGACTTAATACCCATTAAAGGACATATTCCCCAACTTAATGTGTGTAATAAGTGTAGATTAAATAAATACTTTCCATGCTGTATGGATTAATTATTTAAAATATTACAGTATTTACATTTAATCTGTTTATTTCAGGAGGGAGATTGGGAGTAACAGGTGATGAGTGTGATTACATCCTGGCACATGTCATGACAAAGTTTAATGAACTTGAACCTGGACTACTGTATCCCTACGTCATGTTTTTTCGCTTATTGTGGGTGGGCGTGGTCCCAAACACCCGCGATAAACGAGGGACTATTATATTCAAATTGTTTGAGATGTACCTGTAATGGTAGAGTAATTGCAGAAGTTAGGTTGCCAGGTAGAAGGTAAAGAGGAAAACCACAATTGAGCTATATGGATGCAGTTAGAGAGTTGGAGGTGGTTGGAGAGAGGAGAGAGGATGACGCGTTGTGGTGACCTCTGAAAAGGGAACAGCCAAAAAAAAAATATTATAATAAAACCATTTCTTACTATGTTTGTTTTAAAGGTAGACACATCCTGGCAGTTTAAACAATAATATAAATTAGATTTAAAAATCAATAAATTCAGATTTCAGCATATGTAACAGCTCATGTAAAAGCAACATGTAACCTCCATGTCAAGGGAGTGAAAAAGTGATCCTTTCTCTATGTTTTTCACGTAATGATTTCTAATAACAAGTGAGACTATTACTTCCCCTCCCTAAGGGTTGAGTGGATGTCCTACTTAGCTTTTGTTTAATGCTGAGGTAGGCAGCCTTGCCCACCCCCCACCCCCCGTTCTGCAGAGGTCGTAGGAACATCTACATGAGAAAGGAGAGCACACCACAGGCTCATGTATCTTCGAAGGAAATCCATGAATTTGATTTCCTTACTTCCTGTCTCCTGTGTGTGAGAGTAAGGTAGAAACTAAGCCACTGTGTGTGTGTGTGCTTGTGTGTGCTTGTATGCCCATTAGGGCCAATGTCTATGCACCAGGTGCACCTAATTCTCAATATGGTGCAAAAATATGTAATATCAAGCTACAATTTATATATAATAATATATAATATATCTTTTTTTTTTTTCCTGCTATTCTACGGTGAAAACCAGACGTGTACCCCCCCCCCAACCCGCTTCCCTGCTGCGCTCTTTTGTCCTGTGAACCCTTAAAAAGCCTCTCTTTTTTTTCCTGCATACCTCTTAATTGGAAGGATCAGCTGGTCTCAACAAAATCGATCAACTCCTCCCGACAGGAGTCAGGGTAAGGAGGACCCTCTGACCTCTTTAAGGAACAAATTGGATTCATGATGACAACTAGATTCTACTGTTTGAGTTGCTGAAATCTGGTTGTCTGCAAATTCATGTGGAGGTGTTGAAGCTTGACAGTGCTCGGACTGAATGTGGAGCTGTGACAGGGAATTGGAGCAGCTGTTATCAGGACTGTGATCTTCCTGGCAGCACTCATGAATGGTGGGATAATCTGGAGAAGCTGTGAGCTCGACTTTTGGAGTAAAGGATCAATTCGGCTGTTTTGGAGTTTCCATCAGAGAATATGTACAGAAAGACTTTAAAGGCAGAAACAACAATTCACGAGGAGTTCTGCCTGACCCAAACTGTGGCCTTGATGCCGGACTTATCTCAACTCCTCCTGGAATGTTTTGAAAACAACAACGATGCTTTGTCTGTTTCCTCACCCCTCCCTCCCCCAAGGCCGTGGACATGTAACAGAACCTCAACTGAGCTGAAGATGAACGTCACCTCTTATCTGGACAGTGGCTGAGGGGGGGCTCTGGACTATGCTACGACTTTCCCTTAAAAATTCAATGTTTTCACCGCCTATATGTAAATGTATAACGTCTGTTTATGTTGCTTTGCTGTGGTAGGTTTTTTTGATGCCTCAAATTGTGCCCTGTCTAGGACACGGTGTGAGAGATCTTTTTTTTTTATACCGTATCTCCTCATGTTTTCTTTCCTTTTCTTATCTAAGCAAAATATTATTCTGAATAAGAATAAGAAGGCTGCGCTAACTATTTATAGCCGCAGCTTCATACACTCCGCCCATCTTCGGACGACTGTACGTACATATTTGCGTTGTATCTCGGTGCAATGCCAATAAAGTTTATTCTGATTCTGATATGGCTAAGTGTCAAGTATCAATACACAATTCATATAGCCATTATGCATGTTCCTGTATGAATGAAAGTCTGTGTTCTATGTGTACTGCATGTCTGTTGTTTGGCCATTGAAAGTTTATCTTGTTTTCATTTTTGACGACTTCTTTCATTTCATTCACCCATACAGTCTCTAGTAGCCTGTGGGGAGAAATTTTGTTTTTCTTTAAAGAGTTTCTGTTATTGGGTGGCACGGTGGCGCGGATGGTAGAGCTGCTACATTTCAGTGAACAGGTCGCCCGGTTTCAAATCCTAGCCGGGAACCTTTCTTATTGGTGGAGTTTACATATTCTCTCCGTGCATGCTTGGGTTTCCCCAGGTACCCTGGTTTCCTCCCACAGACCAAAAACATGCATGTTAGACTGATTGGTAACTCTAAATTGTCACTAGGAGTGAGAGAGTGAATGGTTGTTTGTCTCGTTTGTTTCTGTGTCCCTGTGATGGACTGGAGACCTGTCCAGGGTGTCCCCCATCTCTCACACAGTGATGGCTGGACATGGGCACCAGTGGCCCCCCACAACCCAAAAAGGAGGTAGCGGATAAAGATAATGAATGGATGGATAGAAGAATGGATAGAAGGATGGAGTTTCTGTTATTTTTATTTATTTATCTATGTGTGTGACTGATGAGAAAGTTGTGCTGAAGCCTTATGTTTGGATAAAACATTCTTTGTTTACCCAGCATAAAGATATGATTATGACAGAATGTTTGAAGTTGCTGCTGCCTCTCAGCGAGCAGGTCCCTGGTTCAAACCCCGGTCCAGGGGCCTTTCTGGGTGGAGTTTGCATGTTCTCTCCGTGCATGCGTGGGTTTTATGCGGGTACTCCGGTTTCCTCCCACTGACCAAAAACATGCATGTTAGACTGTTTGGTAACTCTAAATTGTCCCTAGGTGTGAGTGAGAGAGTGAATGGTTGTTTGTCTCGTTTGTCTCTATGTGGCCCTGTGATGGACTTGCGACCCGTCCAGGATGTACCCCGCCCCTCGCACAGTGATTGCTGGACATGGGCACCAGCGACTCCCGTGACCCAAAATGGAATAAGCGGGTAAAGATAATGGATAGATGGATGGATGTTTGAAGTTGTGAAGAAGGCATGGAGACACTTGAGCGCAAGCACAAACTTGTGTCAGTGGTCATTGAGTCAGTGGTTAATTTGAGCCGGATCCTGTTGGAACAAGGTCCTGGAACTCTCTCATTTTGACCGCTTGGACCCAGCAACTCAAATCTCCGCCCCTAAAAGCCCAAAGTCATTGCACATTTTTATTTTGATTATTTATTAAAGATACAAGAGGAGACGTTGCCCAGTCTGTGGAGTGGATGTTCCAGCTGCACATGCTCCTGCCCAGCAGAGACATGGACTGCATGTCCCGTGGGGAGCGTCTTCATCCACCTTCAGCTGTGCACCCTGGTTGTTTTACGTTCAGTGTCTCCAGACAGCTCTGCAGGACACGCACACAACCGCTGTGTCAGAACTCCTGCATACAATACTGCGGTGCATAACATTTCAAACATAATAAATGAACTTACAGTAAAAAAAAAAATAAAATGAGTAAAATGTTTGATGTGCATTAATGTACCAAAACAACAGCACTAATTTGTCAAAATAACAGCGATCAAAATGTCAAAAACACAAAAATGGATGGATGGATGGATGGATTGTCCTTAGCTGGACAACTGAGAATTGATGCACCAATGGTAATGGAGTTTGGAGCAGAAGGTACAGGACTGAATTCAGCAGATGTCGGGTTGGACAGTGTGTGTGGTAGTGGTGGTGGTGGTGGGGTGGGGGGGCGGGGGTTAGGATGCTTGACAGAATCGGAGCTGCATTCACACACAGGCTTGTGAATTGTTGTTGCTCTCTAAAATAGTAATTTCAATTCAACCTTTATTTGTACAGGTTGTTAGTCTCATTGAGCCTCGTAATTTACAAGAGAAGCCTGTTTTTAATGATTTAATCAAATGTTTACAGATGTTTAACAACCTGTTAAAATACACAAACATGTAGAAAATGGCACCTCTTTTATTCCAATTTTTTGGGGGGATGACCCACGAACCCCCCAACAGGGCCGTCTGCTGTTTGTGTTTTCCGGCATCAATTGGTTTGCAAATTAAGCCCTGGGGTATATTGTATTTAAAAATAAAATATTTCATTTTCTGCTACTATCCATGGTCAGAGCACGGAAGCAACACATGCAAGGAAGAATCTCAGGGTGCATTCACACCTGATAGTCCGGTAGACTCGGTTCGGTTGGGGACCAATATTCATGACATTTTGTTTACATTTGAGCTAGTGCGTTTGCATTCACACTGCACTGTGCAGTCGAGCCAACCTGATGAACCAACCTATTCCCCCGTTCGCCTGTGGGGGCGCTGCATCTAGAACTACTGAAAGAAACAACACAAAAACCTCTGAAGACACTTCTTCTTCTTCTGGAAATAACAACGAAAATGGAGGGGCATCAAGTTTTTGCAGTTTTAGGAGTTATATTTTGTCATTTTTCAACAATGGACACAGCATGAGCGGAAGTTGAGGCAGAAGACCATGGAGAATATTGTTTTTCACACAAGGCAGCTGACGGCTACATATAAGGTAAGAGAAGTGCGTGTTTGTTTGCCCTGTGTTGTACTCCACTTCTTGCTTGTGGAGCGGGGTCCAGTCGGTTTACATTCACAATGCACTCGAACCACACTGGAGTTCTCTTCTACCGGACCGAGACCTAGGTTTTAGCCCGGGCCAGAGTTTGCCTTTTTGTTCCGTGACAGACTTCGATGGCACGTTCACACCTCCCCAAATGAACTGGAATTTCTAGGAAAACAAGCTAGAGTTCGATTAAAGCGGACTAAACAGGGCTGGTGTGAATGCACCCTCAGACATTCCTTTCCAAAGCAACACTCCAATTCCTCCTAGGAGCCTATTTCTCAGGCCAGAGAAGATACAAAAGAGCTCCAGAGTTCTGAGTAGGGTCTGCTTCCAATGGGATGCGCTGGAAAACTTCGACAGCGAAGAACAGGAGACATCCTGACCAACCAACTGACCTTCATTTATAGAGCCTTGTACAGTACAACAACCAAAATGTGGTCAAAGTGCTTCACAGTACAAAAGTTAAAATGAACTTTAAGAACATTACAACAATGCTAGAATGTCACTATGAGAAGCCTACCTGAATAAAAAGGTTTGAAAATTAGATTTCAAAAATACAAAGTCAATGACAAAGCACAAGTCTTGAAGAAGTAGTTAAGGTTCCACAGTCTGGGTGCAATGACCAAAAAGTACTCACCCTGTATGTACTTGGACCTTGGGACATACAGTGCAGCATGTGTGTCTAATATAACAACCTTACCGTTATCCCATAGTAAGGAATCCGAACTTGATCATCTAAATAAGTTGGGAAAAGTCCAAAAGAAACCCTAATTAAAATCAAACAATAGGAGATTGTCATTGTTTGAACTAACACAATTTGATTATCAAACATTTGTAAAATAGTAATGATAATCGAAAGTAGTCTTCTTTCACTTGATTAATTCAAGAAAGAAAGTCTCAGGATGGGTCAACCTGTATTTCTGGATGCAAATCAATGAAATGACAAGTTCTGTCCCATAAGGTCCTTAAGGTCAAATCCTGACCTTAGGCATAGTTCACTACAAGATTAAAAACTTTTCCAAAACAGACTATAAGCCAATGATGGAAAAAGAAAGAAGAAATATTGCACTATAGTCCCTATTACATTTTATTGTCAAAGTTAGAAGAGCTTATGTTCACAAGCAAGCAAATGCAAAAAAAATAAAAATAAATTAGCCTACGTTCAAATCAGTTTTAGACCTTCTGAACTTATTGGAACCGTTCTGTTTTTACGTGTCCAAGCCCATGAAAGCAAAGGAATATGGCTGCAAAACAGCCATGTTTCTATGCATCCAAGAGAGCATGAAAACCTTGTAACTTTGGTGGGGTTTTTTTTGTTCATTTTCTTTTTCTTCCATAAATAAGTTATACTACAGCACAAACTACAAGTAGTAATATGATATTTACATGGTAATAAATGTGGCCTGCGTGTACAGCAGAAAGAAATACTCAGACATGTCCACCCTTAGGGTCGCTATATTTGTGGACTTTTCATTTGATCCTCTAACTTCTAAGTCACAAAAATGATTGGCTCATGTCGCTATGCTTGTTAGAATCTACTGAGTGACACGGTCTAGGCCACACCTATTTCTGCCTAAGAACATGTTTATACTAAGTTACAAAATTAGTTAAATTTACAGTTGAATGCCTTTCAAAGGCTTTAGGTTTTACGGCTTTGAAAATCACCATCTAAAATCTAGATACCATAGAGACTACAAGATTCCATCCATTCAGCCATTCATCCATCCATTCATCCATCCTTTATCTTCCTCTTGTTCCGAAGTTGGGTCGCGGGGGCAGCAGGTTGAGCAGGGAGGCCCAGACATCTCTTTCCACATCCACCTCTTCTATAGCCCTTCTGGATGATTCCAAGGTGTCCCCAGGCCAACCAACAGACATAGTCTCTCCAGCATGTCATGGGTCTTCCCTAGGGTCTCCTCCCAGTCAGACATGCCTGAAGCACCTCCTTAGGGAGGTGCCCAGGAAGCATCCTTACCAGATGCCCGAACCACCTCAACCGGCTCCTTTCGAGGTGGAGGAGCAGTGGTTCTACTCCAAGTCTCTCCCGGATAACTGAACATCTCATCCTGTCTCTAAGGGAGAGTCCAGCTACCCTGCAGAGGAAACTCATTATAACTGCCTGTATCCACAATCTCATTCTTTCAGTCAATACCCAGAGTTCATGACCAGAGGTGAGTGTAGGAACGTAGACTGACCAGTAAACAAAGAGCTTTGCCTTATAGTTCAGCTCCCTCTTCACAACAACGGACCTGTATAGAGTCCACAATACTGCAGAAGCTGCATCAATACGTCTGTCAATCTCACACTCCATTCTTCCCTCACTTGTAAACTTGTGCTTAAATAAATTGGGTGTAGCCAATAGCATCTCAAAGAAAATATTTCATGATATCGGTTCAAAAGCCTAAACTTTCAGAGATTTGGAACTTTTTTAAAGGAAAAGTAAAGTATACTAACTTCTAAATATTGCAAAAAAAAAAAATAATAATAATAAAATAAATACCAGCATCATCCAATAGGTGCAGCCTTCTCATTGTTTGAGTTGGAGGCTTATGGCTGAGTGTAGAAGGCTGAAGCAATTTTCCAAAATAAGCATGCAGTGGTGAAAATGTTAGTGAACACAGACTAAACACTGATCACCGATAAACATATCTTACCAGCATCACCGACATGAAAATAGTTATGAAGTCATCATCAGTTGCAGCTGTCAATCAAATTTGTAGAAGAAGGAAGAGACACAGGTACAGTAAAAAATAAAAATAAGAAAAAAGTTATGATTCAAGGTCAAGGTTATTTATTGTCATTTACATCATATGTGGTATGTGAGGTGGAAAGAAAGTGTGTGCACAGGGTCCCAGTTACATTCAATAATAGCAAAATATAAAGTGTAGAAAGAAACAGTAAATAAGGATCTAATATATAAACTAAGATATACACTAAATGAACGCCCAACTGTACGCTAAAAGATCTAAGATATACGCTAATCACTAATAGTGTAAAACAATACACTGAACACAGCAGCACGAACATGAGTCTTTGTGAGTGCATGACTATGAAAGAATGAATACAGCAGCATGAAAAAATCAGCAGCATGAGATCAGCAGCATGGATAATCAACAGCACATATCAACAATCAAAGTTGCATTATAGTGTTTTTTTTGTGTTGTTTTTTTTTTCATAGTAAAAATTCTGGTTAGAGATTCATGAGACTAACAGCTTCAGGATAGATGCTGTTCCTCAGTCTCATGGTTCTAAATATAATGCTCCTCAACCTCCTGCCTGAGGGGAGTGGGGCAAAAAGTGTGTGCTGGGTGAGTGGTGTCCTTCATGATGCAGGTGGCCCTCTTCCTGCATCTGCAGGTGTAAATGTCTGTGATGGTGGGGATACTGACTCCAACAGACTTTTGTGCAGCCTTCACCACTCTCTGCAAAGCTTTTCTTTCTGCAGCTGTGCTGCCTCCATGACACATGTTGATGCTGGAGCACAGGATGCTCTCCACTTCACACCTGTAGAAGGAGGTGAGGACTGAGCTTCCCAGTCCAGCTCGTCTCAGTCTGAGTAAGTAGTCTCTGATGAGCTTTCTTGATCAGGCTGGTAATGTTCTTGCTCCAGCTGAGGCTGTCATTCAGGTGTACACCCAAGTACCTGTAGCTGGAGACCACTTCCACCACCGATCCTCATATGTTCAGGGGGGTATAGGTGAGTTTGCTCCATCTGAAATCCACGACTATCTCCTTTGTCTTATTCACATTGATATGAAGGTTGTTCTTCCTGCACCAGCTCTCCAGATGTTCCAGCTCCTGCTTGTACCTGGACTCATCATTGTTTGTGATGCATCCAACCACTGCTGTATCATCTGTAAACTTTACAATATGACAACCTGGATGGGTAGGTACACAGTCATACGTGAGCAGAGTGAACTGGAGAGGACTCAACACACAGCCCTGAGGATAGCCAGTGCTGAGGGTTATGGTGGAGGGGGAGAAGTTGTGAATCCTCACAGACTGTGGTCTGTTTGTTAAAATGTCCATGACCCCATTGCATAGAGAGGGGCTTAGTCCTAGTGCGAGTAGTTTTTCCATCAGGGTTCGGGGGACCATGATGTTGAAGGCAGATGTGAAGTCCACAAAGTAGCTTCTGCTACAGGTGAGAGCAGTGTGGACCACATAGAAGATGCAAAATGACATTATTTTCAGATAAACATGGTCTGCTCATCAATGAACAGCATTTGGACATTTTTCCATCAGCTGATGTTCTGCAGAAGCCAGAGCTCAGATTGAAACAAGTCTTGTAGGAAACTCCACCTTACATTTCTCAGGGAAGTTTTAGAGAATTAAATCTGTTAAGCAGGTATTTCCCATTTGTCTACTTTTTATTGTTATTTTGTTATTCTAATGTTTCTTTCTCAATGTTTTATATGCATTGTGTTTTACTTGCGAAGGAGGTGTGGTATTGCATGAAGAAATCTGGAGTGGCAGAAAAGTATGTTAGACTGGTACAGGACATGTTTGAGAACAGCAGGACAGTGGTGAGATGTGTTGTAGGAGTGACAGATAGCTTCAAGGTAGAGGTGGGAGTGCATCAAGGATTGGCTCTGAGCCCCTTCTTGTTTGCTCTGGTGATGGACCGTCTAAAAGATGAGGTCAGGCATGAATCCCCATGGACTATGATGTTTGCAGATGACATTGTGATCTGTGGTGAGAACAAGGAACAGGTGGAAGAGTACTTGGAGAGGTGGAGGTATGCACTTGAAAGAAAAGGAATGAAAGTCAGTCGTAGTAAGACATGTGTGTGAATGAGAGGGAGGCTGGTGGAACAGTGAGGCTACAAGGAGCAGAGGTCACAAAGGTGCAGGACTTCAAGTACTTGGGATCAACTGTCCAGGAAAATGGGGAATGTGGTAAAGAGGTGAAAAAGAGCATACAGGTAGGATGGAGTGGATGGAGAAAAGTTTCAGGGGTGATTTGAGACAAAAAGGTGTCAGCAAATGTCAAAGGAAAAGTTTACAAGACAGTGGTGAGACCAGCTATATTGTATGGTCTGGAGACAGTGGCACTGTCATAAAGACAGGGTAAAGAACTGGAAGTGGCAGAAATGAAGATGTTGAGGTTCTCCTTAGGAGTTACAAGGATGGAGAAGATTAGGAATGAGATCATCAGAGGTACAGCACTGGTTGAACAACTAGGAGATAAATTTAGGGAGGCCAGACTGAGATGGTTTGGACATGTCCAGAGGAGGGACCGTGGGTATATTGGCAGAAGGATGTTATAAATGCAGCTGTCAGGAAAAAGACAACGAGGAAGGCCAAAGAGGAGATATATGGATGCAGTTAGAGAGGACATGAAGGTAGTTGGAGTGAAGACAGAGAGGATACAGAGGACAGAGTGAGGTGGAGGAGGATTACTCGCTGTGGCGACCCCTTAAGAGGGAAAAGACGAAAGAAGAAGAAGTATTATGCTTGCGAACAGAAAGTTGATTTAAGTAGTGATTAATACATTTTTAAACACAAATCTTGCTTTATCATGTAGTGCTCATGTCATGTCAGGGGTTGAGTCTGACTTAACACCACACTAAATTTTAACTCAAAATTTGTAACATGCACTTAGGTATAGGCATTTATGTCTAAGCTGTGGTGACCTATCTAAACTGCATTTACTCCAAAGGTCAAGCAGTTGTAGTTATCCACCTATTGAAAGTTTCATTCTAAAAGTTTCAATAATACATGTTTGTGATTTTTGAGCAAGTTTGACAACTGTTAAGACAAACACAATCACAGGCAACAGCTCCCTTTAGCTTTTTAGCGGTGGGATATGGTAATAAACATTTTTTTCTGTAAATGTTGTACTTAGTTTGCTCTATTGAATACTAAAACATCCAGCATTATTCTGTGGCCTGCAAATATTAAAGTGTGTTAAACCTGAACCAAAAGCTGACATTGTGTGTTCCAGAATAAAGTGTAGTGGTTGAAAATGCAAAGACAGCATCATTGGTGTCATGTTCCTGCCTCAGCACCTTGTTCTCTGTGCATTTTGACACTGACTGACACAATAAAACAACCATTCTACCACACACTTGTCATTTCACATCACATTCTTTGTTTCTATACATGTATGATTTTGGTGTTTCACTTAGTTGAGTTTCTACTGTTGGTTTAATATTATTTCATGTATGAAAGTGCTTTTTTCTAAGTATCTCTAGTAGCTCCGTGCATGAGAGATGCTCTTATGTAGGTGCAGCTAATAATGACCCCCATTCAATGTCCAAAAAAGTTACTTTCACACATTAATTGGTAAACAAGGACATTTATTATAAAGTATTTTTTTTCCTTACATTTATGTTACTCCTCTGCCTGTGTGTACATTTTGCAGAATCCATTAAACTTTCAAAAGTTATGTTTGTAATATTATGTGACATCTCAAAAATTCTCAGTTTTCACACTTTTATATATTAAACATAACAATTACAACATTAAAATTTAGAAAAATAATGAAAGAGAAAACTACAATGAACAAAGAAATGGCTATGTTTCACTTTAGTGATTTTCACTTGGTTTATGTCACTGTAAACCATCTAAACCCAAAATATATGGGGTATTTTTACGTAAAAGCAGATCCTGTCTGACTTTGACATGCTTTTAGACATAAGGTTGGGAGTTATTGATGCTACTGGTTTTGTTTATAATGATTATATTGTTAGTATAATTAGGAATTTAGGGTCTCCATGTTCACACTTTCTAGAAAACCTCCAAAGGGAGGAACTCTGGAGTCATTCCATAAGACAAAACTCCATCCCAGACGTGTGGAAAACAGCCTTTGTTCTTCCTTTGCTGAAGGGAGGTGACCCCACTTCACTGAACAACTATCGACCAATCTCTAAACTCTGCATTTTAGCCAGTGTTCTAGAAAAACTGATAAACTCTCAAATCAAAAAGTATTTGGACTCATTTAGCATCTTACCTCCACTCCAATCTGGTTTCAGGAATCAACATAGCACAACGACAGCTTCACTGAAGGTTTTTAACAACATTGTTGAAACATTGGATGCTAAGGATTATTGTGCTGCACTTTTCTGAGACCTTTCTAAAGGTTTTGACACTGTGGATCATAACATCTTGAGTCATAAGCTCTCAGAAAATGGTTTCTCAGATCGTACCAATGGTTGGTTCTCCAACTATCTTTCAGATCAGAGGCAATGTGTTCAACATAATGGTACTTCCTCCAGTTATCTAACAGTCAATGTAATGGTGTATCACAAGGCTCAGTCAGTCTTAGGTCCCACCTTCTTTACAATCTACATTTGTAATGTAGGTCAAAGCATCCCTGATGCATCCTTACATTTCTATGCTGATGACACAGTTGTTTATTGTCGAGCTAAAACAGTTGATAAGGCTCTCCAGCTTTTGCAATCCACCTTTGAAATCATCCAGGCAGATTTGTTCTGTCTCAAACTTGTCCTACATGCCAATAAAACCAAAGGGATGTTTTGTTTTGTTTTTCAAACAAGAAGTTGGTTCCATCAGTCCTTCCTCCAATTTTATCCTCAAATGGTGACCCTATTGAGTTTGTTGATTCCTATAAATATTTGGGTATCTTGGTCAACTCGCATCTTTCTTTTAAGCTTCACATGGAAAACCTAGTAAAGAAACTGAAAGTTAAACTGGGTTTCTTTTTTCATTAATAGATCCTGTCTAACTCTGAATGCTAGGAAATGCCTTGTAACTGCGACTTTCCTTCCCTCCATTGACTACGGTGACAATTTTTACATGAACGCTCCCACAAGCACCCTGCAGATGTTGGACGCTGTCTATCATGGTGCACTAAGATTCATAACTGTCTGTAACCCATCATTGCACCCTGTATTCACTGGTTAATTGGTCATCATTAACTTCACGCAGACTCTTCTATTAGTACATTTTCATCTTTAAATCACTTCTTGGTCTGCTGCCTTCATACATCTCCTCCTACCTGTCTGCGTGAGTGCAGCTACAGCGTGCGCTTTCAGGCCATTATTACCTGCACTGTTCCCTCAGTGCGGACTGAACTAGGCAAAAGGGCCTTCTTCTACTCCACTTCTGTTTCTGGAATATCTTGCAAAAAGATCTGAAACTCAAGTTTCACAATAGCACCAAACATTATACAAATAATTTCCCGACCCTTTAGCAACTGGATGAGAGAAATCTGAAAGCAAAGGTTCACATAACAAAAAAGGTTGAATCATGTCATCTGGACTTCGTTTTTTTGTTAAAAAGAAACGTTTCGCCCCTCATCCAAGAGGCTTCGTCAGTCTGAGGCCTAGCCATCTGGTATTACCCAGAAGCCACCCTGACTCTTGTGTTTCAAGCCTGCCTCAGATACCCCTGAAGTCTGGCCTTTTCACTAATGGTTTCAAAAACACAAAGTTTTTGTTCACATACTTTTACCACTCACAAATATGTAATTTTGGACAATTTTCCTCAATAAATAAATTACCAAGTATACTATTTTTGTCTCATTTCTTTATGTGGGTTCTCTTCATCTACTTTTAGGACTTGTGTAAAAATCTGATGGTGTTTAAATCATATTTATGCAGAAATATAGAAAATTATAAAGGGTTTGCAAACTTTCAAGCACCACTGTAATATTGTTATATTTCACATTTATCCCTATACTTTTGATTTTTATATTAGCCCAATAGTTGGTGTGCCACATTTATATTTGAGAGATGTGGTAAAAATCAGACAGGTGGCTGCAAAACACACCACAGAAGTGGCATGTCTTTCTCGGGCTACATACTGCAGTGGAGTTTTGCCTCTCATCTCATCCAAGAAAATTGTTTGTTTTGGGAGCAATGAGGGCAGCACAGTGGCGCAACTGGTAGAGCTGCTGCCTCTCAGCGAGCAGGTCCCTGGTTCAAATCCCGGTCCAGGGGCCTGGTCCAGGGGCCTTTCTGGGTGGAGTTTGCATGTTCTCTCTGTGCATGCGTGGGTTTACTCCAGGTACTCCGGTTTCCTCCCACAGACCAAAAACATGCATGTTAGGCTGATTGGTAACTCTAAATTGTCCCTAGGTGTAATGGGTAATACCAGATGGCTAGGCCTCAGACCGACGAAGCCTCTTGGATGAGGGGCGAAACGTTTCTTTTTAACAAAAAAACGAAGTCCAGATGACATGATTCAACCTTTTTTGTTGTCCCTAGGTGTGCGTGGGAGAGTGATTGGTTGTTTGTCTCTATGTGGCTGATGGACTTGTGACCCGTCCAGGGTGTACCCTGTCCCTCGCACAGTGATTGCTGGACATGGGCACTGGCGACCCCCGTGACCTAAAAATGGAAGAAGCGAGTAAAAGATAATGGATGGATGGATGGATGGATGGATGGATGGATGGGCGCAATGAGCAAAAACTCACTTGTAATGTGTGCAAATAAACATTTAGAACTAAAAAGTGTAAAAACTGCAGAATTGAATGTTCCACTGCTGACTGCCATTGATTTATCCCAAAGCTAGATGTTATTAGTGAGTGCACCATGCACCTGCAGCTCCCTCAAATTGTGCAATAATGAGAAGTGACAAAGGAAAAATAAACGTGAAGAAAGAGATGTGCAAAAACCCATGGCCAGTCATGACACAAGTTGAAATATATTAGTAATTACAAAACAATCTGGCTGTTTAGTAAAAAATAACATTATTTGGTTCAACCAATGGTCTATTAAAAGGTGTCTTATTATCTAGGTGCCAAACAAGAATCATCTCATTGATGGGTAAAACCAATGAACTGTCTCAAAACCTTTGCAACCTTATTGTTGCTAAACATACAGATGGCATTGGTTACAGAATAATTTTAAACTAAGGTTTCAGTGAGCACATTTTGGGCCATATTCCAGGAGTGGAAAGAATATCATTAAATTATTAACTGTAAATTACTCCCTACAAGGTTTCAGACAGGAATGAAAATAATTATCAGGAGAGTTGTCCAAGTGCAAAGGCCCACTTGTGGAGAGCCACAGAAAGACCTAGAATCAGCAGGTACAATTGCTTCAAAGAAAATAAAACGTACTGTACTCAGTCTCCATGGCCTGTATGCATGCTCACCAAGCAAGACCCCATTGATGAACAAAAAGCATGTTCAAGCATCCAACATTTTTCAGTCAGGTTATCTGGACAGTTTCTTTTTTTTGAGCTGAAACGTTTCGCCTTCTATCTGGAAGGCTTCATCAGTCAAGGAAACACACAACACAAAGCTAATTCTTACCCCAACAGCTTACTCCAAAATGGAACAAACCAGTTATGTTGGTGCTAAGATGGTGTCTTTGACACGCCCCCTCCTCCATTACCGGTCCTCTCTCTTGTTGACAGTCGTGTCAAACTGGTTGAAAACAACAAAGTCCATGCTCAATAATCCAGATATGCAATCCAACATTTTTCAGTCAGGTCATCTGGACAGTTTCTTTGTTTTTTCTGCTGAAACGTTTTGCCTTTGGTCGGGAAGGCTTCATCAGTCAAGGACACACACAACACAAAACTGATTCTTTGATTGACACGACTGTCAACAAGACCATCTTAGCACCAACATAACTGGTTTGTTCCTCTTTGAAGTAAGCTGTTTGGGGGAATAATCAGTTTTGTGTTGTGTGTTTCCTTGACTGATGAAGCCTTCCAGATGGAAGGTGAAACGTTTCAGCAAGAAAAGAAAAAAAAGAAAGTGTCCAGATGACCTGACTGAAAATTGTTGGATCTATTCAATTCATTTTATTTATAGAGCACCAAGTCACAACAGGTGTTCTCAAGGTATGGTACAAAAGCATCCACATACATAGTAAAAGTTCTCTATTTAAGGTAACAAGAATCTTCACTTTGTCACAGTTTCCCATCCTGAGCAAGTATAATGGTAATATTGGAAAGGGAAAAACTCCCTTATAACAGGAAGAACCCTCCAGTATAAACAGTCTCAGGATGAGCAGCCATTGGTTTCAACTGGCTGGGGTTTGAGAGGACAGGAAGGACAAACAAACAGAATGGCAGGTCCAGGTGTGCGTTTTATTGGAAGAAAGACAAAAAATATGCATGTTAAGGATGGAAATACAGTAATGACAAATACAAATGGGTAGATTAGAGCAAGTAAAGGCAGTAGTAGAGTCAGGAAATGTGGCCAATTGGTAGTTCATCAGTCTAACTAAGGGATAGCTCAGGAAACCCAAGGCAAACCTAATCATAGGATTTATCAAAAAGGAAAGAATTAAGTCTAATCTTACAAGAAGACAATGTGTCAGCCTCACATACAGGAATTGGAAGTTGGTTCCACAAAAGAGGAGCTTAATAACTGAAAGCTCTGTCTCCCATTTCACTTTTGGAAACTCTAGGAACCACAAGTAAACCTGCGGTCTGACAGCGAAGTGTTGTTAGGAATGCATGGAACAATAAGTTATGTAATATAAGATGGAGCTAAGTTGTTGAGAGCTTTGTATGTTAGAAGTAACATTTTCAATTCTATTCTGCATTTGACAGGGAGCCAAAGGAGAGAAGATCCCAAACACACAGCCATACAGGAAGCGTCTTGGAGTTGTCATTACCAACAAAGGCGGTACGACGTATCAAATAAATTTTATTAATCATGTTTAATACTTTTCCCTTGTTATTTATCATTATTACACATAATATATGGACATCTACTGTTTGATTTATTTGCCTGTGTAAAAACAAGGAAAAAAAATAAAAAAATATATATATATTATTATTATTATTATTATTATTATTATTATTATTATTATTATTAAAAGATATTCCATGTTGGAAGAGAAGTAGACCAGGAGAAAGTTTGACTGAAAACAATGTGGATTTTTGGCTACTAGATCTGAAGGCTCCTGTCAGCTGAGAGGTTTTCACAAAACTTTGGACTGGAATTTTATAAATAAATAGATAAATAAATACAATTTGAAAAATGGCCCAAAACATTTTGGGTGTACTAATGGAGCAAAATGATTTTTTTTGCTGTAAATTTAATTTTAAGTCAAATTTTGAAGAACTGAAAACATTTTTTTTTTTTTTTAGAAAAAGAAAAAGGACCCTTAAACAGCTCTTTTTTTATTTCAGGCTGAGATAGCTCTAAAAAACTGACCAGCTTCTAGAAAATATTTTAAATTCTAATAAAAATATATTTACATCATTGGATAAGGTGGTCAGTTTTCCCCTAAGTAATATGAATGGCCATAAAGTTAAAGGACAATACACGCATTCATTTGTTTTCCAGATAATATCATGTTAATCCATTATAAAACAAAAAACAAATATCTTTCTTTGTATTTATATCATCTTATTTTAAAACTTATATTTGGTGAATCTACAGTAAATGCATGATTGGTCACTGTAACTGTGAAAATGACCTTTTATAAGATTTAACATCTTCAAATAGGGCTCTGCTATACAAACGTATGACGAAGGATTAGATTTGACAGTTTGTTTTGTGTGCCATGCCAAGTAGAGATGACCTTTTAAAAGAAAGAAGCAAAGAGGAAGCAGCCAAGAGGAAGTGAAAAATAGAGTGAGAAAAAGCAAAAAGCAGAGCTGCTGAAACTGAGGGACTCACTTTCTGAACAGATAAAGTGTGGCCTTTTGAAAATACCACAAGATCACAGGCGCAGAAATCCTGGGGGGATTGAATGGGTCTAGACACCATTAATTTTGGAAAAAACAAAACTGTAACATTTATGTGTCTGGACAAGTTTTATTAAACTTGCAGAAAATCACTGTATGTAAATGAGAATCAGAATAAACTTTATTGTCATTTTACTGAGATACAGTGAGATTATGTTCGTACAGTCGTCCGAAAGATGGGCGAAGTGCACGTTGCTGCAGCTACAGGAGCACGGCTCTTATCCTTTATCAGATTACTTTTATTGATAAAAAAGGGAAAAGGCCATGAGGACAGTATAGTGGTATTATAAAACAGATCTCTTTACATCTTGTCCTATCAGGGCACTATTTAAGACATCAAAAAACTCTACCAGCAAGCACATTTATAGACACATTACATTATGCATTTGATGGCAAGATGGCAAAATTTATCCATGAAGTACTTTCAGATAGGCCATAGTCCTGATAAGATGTTGGTCAGCCAACAGTTCTGATAAGCCTACACAGAAGTTCTCGGGGGGGGGGGGGGGGGGTTGCGATAGACAAAGCTTTTCCTTAGTTTACACATATCCTAAGAGAAATTTGATAGTCTGCCTGCTTTCTTCAGATAAGCCACAATTGTTGATTTCTTCAGGCAGACTGTTTTTTTTTTTATTGTCAGCCTGGAGTCCTGCTGGTGCTTTCGTTCTAAAATGGCCAGATTTGTGGGCGTTCCACTGATACGTGCTTTGATCCCCCTTCAAGGTTGTCTCCAACATGCTGGCGAATCCTAAAAGCCACAGATGGCCTGCGATTCTCACAAATCGCTTCCATCTTACAGTTTAGCTCGTAAATCGGCTGATTTTGAGTACTCGTAGCAAGAACCAAACCTTACCATACCATACCATACCAATTTATTTATAAAGCACGTTAAACAGTGACAAAGCACACCAAAGTGCTGTACAGGGACAAACAGAACAAGCACATAGCAACAGATTACATAACAGGACACCAAAAAGTAGAAACTGACAAAAACAATAATGGATAACAACAACAATCGCAACATGACTAACCCAGTGTGATGCACACAGACTCAGCACAGATCACACAGTGCAGGAAGCCAGGGAATAGAAGTGTGTTTTTAAGTGAGATTTAAAAACTGTGAGGGAGGGGGCCTGTCTAACCAGCAGAAGTAACTCATTCCAAAGTCTTGGGCCTGCTACAGAGAAGGCCCTGTCACCTCTGCACTTGAGACGGGTTCCTGGGACTGTTAGGAGCAACTGGTCTGCTGATCTGAGAGAACGTGGTGGGACATACGGCTGGAGCAGATCAGTAAGATAGGAGGGGGCAGAGCTGTTTTGTGATTTATAGACATACAAGAGTATTTTGAATTTGATTCGAAGGTGAACCGGAAGCCGGTGTAGGGAGGCCAAAACAGGTGTAATGTGCTCCCTTTTGCTTGTGCTGGTCAAAAACCGGGCTGCTGCATTTTGGACCAGTTGGAGTCTAGCTATGGTGGTCTGACTGATACCAAAAAGGAATGAGTTGCAATAGTTGAGCCTGGATGTAATGAATGCATGAATTACTGTCTCCAGGTTATTTTTGGACAATATGGGCTTCAGCTTAGACAGTCTCCTCAGCTGGAAAAAGCAGGATTTAACAATCATATTTACATGATTGTTGAATTTCAGAGAAGGGTCAAGTATCACTCCTAGATTAGTGACTCTTTGTTTCACTAACGGTGACAGAACGGATAGGTCAATGCAGTGGTTGGTGATTGTGTCATTGGGAGGAAACAGCATAACTTCAGATTTCTTCTCGTTGAAACTCAAGAAATTTAAAGCCATCCAATCTCTGATGTCAGCCAGGCAGTCCAGTAACGGTTGAATAGAGCGAGTACCGTTGAGTCTGAGGGGGAAGTAGATTTGGCAGTCGTCGGCGTAGAAATGAAAAGGTATGTTATGTTTCCTGAAAATAGCACCTAGTGGCAGCAGGTATAAAGAAAATAAAAGAGGACCAAGGATGGACCCTTGCGGTACCCCACATTTAAGCGCTGCCGAGGCTGAAATAAAATCTTTGATGGAGACACAAAAGGACCTGTCAGCGAGGTAAGATCTAAACCATTTGAGGGCTGACCCAGTGATGCCCACCCACTGTTCTAACCTCGCAATGAGGATCTCGTGGTCAATTGTATCAAAGGCAGATGTGAGGTCCAGTAATAGAAGGAGCACAGAATCACCAGCGTCTGTGAATAGGAGAATGTTGTTAAAAACCTTGAGTAGAGCAGTTTCAGTGCTGTGGAGAGGTTTAAAGCCAGACTGGAATAGCTCTAAGATGGCATTATCCTCTAGAAAGCATTTCAGCTGGGACCCCACTATTTTTTCCAGCAGTTTAGCGACAAATGAGAGTCTGGAGACAGGCCGGAAGTTGGACATGACTGAGGGGTCAAGGCTAGGTTTTTTAAGGAGAGGTTGGACAGCAGCATGTTTAAAAGTTATTGGCACCACACCTGAGGCTAAGCTGCTGTTCACAATGCCAAGAACAGGAGGGCCCAGAACAGGAAGAAGCTCCTTAAGGAGTTCAGGGGGGACAACGTCAAAAGGGGAGCCAGATGGCTTCATGCCGCACATGACCTGCTCCAGAGAAGACAGAGAGATGGGCTCGAAGTGGTCCAGAACAGCAACACAATGAGATGGGATGGACGGATCATGAGCAGGTAGAGAAATGAGTGCCCGGGTGTTTGCAACTTTTTCAGAAAAGAAATGGAGGAACCTTGACAAACCAATCCATGACATATCCTGCAGCTTGAGTCTCAGTGGGACATGAGGGCTCTCCAGGACCCTGTTTCTTTGTTGAAAAGATTTTGTCGATTGCCTTGAAAGTCCTGCTCAACAGATCCATAATAGTATTTTTCAATCGGAAGATGTGTAACAGGAGCTCCGAGACACAGACAGAGAGCAAAAGTACAGGAGGAAGAGGAGAACAGGGGAGGACGAGAAAACATATCCACTTGTGCAAGAGCGAGTGCAGAAGACACTGCAAATATGCAGCTGAATAACTGTTGGGAGTCTAACTTATTCGTGATGACCACCATAGCATTTTAAAAACTTAAAACTGGCTATAAATTAGTCATTTTTACTGATATTTATGAAAAAGAGTACATTGCTGGTAGCTAAAAAATATCATCAACACCACACTACCCACCACACAGCATTTTTGACAGGTCATGTTTGATTCCTGAACTGACATTTGACACAGCACCAGGGCCAAAGCTCAGACCCTGGGAGAGTGTCTTGAACCCAGTGAAAGTGAAGTATTTTAAAAAAGTTTAAACATTTCCTTCATGTTTTATTAGTTTCTTATAGTTTGGTTTTAAATTGCAGTTCCAGCTAATAGGATTGGGGCTATTCCATTTGAGGGTAGATGCCAACACTCGATCTCCTCCACTTGAAGTAGAACCTGCACTCCCAACCTGGAGAGAGCAATCCACCCTTTTCTGACAGAGGACCATGGCCTCAGATTTGGAGGTGCTGATTTGATCCTGTAGTTTCAAATATGAAACAACTGATCCCAGTTCATAACTCTTATGGACAATAAAATTGCCCATAAGAGTTATGAACATAATCAGTGATAATTGTAGCTCTGGAGTATTCAAACTCCCCACCTAAGGGGGTTCCATTTACTGCTGGCAATACAAACCAAACTCTCACACTGCTTGTATAGGGACTGAATGGCCCACAGTAACGGACCCCTGATCACATACTGCATCGCAAAAGCTCTGAATTTGGCTGTTTTTCTGTGAACCACACTGTAATGTTGCTCTGTTGTTTTGTTTTGTTATTTTTTGCTAGATTAATTCTAGTCCAGGGACACATACAACTAATGACTTGGTTTCAGTGGCAGACTGCTTTACTCCCTTGTGGCTGGTGAAAAGGTTACACACTGCAAATCTCTGGAGAGGTTCTGCAGGCTCAAGTGGATGTGCCATCCTGATGCAACTGGAGTTTGACACATTTGGATCTCTGTATGTTTTTTGTTGTGTTTTAGCAAAAAAGATGTGAGAAACAGAACTGATGATTGACTTTCTGATATTTTTAGCACTGACAGCAATATTGTAGATAGGTCACATCTGTGTATAGACACAGTAAATGAATGGTTTGCCTCTGCTCTATATTTTGGAGGGAAATATTTGGTGAAATAATGAGCGACTGACTTGCATAGTATGCCTCAATAGACAAACAAGCATCAGAGAATTTATTCATTAACAAATAAATAAATACATGTTAATTATTTCAAGGAATACGTATAGCATGTTGCCTTTCATGCCAAACTAAGATCGCCTTGTGGTGAGAAATGATGCCATACATTTTGTGTTCCTCTGTAATGCTTTTCTGTCTTCCTTCTCCACACCCAGTGGAGGCAGATGGCTGCTTATCTTGAGCCCAGTTCCGCTGAAGGTTTCTTCCAGTTGAAAATGTAGTTTTTCCTTTTCAATCTCACAGTTTTGTCTACTCAAAATGAGAGTTTGCGACAAAGTAGAGATTGGACACAATTTGCTGGCTTCGTAAAATAAATAACTTTTTACTAACTGGCATTTTAAATTCTATGTGAATGCTTTTGTGCCGTGTTGTGAATTTGTTTTGAATTGGAGCTATTAAAATAAATTACATTGAATTGAACTGATGCAGTTGTAGCCGTTATAGTTGAACCAAAAAACTAATATCATGCACGGTGTTTTCATGCACTATTGCAAGTTGTCACAGAATATCTGCTCTGAATGATGCTTGGCTACATCCACACAATTCTTTTTAGCTCAGTATCTCTATAATGGACTGAGTTATAGCCATTTACTGTGTTGGACAATTTAGATCAGCATCTCAGTTTGGATTGACTCCAAACATTACCATATTCAGTTGTAGATTTAGGCAAATAAACTGTGTAAGGATAAAATGTATGACAGGTTCCACCCACTGCCCACGAGGACAAACCAATCTTCCCAATAAACATTGTAGATGAACACCAGCTTCATGATCCTGTACTGGGCCAAGTATACAAAGTATGAAAACTGGATGAATGGATGGTTTCACTGATTGATGGTTTGTTGGTGCAGAGGGACAATGAACGAAAAGCGTAAAAAGTTAATTAAACTTTTATGGGAAAATGCAAGTAGCATAAGGATATACTGTAGCTTCAGTTAAGTAAATAATGATGGACCAAGTCATTGCTCACAAAAAAACAAAATTAATTAAATGAAAATTAGGAGATTTTGAAATCTGATTAATTGCACCAGCAAAACATAATCCAAGTTCAGATGTTTGCATAAATCCTTTGCAGATTAGGATGACTAGTGATAATTAGTGCCCTATTGATGCCAGTCAGAGATTAAATGTACATTGTCTGCAGATAGGATAAACATTTTTTTTTGTTAAGAATTTAAATACATTCAAAAGCACTTTGGAAAGTTAGCCAAATAATACTTTAATATCTTGAAGTAACCTTGAATTTTTTTAAAACGTCTTTAATATTCTTAAAACTGATGGCTTGACATTTTTAAGAACATAGTCAAAACAACCAAATTGTCCAGAGTCTCAAACAAAGCAGTACATTTACAACACAAAGAAACAAGGGGTACTTTTAATGGGCTTGTACTTCTTGTATACTGATTTTTAGTATATATGCCAATGACACAAGGTGCATCCATCCATTATCTTTTACCCATTTCTTCCATTTTGGGTCATGGGGGTTGCCAGTGCCCCCGTCCAGCAATCACTGTGCGAGGGGCAGGGTAGACCCTGGACAAGTCTCCAGTCCATCCCAGGGACTCATAGAGACAAATGAGACAAACAACCATTCACTTTCTCCCTCACACCTAGGTACAATTTAGAGTTACTAATCAGTCTAACATGCATGTTTTTGGTCTGTGGGAGGAAACCGGAACGAAAACCCACGCATGCACAGAGAGAACATGCAAACTCCACCCAGGAAGGACCCCGGACCGGGATTTGAACCAGCAACCTTCTCGCTGAGAGGTATCAGCTCTTCCAGTTGCGCCACCGTGCTGCCCCTGACACAAGGTCATGTTGGACTAATGACATAAATTACAATTTAAATGAAAATATCCATAAAGTGATCTTGAAGTGAAAGACAACTCTGTTAAATACCTGATCACCTGTGATGTAGCATTTGTGGCCATTTTTAAATCACTTTATAAAACGGATACAGCACTGGACCTGCACCACCATCTTAGTTACCATAAAAACAAAAACAAGATTTTCTACTGAAACATGGTGTACGTTTAAATTAAGAAAACAACATTTTAATGAACAAATCCACATAAATGAAATGTTGAACACACATGAAGGCAAGAATATTTTCTTTGTAAATGATATTAAATTTGAAGACAACTTTTTGATAAAGAACAATACACGAAGGTCACAGAAAAAAACTTGTGTCCACCAGAGGACTCAAGAACTCAATCACATTATTTCTGGTAACATCACAAGTTATTGTTAGAGAACTGCCTCCGCTCCACTGTTACTGTTTCCACTAAGAAAGAGTACCCTCCTCCCCAGTACCAGTCGAGTATCATGATCTTACCCTGTGTTTATTAAACAAAGAGCTCTATCTTTAACTCCTCACCAACCATTTGACTGGCCCATCAATCCCCTTCCAAGTGCCCCTGGACTCAAGCTACCTTCTTCCATGCACATTCATCCTACATGCCAAGCAATCCACTTTGTTGCAGCTGTGGTTGTTTTAAAGGGCTTTATAAAGATGTTATTATTATTATTATTATTATTATTATTATTATTATTATTATTATT
>NC_056517.1:5881688-5891752 GCF_014905685.2 Nematolebias whitei | reverse complement strand
TATTATTATTATTATTATTATTATTATTATTATTATTATTATTATTAAATAGGCTATACTGAAGATACTGACCAGCTATTTGCGGTACAAGTCAACTCAATCCTGGAGAAACCTGAAACTTACAAACACATGCTCAGGGAAAAGGCTTGTCTTTGTGTTAGTGGTCTCTGTGTTGTTGCTTGTGAAAAATTACCCCCAATACTATGTAAATTGTTTTAACATATTTTGTCGAGCTGCAAAATTGTATACAAATTTGGAAGAAGATATTTCAAAGATGAATTTCTGGAAATGGGAAGTGGAATAAAGGTTCTTATTCATACATGCTCCTTTTCGTCAGTTCAGAATAAAGGGACGAGACAGCCCCTGGTTTACTCCAGAGCTAGCTGGCCTCCTGCACAGGAGAGACCATCTTTGGGCCACAGTGAGAAAATCTGACTCAGACTATGATTGGTTGAGTTTTCGACAGATGAGGAATAAATGCACAACTGCCATCAAAGCAGCAAAACGCTAAATGACCCCAACAGATTCTGGAAAACCATCAAATCTCTCTCAGGCACTCCCCAATCATCTGACCTCCCATCACAACTTCTCATTAACTCTGCTCCTGTGTCAAATAAGCACAAGATCCTGAACTGTTTCAACAAACATTTTGTTGCTTCTGGTTCTTTATTTGACACAGTTACTAATGGAAGATCAGCCACTTCACTTAATAATCAAACTTTTGAAATCAAATCCCTCCTACAAGCCAATCCTCAGTTAATCACACCTTCTCTTTTTATCCATTCTCAGTCAGTGAGGTTAATAAAATGTTAAAAGATTTTGATCCTAAAAAATCTGCAGGTCCAGATGAACTTCCACCTTATTTCTTAAGGCTGGCTGCTCATATCATCACAGTCCCTGTGACCCACATCTTCAATCTCTCCATAAGACAAAACTCCATTCCAGACACTTGGAAAACAGACTTTGTTCTTCCTTTGCTGAAGGGAGGTGACCCCACATCACTGAACAACTATCGACCAATCTCTAAACTCTGTATTTTAGCCAAGGTTCTAGAAAAACTGATAAACTCTCAAATCAAAAATTACCTGGACTCATTTAACATCTTACCTCCACATCAATCTGGTTTCAGGAAACAACACAGCACAATCACTGTTTCACTGAAGGTTCTTAATTTATTTATTTTTTTCATTTACCCTTTATTTATACAGGTAGTCTCATTGAGCCACGAGAACTCATTTTCAAGAGAGACCTGTTTAGGGAGCAGAAGGGGGTTAAGAGCCTTGCTCATGGGGCCAGGGTGGGGCGAATGAGGGTGGGGGCAAGTGTGGGTGCTTCACCTACCCCACCCACATTTTTGATGTTGTCTGTAACCAGGGCGTGAACCGGCGATCTTACGATCACAGGCACACCTTCTCTAACCTCTGCGCCACCACTCCCCAAATGACTGTTGAAGCACTGGATGCTAAGGATTATTGTGCTTCACTTTTCTTAGACCTGTCTAAAGCTTTTGACACTGTGGATCGTAACATCTTGTGTCAGAAGCGCTTAGAAATCGGTTTCTCAGAACACACCATTGGTTGGTTCTCTAACTATCTTTCAGACCGGAGGCAATGTGTTCAACATAATGGTACTTCCTCCAGTTATTTAACAGTCAACAATGGTGTACCACAAGGCTCAGTCTTAGGACCCACCCTCTTTACAATCTACATATGTTATGTTGGTAAAAACATCCATGATACATCCATACATTCCTATGCTGATGACACAGTTGTTTATTGTCGAGCTAAAACAGTTGCTAAGGCTTTCCAGCTTTTGAAATCTGCATTTAACATCATCCAGACTTTGTTCCACCTCAAACTTGTCCTAAATGCCGACAAAACCAAAGGGATGCTTTTTCAAATAGGAAATTGGTCCCAGCAGTTCTTCCTCTGATTTCATCCTCAAATGGTGTCCCCATTGAGTTTGTTGATTCCTATAAATATTTGGGTATCTTGGTCGACTCACATCTTTCTTTTAAGCTCCATGTGGAAAACTTGGTAAAGAAACTGAAAGTTAAACTGGGTTTCTTTTTCAGAAACAGATCCTGTCTAACTCTGAATGCTAGGAAACACCTTGTATCTGTGACTTTCCTTCCCTCAATTGATTATGGTGACATTATTTATATGAACCCTCCTACAAGAACCCTGCAGATGTTGGATGCTGTCTATCATGGTGCACTTAGATTCATAACTGGCTGTGATTATCGTACCCACCACTGCACCTTGTATTCACTGGTTAACTGGACATCATTAACTTCATGCAGACTCTCTCACTGGTACATTTTCATCTTTAAATCACTTCTTGGTCTGCTGCCTTCATACATCTCCTCCTACATGTCTCTGCATGAGTGCAGTTACAGCGTGCGCTCTCAGGACATTATTACCCGCAGTGTTCCCTCAGTGCGGACTGAACTTGGCAAAAGGGCCTTCCCCTACTCCACTCCTGTTTCCTAGAATATCTTACAAAAAGATTTGAAGCTCTCAACCTTGACCTCTCTAAGTGGCTTTAAGAATCTATTGGACTCCTGGCAGGGACCAATGCAGACATGTTCCTGTTTTTAGTTTTTTACAATCGCCTTAGAATCTAGCAGGTTTTTTTTGTGTGTTCCTTTTCTTTTTTTTTAGCCATCCTATTTGTTAAAAAAAAAAAAAAAATCTGTATGACATTTTAGAACTGTCAGTTGTTGTCGCTGTTGTCCACTGTTATCATCATTCTTTGTTGAAATCGGGTCTCTCTTGTTAATGAGTCCTCGAGGCTCAATGGGATTTACCTGTCTAAATAAAGGTTAATTTTTTAATAATTTTTAAAACCATATTTGTAAATTGCACTCTCTGTCTATCTTCTAATTGGATGTCTATCCATAATGTCGTGCCTCTCGCAGGTAGCAAATATATCTGTTTGCATAGCACAAAACTGAGAAGCACCTCTTGTCAGATAGCTACTTGCTCAGGGAAAAACAAGTGGATCATCATCATCAGACAGGGATTAACATCCTAACCAGCCAAGGCAACCAAGACAAAAAAAGCATCTAGGTCAAGCAGTGTAACTGATAGACAAATCAATGGCTGCTTATTATCTTGACCTTAAGTTTTCTCTAATTCAATTACTTGCTATGATGAGAAAAGGCTGCGAAGCAGCCAAGCTCAGCCCGAAACATAACTAATGGGGCCAGTACCAAGGAAATGGGTCACAGAAAAGAAAAAGAAGAGAAGACCAGGAGTAAAAGGAAACAAATATAAAATCAGTTTAAGTCTCAATAAATAGGCTACCCAGGTAAGAGTAAGAAAATAATCTGAGATATAGTATAAGAAGACTGTTGATGCATCACGAACAGGCAGGGATAGATGGAAATATTCAGACTAGGTGGCCTTACATGGCCACTTTCATCCTTTGTCTTTTTTAAACTTGTGTTCTCTCTCTACATACTCCTTGCTTTTTATTGTATTTAATTTTCTATTATCAATTACTTTTTTGCTTTAGCTTATTTATCCTCTCTTCCCAATATTTTCTAAGGTGCTGTACCTTCTGACAGATTTCCATAATAATGCCACCTGCAACTTAAGAGTTTTCTTGCAGAGGCCCTCTATATGTTGCCTCTAGTGATTCACACATGAACCAAACATATGTTGTCATGTGCTATTTATACATGAAACCAGCACCATGAAACCACATGCACCATTGGTAAGACTGGAGCACTCACATTACACATACTCAACATCTTGGCTTGCTGGCTTTGAGGTGTGACAACAATAGATCAACTTCAACCAGTCAAATCATCTCAGCCATTTCACACATTTTACCAAGTTGGGAAGATGACATTTAAGGCCCAGAATAGGGTTTAGTAAAAGGAGCTTTAGTCCAAGGCCCCATTCTAACGGTGTTTTAAGAGACCCAAAATAGTATTTTTTTTTAAAACTAAGTTCTAGAGAAAAAATACTGAAATGCCTTACTTCATGTTTTTGTGTAGGCAGACAAAATACTTTCTTTGCATATGATGATGTCATAATCTCATCTTCTGCTTAGCCTACAATTACAATCACGACACGCACAAGAACAAAAAAGGTTAAATCATTTCATCTGGACCAGTTTCTTTAAAGAAGAAACGTTTTTCATCTAAAATACTTAATCAGTCTGTGGCCTGCCAACCAGATCTGTCCCATAAATAGCCTTCATTGCTGTGTTTCAAGCCAACCTCCTGTTGAATTCCCATAAGCAGGTTTTTAACACGTTCAAAAAGAGACCGTCCGTCCAAAACAATCAGTCATCAGCAAAACAAGCAAATGTTTTAGGCCAGATGGCCAACTTGCTTCTCACAGAAACAGCCTGAGGACACCAAGGTCAAAATGGTTCAGAAACAATAATTACACATTTCATGCTTCTGTTTATTTTTGCAGACACTAGTTGCTCAACTACAGCAACAACCGTTGTATATTGTATTATTTACAATGAATGGATAAAGCTGATGAACACTGAGCATTCAACAGAGCAGATCAAAAGCTGATTATTACACCAACTAAAAGGCTTGGCTCAACAAGAGTACAGCATATGACTGACATGGTTTGGCAGAATAACCAACACCTGTGGAGGGATGAGAAGAATTAGGTGTGAGTGTGCTGGGCAGGAACAGAAACAGAAAAGCAGGAATCAGAGGAACAAAACCAAACACAAAGAACACATCTGGGTAAACAGAATAAACTTAAAATCCTTCCATCAACAAAGAGTACTACACTAATACAAAACAACACAGATTGTAATAATGGCACATTGTATGCCCATTGACAAGCTATTATACAGCAATACAGCAAACTTTAGCAATGGCCCAGACAAGCAAATACCCTGTTTTAACTTTGAACTTGATTTGTGACGTTGACCTTGGAGCTGGTGTGATGAAAAGTATACCTGACATTCTGTCAAGTAAAGATGCATGTGTTTCATTAAATTCTCTTGAGTGGATGAGAAGTTATGGGTGGTACAAAAAGGTTGGACAGACTGATGGATAGACAGAAACCAGTGTTCACTCTACCATTATCCAAGAAGGGTGTCCCATCAATAGAACTTAGCGTCCTGCCTACCGAAATTGTTCGCAAGTTCCACAAATGGTTGGTAAGTAGAGCCAAGGACCAAGTATCAGTGGGTTCAACTTAGCATTAGTAATATACCAGTCTGCTAACGCCACCCCACAAGCCAGTGGCTTGTATTTCAGAGTCAGAGTCAAAGTTTCTTTATTGTCCTTCGCAACTCATGTGGTACATGGTGAAATTAAATTATGTACACAGGGTCCCAGTTACATCCAACAATAAAATGTAAAAGAAAAACAACGATAACATCTAAGATATGAACTAAGAAATACATCAACTAAATGTACACTAAGCACTAATAGCATAAAAAAAACATTATGTCGAACATCAGCACAAACATGAACTTGAGTCTGTGTGAGCAGATGAGCATGAACACATCAACATTGAAACAGATCAGCATCAACACTGAAACAGATCAGCAGCAACATGAAACAAATCAGCAGCAACATGATGTGATTTTTTCACAGTGATTATTCTAGTTAGAGATTCATGAGTCTAACAGCCTCAGGGTAGAAGCTGTTCCTCAGTCTAGTGGTTCTACACTTAATGCTCCTCAACCTCCTTCCTGAGGGAGGTGGGGCAAAAAGTATGTTTGCTGGGTGAGTGGGGTCCTTCATGATGCAGGTGGCCCTCTTCCTGCATCTGGAGGTGTAGATGTCTGTGATGGTGGGGAGACTGACTCCAACATCTTCTGTGCAGCCTTCACCACTCTCTGCAAAGCTTTTCTTTCTGCAGCTGTGCAGCCTCCATGCCACACGTTGATGCTGGAGCATAGGATGCTCTCCACTGCACACCTGTAGAAGGAGGTGAGGACTGAGCTTCCCAGACCAGCTCGCCTCAGCCAACTGAGTAAGTAGAGTCTCTGATGAGCTTTCTTGATCAGGCTGGTGGTGTTGTTGCTCCAGCGGAGGTTGTCATTCATGTGCACGCCCAAGTACTTGTAGTTGGAGACCACTTCCACCGCAGATACTCTTATGTTCAGGAGGGTGTGTTTTTGTTCCTTCAGAAGTCCACAATCTTCTCCTTTTTCTTCTTCACGTTGATGTGAAGGTTATTCTCTTTGCACCAGCTCTCCAGGTGTTCCACCTCTTGCCTGTAGCTGGACTCATCATTGTTTTTGATGCATCCCACCACCGCTGTACCATCTGCAAACTTTACAATGTGACAGCCTGGATGGGTAGCTGCACAATCATATGTGAGCAGAGTAAACAGGAGGGGGCTCAACACACATCCCTGAGGAGAGCCAGTGCTGAGGGTTATGGTGGAGGAGGAGAAGTTGTGAATCCTCACTGACTGTGGTCTGTTTGTTAAGAAGTCTATTACCCAGTTGCAAATGGAGGGGCTTAGTCCTAGTGTGAATAGTTTGTCCATCAGGGTTTGGGGGATCATGGTGTTGAAGGTGGATGTGAAGTCCACAAAGAACATTTGGACATAAGAGTTTTTCTGCTCCAGGTGGATGAGAGAAGTGTGGACCACAGAGGAGATGGCATCCTCTGTTGATTGGTTCTCACGGTATGTATACTGATGAGGGTTCTCGTTGATGTTGATGGTTGTTTTGATGTGGGTCATAACCAGTTTTTCGAAGCATTTAGCGACTATCGGGGTGAGGGCCACTGGCCGATAGTCATTCAGACCAGTCACTGTAGAGCTCTTTGGAACTGGGATGATGGTGGCAGTCTTCAGGCAGGTGGGAACTGTCTCCTGAGTAAGTGAGGTGTTAAAGATGTTTGCCAGCACCTCGCAGAGCTGATCGGCACATTCTTTCAACACTTTTCCGGGGATTTTGTCTGGGCCGGTTGCCTAGTGTGGATTAATCCTCCTGAAAGTACTCCTTTACTTCTGCTGAGGTCACGCTGAGATGCTCTTCTTCTGGTGGTGAGGTGAGTCTGGTGCTGGGTGGTGTGTTCAAGTCTTCAAAGTGTGCATAGAACTTGTTGAGGGCATCGTTGAGTCTCAGTTCAGTCTCTGCTGGGAGAATTTTCATTTGTGTAAATCCATCCATCCATCCATTCATCCATCCAGGTCATGGGGGTTTCTGATGCCCATATCTAGTTATCACTGTACAAGAGGCAGGGTCCACCCAGGACAGATCGCAAGACAACTGAATTTTTATGAATTTAAATAATGTCTTGCTCAACTGCAAAGTAGTTTACAGAAAATTGGAGAAATTAGCAACATTTTTTATTTTTATATATACATGTGTATGTATGTATGTATATATATATATATATATATATATATAGATATATATATATATATATATATATATATATACAGTATACACACACATGCATTGAAAGTGTCCTGATGCTGCTCAATAATCCAGGTAGATAAATCTAACAAGGCTGAGTCAGGTCCTCTGGACAGATTCTTCTTTGTTAAAACATTTATGTCTTTTACATAAAAAACAAAACAAAAACATTTTCAGTCCCTAAATATTTTCTACATTGAAAATATTTATTTTCTTTAAAATAAATACTAAATCAAAACTCTAAATGTAACATTCCATATGTGCTGAATTCTCTGAGTAAATAACAGCAAAAGTCATTTTTACTTTAGAGAGCAAATCTTTAGCCAATTTCCACTGTCAAATGTTTAATTGAAGGTACAAATTATCTTTTTATTCCTGTTCTTCAGGGTGATTCCGGAGGCTGGTCATGTTTCTATTAATCTGAAGCTGCCCTCTTCAGGCCTAAAGCAGTAATAATGTAGGAACTGCAGTGCAGAGAAATGCTTTATCTACTTTTCTTTGACATTCACCACACAGACCCATAGAGGAAATTTGTACACCATGAAGCTTACATATAGATTTGCCTCAGTTTAGCTCTATATGTGCTAAAAATACCTCATAACACTCAGAAAGTAGCCACTGGATAGACATCTACCAGTAGGTGACGTTTGACGGCAACTCCATTCAAAAAGTTTGCCGGAGATATGCAAGTTTAGCTAACACAAAAGCACATTACAGTGACTTTTTAAAATAACTGAGCTAATGTTTTGCATGGTACTAGCTGAGAGTCATTCACATATATATTTTCCTAGTGATGTAACCAAACTTACTCTTAGTCTCAAAGTCTGGCATGAAATGTAAAGGAGGTTTAGCATTTTAAGACAGAATGCAGTTTACAGTTTACAGAATGCAGTCCAGTTTACTAGAGCTTCTGACACATACTATATATGGAGATGCATTCCTCACATTCTAAAAAAACTTAAAGTTAACGTAATACTGTTTCCATGCTTGAGACTGAAGTGTTTATGCTCATACACATCTTAAAAACACAAAAAGTACAGTGCCTGCTAGTGACCTGGTGATGGAAACTACAGCATATTCAAATTTTTTTTTTGCGCTCTGCTCTAAACAGCAATTATGTTCAGTGTTGCTGTTGCATGTGTAGCATTTTCACAACAAACATTATAAATTCAATAGCATGTCCAGGAGTTTATGCATAAATAGCCCTTTACATAAGAAATCAATGGACAAATGTTACAACAAAGTGGTTATGAATTGTACCTATTCCATTTACTTCATAGTTATCCATTCTTCCTAATAGCCTACTATAAATAGAATGCACAGCTGGTGCTCCTTTCCCCATCTGCACGGTATAACAAATACAACATGCATGCACACACATCCACACACGCAGTGCGGGCTATGTTTTACCCTTGCCAGCTGAACATTACATGCAGTGTAGCATGAAAACCGTCATTAAATCTGGATTATTCTGTTGATGTTCCAATTCTTCTGAGAAAATAACCAAAAGTCTCCCACAAATAGATATAGACAATGGATCATTCATATTGCATTTTCATAATCTGGATCAGTTCTAGCAGAGGGCTTAATCTAATCTGCCCTGATTTTTATTTTTTTATTACTCCCAAGACATGCTTCCAAACATGAGCAGTTGGTGAAAATGCCATACAGTGCTTATAAAGTATTCAGATCTTTTTCATTATAGCAATATTATGTTGTAGCTACAAATTTCTTTACAGTTTTGTAAATTTATGAAAGATAAAAATTGGAGAACAGATTTTTTTAGTACTTTGTATAAGCATCTTTGGCAACTGTTACACTCAAATATTTGTTTCTTAAATGCAATCTCTTTTGTACCCAAAGATTTGGAAATGTTTTGTAAAGCAAGTGGTAGAGAGTGACAAAAAAAAAGAGTAATGCTTGTTCCCCAATATGCTACACTCATTTTCTGTTGTTAAAATTGGGGGCACCAAGTTAGTTTATTGACCAATAACAGGTTGATAAATTTATTCACACTTTTATAATCAGAAATCAGTCATTAAAGTGGAATTTGTTAAATGCATGTAGCTTTTTAATGAATATTTACCCAAATGACTCTGAAATTGTATTGCAAAAATAATTAATCAAAATAGAATCATCAACATGAAAAAATTGACAACATAAAGAATGAAGAATAAGAATTTGGTTATAATTATTCAGGGTAAAAAGCAACTCTAAATAAATAAGTTCAGAGTGGCTCTGCGGGAGGACCTCAGGTTCAGAGGTCATGGTGAGGAAAGCCCGTCAGATCTGCCGTTCTACAAAGTACTTCGTAAGTCCTATCAAGCTCAGTTCGGTTGGACATAGACCAGTGGAGCCTTTTTAATTATCTCCAGTGAGTTTAAGTCACAGCTCTAGCTGCAATATTGTAGGACATCAATAGAATGGTACCTAGCCACCCAATGAAACAGATTTTCAAGTTCTTATTTCTGTAACAATTTTCAGTCAGGTCATCTGGACAGTTTCTTTTTTTTTGTGCTGAAATGTTTCGCCTTCCACCCAGAAGGCTTCATCAGTCAAGGAGACACACAACACAAAACTGATTCTTCCCCAAACAGCTTACTCCAAAGTGGAACAATCCAGTTATGTTGGTGCTAAGATGGTCACTTTGGCACGCCCCCTCCTCTGTTGACGGCCCTCTCCCTCATCGACAGTCA
>NC_056517.1:5862277-5881288 GCF_014905685.2 Nematolebias whitei | reverse complement strand
AGGATTATTGAGCATGGACTTTGTTGGTTTTGAACCAGTTTGACATGACTGTCGACGAGGGAGAGGGCCGTCAACAGAGGAGGGGACGTGCCAAAAAGACCATCTTACAGTACTATAGCATCAACATAACTGGTTTGTTCCACTTTGGAGTAAGCTGTTTGGGGAAGAATCAGTTTTGTGTTGTGTGTTTCCTTGACTGATGAAGCCTTCTGGATGGAAGGTGAAACGTTTCAGCACCAAACAAAAAGACAAAACTATCCAGATGACCTGACTGAAAATTGTTGGACTGTATACCTGGATTATTGAGCATGGACTTTGTTGGTCTTATTCCTGCACTTTCTCCATTCAACTTTCTCTCAACCCTGATCAGTATCCCTGTTCCTGTTGCTGAAAAGCACCTTTATGGCTTGATGCTGCTACCGCCATGCTTCGTTGTGGTGAGGTTGTTGGGCAGGTGAGGCGTTGTTTCTTTGAGACATACCAAATCAGTGATATATCGGTTTAATCAGACCAGATAATTTGCTTTTTCACATTCTGAGAATTCTTCAAGGAACTTTCAGCTGTTTGGCTCTGAGAGGTCTCTGTCCACCACACTGCCATAAACCTGTGATAAGCATTTAAAAAACAGCCCCTCTGTATCCCTCCTCCCACACAGACACTCATGTGACATCCCAACCTAACATCAGAATGACTTTAATTGGCCATAATAAATGGGCAAAATGCTACCAGAACTCATCAGGCACAACCTCCTTTCGTACTGTTGCATGAAACATCGCCATCATGGACAGTGTCCTACCTGTGTCACCTTCTCTGTGACATTGTGTGTCCGGTCAATGAGTTTGCAGGGTGCTATGATATCCATCTCCCCAGAGGGTAGGGCAATGAGGGGGTCTGGTTTGAAATCCACAAAGTTGAGAGTGATTTGAGGGATTTTGGAAATTGTCCTGTACTGCATGAGGTCAGAGTCTGAAGTAGAATTTAACATGTTTGACTTGCTGTTTACTGCACCTGTAAGCACAGCATAGAAAGAATAATAAAAAAAAACTGTGGAAACTGGGAATGGTAAATGTCTTTCTTTTTTCTTTTTTACCAGTGCTGCTGCTAGCTGGACGGACGCTGGGTCTTCGGTTCTTTCTGTCCCATTCTGGCCTCATGGCCTCTATCTCATCTACAGAAGAAGCCCGACGCATGCTGTAAAAGCTTTCCCGTGAGCGGCTATGTGTCAGAGAGCAGTTAGAGCCTGAACCATCAGGGTTAAGACTGAGCCGGAGACTGGGCAATACACAAGAAGAGGACTGATTAACAGGACCGGCCAGGTGGGCTTCTGGGGGAGGAAGTGCAAGAGGACAAACTGGAGGCTCAGCACGCAGTAAGGTGCGGTGGTCCTGGCAGACTTCTGGCCATTGCTGATGTGCTGAACTAGAAATGAACATAACAAAACAATATTAGTAGGTTGATGCCATATAACAGAAAAAAGTACAAAAAATAGCATTATATTTATTAATAAATATACAGTATATATATTTTTTTTATTATTTTCTGAACAGGCCTAATTATGAATCAAATTTTTGGACTACATGACCTGTAAAAAAAAAAAAGTTACATTTTATTCAATGTTAGATGGCTGCTCAGTGTGTTGTACATTCTTAGTCTATCAATCACACCTTTGATGACGTCTTTCTCTCACCGGGGGGAGTGGCGTTATCTCTTTGAGACTTTAAAGTTATTTAAATTTGGTCCCAATTTCATATCATGGGTGAGGTTGATATATACCTCCCCAATGGCGGAAGTCCGCACTAGCTGAAACATATCCAGTTAATTCAAATTGCAATGCGGTATGGGCCAGGGATGTCCGCTCTCACCACTTCTATTTGCATTGGCGATAGAACCACTAGCTGTGGCTTTACAGTAAAACTCCATCATTAAAGGGGTGAATCAATTAGGTACAGAGCACAAAGTTTCTTTATATGCGGATGACATGCTTTTGTATATATCAGACCCTCTTACTAGCGTTCCTGAATTACTTACTTTGTTTCAAAAATTCGGAAAAATGTCAGGTTATAAGGTTAATCTTCAAAAGAGCAAGCTGATGTCTGTGACCGCTAGAGAAAAGAACATATTGGACTATTTATCTTTTAACATTTGTTTAAAAAATGCCTTGGCATTTTTGGTAATTCAAGATCATAAGAACCTCTATAAAAAACAATTATCTACCTCTCATGGTGAACCTTAAGCAGGGCATTGTTAGATGGCAATTCCTACTTTACACTCTGGGGGCAGAATAAATGCTGTAAAAAGGAATATCCTACCTAAATTTCTGTATTCTGTTTCAAACCCTTCCAACATTCCTTACTAAATCATTCTTCTCCAATCTGAACAGTCGTCTATCAGTGTTCATTTGGAATAAAAAGCATGCACAGATTGCCAAGTAGGTGAATTTCAATTTGCATCTGCCCCACAGGTTTAGAGACATGTTACTTCCTAATTTCATGCACTATTACTAGGCAGTTAATATCAGAGCTCTATTGTTCTGGTTGGATAAAGATACTCCTTCTGCCAGTTGGGTGGCTTTGGAGAGGGCCTCATTTAGATTCAGTTCTCCTTCTGCGTTACTCTGCTCTCGGCTGCCTTTTTAACAGTCATTATCAACCTATATTTCTAACCCAATTGTGATCTGGACAGTTAGGATCTGGAATCAGTTCAGGAGCGCATTTAACTCTACAGAGTTACTGTTTTTGGCAATGTGTCAAATAATCATGTTTACTCCCTCAGTAACTGATGCAAATTTTAACACATGGGTGATAAATGGGGTACATTCACTATATAAAACTATATGAACTCTATGTTGATTAAAAAAAAGTTGCTTTGTTTGAGCTGCTGGTACAGAAGTTTAATATCCACAAGTCAGTTTTTTCAGATATCTGCAATTGAGGCATTTTGTGAGATCTAACTCTGTTTTCTGTTGTACCCCTCTAAATATGTTGTGGTTGATTTTGGAATGCGGGCAGCACGGTTGCACAACTGGTAGAGCTGCTGCCTCTCAGCGAGCAGGTTGTCTTGCGACCTGTCCAGGGTGTGCCCCGCCCCTCGCACAGTGATTGCTGGACATGGACACTGGCAACCCCAGTGACTCAAAATGGAAGAAGTGGGTAAAGATAATGGATAGATAATGGGTGGATTTTGGAATGCAGATCTCATAGGAGGCCCTGAGCAACATCTATACACTGCTCAGTTTACACCATGAGACAAGTTTGGATTATTTTAAGCTGAAATGGGAAATGGACTTGGAGTAATCCATATCAGACTCAATATGGCAAAAAATCATTTAGAACGTTTATTCATCCTCAATCTGTCTGAGACACGCTGTAATTCAATTCAAGGTGGCGCACCGGTTGTACTGGTCCAAAGACGAGTTGTCCAAGATCAAAATAGACCTGGATCCTACATGTAATCATAAACTATCTCCAGTTACACTCCTGCATACATTCTGTACCTGTCCCAAAACTGCAGACCTATTGGCAATCTATTTTTGACACCTTCTCTGTGATATGTGACAAAACTGTGCACACATCACCATTCATCTCACTGTTTGGGGTAGCCCCTGTGGATGCGTCCTTCAGCAAGTATGAGAAGGATGTGAATTATTTTGGCTCTCTTCTGGCCAGGAGGCTAATTTTGTGCAATTGGAAGGACCCACACTCCCCAGCATATGAACATTAGATAAGGGAAGTCATATTCATCTGGAAAAATCAGGTATACCCTGAAAGGTTCTGCAAAAAGATTCTGGGAAAACTGGCAGCCTTTTGTATAATATGTTGAAAATACGTCAATACATGTATAAATACATTTATGTATAGTATGTGTGGCTGAACTGGTATGGGTGGAAGAGCTATCATTTCTAACCTAAGCCCTAAGCCCAACCCCGCCCGACTCGAATTCAAGGTGGGCTGGGCCATGATAATGTGCTGGATGGGTGGGCCGGGTCGGGGTCGGGCTTTTAATTGGGTCAGGATCAGCCGCGATCAAATTATATGATAACAAGGCCTGTCATACTTCCATCAGCTGCACCAGGCCATTTCACCGTGAGCTGACCGGCCCTGAAAGAGGTAAAAAGTTCAGTTAAGCTTCAGATGGGACTATACTGCCAGTAAGCGATCCATCGCCCAAATGCACGTTCATTCAGCCGCTGCACTCAGTGAACGCACGTGGCCAACGACCCAAACAGGTGGGATCACAAAGCAGACGTGTCAGAGCAGGGTCTGTGAATAAATCAGAATGCAGGCAGAAGCAGGATTTAAATGCTATTTTATGACCATGAAAGGACACACATCCCATCAGCTCCAATCTTATCTTTCATTCAGTTGCACATCCCCGACGACGGGTGTATCCCAAAGCAGATGTGTGTCAGAGCTGTCCGCGTTTATGAGTAATATAGAAGAATGCAGGCAGAAACAGGGTTTAAATGCTTTTTTACGGACATGAAAGGACAAACACCCCCTCAGCTCCGATCTTATGCACCTTTTATCCCTGACCGTTAATAACTAATTAAAAATGTACTTTTTTTTCCTGGTTCGGACCTGGAATTACTGTTAATTTGTCGGGTCGGGTGGGGTTTGGAAATTATGGCTGTGGGCTGGGTCAGATTGGATTTTTTGGGCCCGAATGCAACTCTAGTGGGTGGGGAAGCGCAGCAGTTTTTTTTTTTTTTTTTTTTTTTTTGGGGGGGGGGGGTTCTTTGTTCTGTTGTTTGTGTTTAAAAACAGAAAGTTAATAAAAAATAGTGTGATAAAATCAACCCATCTTATTATTCATCTGTTTATATCTCAATCATGCCAGTCAAGAGAACACCTTTATACCTGCTTCTACAGTGTTGATCCTGGCGGTCTGTAGGCAAAGTGGGTAAGGGCATGATCTCTTCCAGGCCTAGAGACTCATGACTGTGGTCTGGATGCAGAGGCAGGGCTGTAGGTGTTGGACTGTTACCTGCCTCTGTGTCGTCCAGTGATACTTTACTGTTGGACAGGGAACGCAGGGGGGGCAGACGCAACTTGAAGCCTTGTGGGCGACCTGATGAGAAGGAGGTGGACAGATTGAAAGTAACACAGTTGACTTGCAGTGTGACAAGTATATTAAAAACTGTATGATCTACAGTAGGTGGTGCAGATAATCCCAGAAGAGAGAACGAGATTTGGAATTGATCAAATCTCTAGTAAAAATTATTTGGATTGTGCTCGAGCCACAAAGTCAAACAAGGGATGTTGCTGAAAGAGGCAGGCTATTTCAAGTATAATTGGTATTTCAGAACCTATTTGTCTGAGTTGTTTTTTGACACCTAAGTGTTCAAATATCTTGTCAAAATTTTATCAGCCTAATCTAACAAATACTAAAGAATACAGAAGATAATGAACCGAAGCACTGGCAAGGCTACAAATGAATGAACGAGCTGATTTAGGAAAATTATGATAAAAGTCTTCACACCAACTTTAATGATTAAAATGTAAATTTAAATTACAAAATATTTCTAGAAATATATGCTTTTTTATGATGTATTTGAAACTTTAGAAGAAAAAAAAGTTCTTTAAGTACCATCCATCAGTGTGGAAGACATTAAAAAACACTGCCAAGTAAACAATATTTTTTAGTAGGTTTTTTTGTTAGTCTTCATATTTTTACTCCTGGGCTAAATAAAAGGCACTTTCACCAAACATCAAGTTTAGATGTCTTCTGTCCCTCTTGGTCTAATAATTTCTGAATGGATCGAAGCGACGTGGGGGGTTGTAGTGAACACGCCGCACCTGCACCTTTGTGCCACCAAACAAGGATGAGCTGTAAAAGTTTATATGTGGTATGGTAAACAGGTTTCACGGCTCTGGATTTGATGCAGTAATGACTTGGTGGTCATTGTGATCCCTAGCCATGGATTTCAAAGTAAAACCAACAATCAAAAGATTGGTTACTGGTGAGAATGATGATGGAACAGCAGCTTTGCATTTACAGTGCCTTGCAAAAGTATTCGGCCCCCTTGAACTTTTCAACCTTTTGCCACATTTCAGGCTTCAAACATAAAGATATAAAATTTTAATTTTTTATGAAGAATCAACAACAAGTGGGACACAATCGTGAAGTGGAATGAAATTTATTGGATGTGTCAAACTTTTTTAACAAATAAAAAACTGAAAAGTGGGGCGTGCAATATTATTTGGCCCCCTTGCATTTATACTTTGTAGCGCCGCCTTTTGCTGCAGTTCCAGCTGCAGTTCCAGCTGCAAGTCTCTTGGGGTTTGTCTCTATCAGTTTTGAACATGGAGACACTGAAATTCTGCCCATTCTTCCTGCAAAACAGCTCGAGCTCAGTGAGGTTGGATGGAGAGCGTTTGTGAACAGCAGTCTTCAGCTCTTTCCACAGATTCTCGATTGGATTCAGGTCTGGACTTTGACTTGGCCATTCCAACACCTGGATACGTTTATTTGTGAACCATTCCATTGTAGATTTGTCTTTATGTTTTGGATCATTGTCTTGTTGGAAGATAAATCTCCGTCCCAGTCTCAGGTCTCTTGAAGACTCAAACAGGTTTTCTTCCAGAATGGTCCTGTATTTGGCCCCATCCATCTTCCCATCAATTCTGACCATCTTCCCTGTCCCTGCTGATGAAAAGCAGGCCCAAACCATGATGCTGCCACCACCATGTTTGACAGTGGGGATGGTGTGTTCAGGGTGATGAGCTGTGTTGCTTTTACACCAAACATATCGTTTTGCATTGTGGCCAAACAGTTGGATTTTGGTTTCATGTGACCAGAGCACCTTCTTCCACATGTTTGGTGTCTCCCAGGTGACAAACTTTAAACAACACTTTTTATGGATATCTTTGAGAAATGGCTTCTTCTTGCCACTCTGCCATAAAGGCCAGATTTGTGCAGTGTACGACTGATTGTTGTCCTATGGACAGACTCTCCCACCTCAGCTGTAGATCTCTGCAGTTCATCCAGAGTGATCATGGGCCTCTTGGCTGCATCTCTGATCAGTCTTCTCCTTGTTCCAGATGAAAGTTTAGAGGGACGGCCGGGTCTTGGTAGATTTGCAGTGATCTGATACTCCTTCCATTTCAATATGATTGCTTGCACAGTGCTCCTTGGGATGTTTAAAGTTTGGGAAATCTTTTTGTATCCAAATCCGGTTTTAAACTTCTCCACAACAGTATCTCGGGCCTGCCTGGTGTGTTCCTTGGTCTTCATGATGCTCTCTGCGCTTTGAACAGAACCCTGAGACTATCACAGAGCAGGTGCATTTATACGGAAACTTGATTACACACAGGTGGATTCTATTTATCATCATCAGTCATTTGGGACAACATTGGATCATTCATAGATCCTCACTGAACTTCTGGAGTGAGTTTGCTGCACTGAAAGTAAAGGGGCCCAATAATATTGCACGCCCCACTTTTCAGTTTTTATTTGTTAAAAAAGTTTGACACATCCACTTCATGATTGTGTCCCACTTGTTGTTGATTCTTCACAAAAAATTAAAATTTTATATCTTTATGTTTGAAGCCTGAAATGTGGCAAAAGGTTGAAAAGTTCATGGGGGCCCAATTCTTTCACAAGGCACTGTCCTTTGGACATTTTCTATGCACATCCAATTGAGAAGAGACCCTGAGACAGAACCAGAATTCACTAGAGAAATTATTTCTCCTCTCTGGCCTGGGAAGACCTTGATATCTCACAGAAAGAGCTGGACAATGTCCGTGGGGAATGGGGTGAATGGGTTTCCTTCCTTGACCTGTTGCCTACCAGACCTCATACAAGCAGCAGAGGATGGATAGAGTTACAAAGAGGATTGATATACTGATTTAAGTTGTCATGGTTTGAACATCATATGTAAAATATGTACTGTAATTGCCAATGTCAAAGTGTAGTACTAGATATCAAGGCAACTAACCTCTGGTTCTGTTTTGCTTCCATGAAGCTTGCTTGATTTCTGAAAGCTAAGATGTCTTCTGGGCATGGCCAGCTCCATATGGGCTTTGTGATTGATCAGAGGCAGCTTAAAGATTAACTGATTTTTGCAACCTTTTTCACAGAACTGATTGACGTGCACTGACCTGTACCGTGCCTTCGACTATTTCCTCGAAACCCACAAAATGTGGTGCAATTAAAACTAGTGGTACTCCACTAATAAATACTTGGTCCATACCAACAAGAGTCAAATCTGTAGCACTGTATATGTGGTGCTTGACTTTAATGATTAGATGGAACCAATTATTAAGTAAAAATGCACCTCAGTGGAAAATCTTTTAGTGTTCATTTTCTTCTAGGACTTGATAAATAAATATTTAAGTTATGCAATAATTGAGTATTTTTTTTGTGCATTTATAGACATGATTCTAAAGTGAAAAAGTTTGAGAGCCACGGTTCTAAAAAGCTTAATATGCACTGATTCATGGTGAACAACTGAGGGAAAAAATAACACCAAAACTTATTTAAACGGGTTAAATGGTTTAAGGTGCATTGGTTCCATGCAGCCATTGCACAGAAATAGCAACACACATGCACTACTGTCTTGGCTCTTTCTTTGCTTCACAATAAATTAAAACAATACATTTTGAGATAAACTCAATCAAATTGACATTTAGTTTTTAAACCTTTTGTTGCTAACAGGTTCCATCAAAACTTCTCATGCAAGACACTAGTGCTACGCAGTAGTTCTTAAAACGTTCTCCATTGCAGTTTTGTTTTGAGTAGTTTCAATTCAGCAAAAAATTAAAATAAAATACTGTAATCGGTTTAAACTGTTCATCTTTTACCAAACTTTGCTTTTCAGCTCAAGATCACAGATCATCTTACAATGGTTGTTTTTTAAATTTTTGAATGGCTGATACAAAGTTTCTTCTGAATGGAGCTCAGAACCCGTACATGTACCACAGTTTGAGAAAAATGACTAGATGATAAAAAGTCATATCAGTGTTTGTGTTTACAAGACTGTGCAATCAAAATGCACCAATGACATCACCCTAACACTTGGCTGCAAAGACTGATCTGCAGTTAAGTTTTGGCCATCTTTGTTGCTGGAAGAATATTTGGAAGGTGTGGAGAATGGGTAAATACCTGAAATGAGCCATGTGGGCAGGCGATGATTCAGCTGTCGTTTACGGTCTCTATGTGCTTCCTCAGTCATGACATCAAAGTTCAAGATGAACATGATCACCACGCCATCCTCATTCTTTACTGGTACCACATCCACTATACACAGGAAACACTGACCTGCAGAGAAAATATTAAAGATCCCTCAGACTGCTGGTGTACATTCTCAGACATACAAAGCATTGATTAAGAAAAATACTTTTGTTTGAATATATTCTGAGCAAAAAGGGGCAGATATCATAAGATTTATTCTACTTCTGCTGACTTTCATTTTATTTCAGATTGTATACATATTTTTGTTTTCTATTGTATATAGTTATTTTGTTTTTAATGAAATGAATAAATTTCTTTAAAAAAATAATAATAAAATAAAACAATCTGCACTTTTATTCTGTAATTCAAGACATTTCACTTTCTACCTAGGGAGCTTTCTCAATACAAAACTGAAAGTACGGAGTTTCAAGATTTAGGCTGCATTACTTACTCCCTTGGGCAGCAAGAGTCACATACAGAATAAACTTGCTCCTCTCCCAAGACAGAAATGTAAGGTTTCATTTATTTGGCTCACAAGAGAGATGCTTTAGTAACCCTCTAATTCATAACTCCATGCACAGAATCAAATCATCTCTTTTGTAATCCAGACATAAAAAGACAGATAGGTTAGATTTTATAGCCTGATAAAGACCAGATCTTTTATTAATATTGTTAATTATTATTATCCATCCATCCATCCATTATCTTTACCCGCTTCTTCCATTTTGGTTCATGGGGGTCGCCAGTGCCCATGTCCAGCAATCACTGTGCAAGGGGCGGGGTACACCCTGGACAGGTCACAAGTCCATCACAGGGACACATAGAGACTAACAAGACAAGCAACCATTCACTTTCTCATCTAGGGACAATTTATAGTTACCGATCAGCCTAACATGCATGTTTTTGGTCTGTGGGAGGAAACGGAGTACCCGGAGAAAACCCACGCATGCACGGAGAGAACATGCAAATTCCACCCAGAAAGGCCCCTGGACCGGGGTTTGAACCAAGGACCTGCTCGCTGAGAGGCAGCAGCTCTACCAGTTGCGCCACCGTGCTGTCCTTAATCATTATTAGTATTATTATCATTATCATTATCATTATTATTATTATTATTATTATTATTATTATTATTATTATTATTATGTCCTCATTCAAAAAAATTACAAATGAAAGAGGATGGTCTAACCCCCACACCCCATTGTGCCTGATCATAGATTTTCAAAAAAAACTATAAAATACTCAGATATAGTCAGATATGCCCCACAAGGACAAACACATTATATCTGAAGCCCAGTGAGTCATGAATAAGGAAGCAGTGATCTTTGGTGTTTTGAACCACTTTGGCATGACTGCCCCAGAGGAGTTGATGGGGGAGAGGGCAGTCCCAAAGGTCATCAGCACCAGCAAACTGTTTTTTTTTTTTTGCAATATGGAGTATGCTATTAGTGGGAATTAGTTTGTTTGGTGGCTCTTCAGATTTACAAAGTCCTTTGGATGTAGGACGAAACGTCTCAACAACAAACATAAAATAAAAAGCAACTGTTCGGATGACCTGAATGAACATTGTTGGACTTAAGCAGTGTTACAAGGCCAGTTATGCCCAAAGCCCCCCTCTAGGAAGGTGCCCAGGGAACATCCTTACCAGATGCCCGAACCACCTCAACTGGCTCCTCTCGATGTGGAGGAGCAGCGGTTCTACTCCAAGTCTCTCCTGGAAAATTGAACTTCTCACCCTGTCTCTAAGGGAGAGTCCAGCTACCCTGCAGAGGAAACTCATTTCAACCACCCGTATCCACTGTAGTGAACTAGGCCTCCGATCAAACCTGCCTCTGAAGACCTTCATGGGACAGGAACTGTTATTTCATTGATTTGAATCCAGAAATACAAATTAGCTCATCCAGAGACTTTCTAATTGTATCCTGAACTAATCAATTGAAAGAACACTCTTTTTTTAATATATTATCATTACTATTTTACAATATCTTGATAATCAAAAGTGTGTTTAGTTCATACCATTTTTAAATGTTGAAGTGAACCACTCATTTTAAATCAACTGTGAAACAGTATTAATGATTTTTTAATCCTCATTCAAAGTAGAAATCAAGTTAAATGTCTATTTTACAAAGTAATTATGCATTTTTGATCTTCTGTCTGAAATGAGAAGTAGTGATGTCGGTCAAAAGTCGGAGACAGTCCAAAACAAGTTGTTGGAACAAGCTGTTGTGTTTTTAAACCTCTCAGACAGAAACAAGAGAACTGGCACCTGCAGTGTTTCTCACTTCGTCAAAACATTTCTCTGTCTGTTCCTAAACATTTCTGTTGTTTTCTTGACTTGTAATGACCCTCTGACGTCACTAAAACCACACCCCTGTTGGTTCCTCCAACCAATCAGGACTTCTTAAAAGTGACCAGAAGCAGAACTCTTTAAAAGTCGGCACTTCCTAGTTCGGTTAGTTCTTCTGGTTCTGATGGAGTTCGGCTGGAGCTCCTCGGAGTTCTTCTGAGTCTCTTGGAGTACTGTGGAGTAGTTCTGGAGTTTTTCCACTGCTGAGTGGAACTTCGGACTCAGTTTTCCAGGCTGATGGAGTCATCCATCTCTGCAGGAGCCACGACGCCTCGCTGTGGCTCCACCCGGCGAATGCCCTATAACTGCTGAGGAAGTTTGTTCTGTGGAACGGATTATCTCACGACTTCTGCCGAGTCGCAGCCGCCCTGAGGAGACGCTGAAAGGTAGCGTGCCAGGGAGACCTCTTGACCGCAGCTGACCCATTCTCCGCCAAGGTAAAGAGTCGTCACTGGCTTCACTACAAGTGTACCACGGCGAGCTGCGTTTGAAAGGAGCGTGTTGTTCTGGTCTACAGACATACATCCTCATCCATCTTTTCTCTACATTTAAACTCCTTCATTTCCCATCTTTAAAACTCTTCTATCTTGCCAGTAATTAATCCAGATATCTTCATAAATGTCTGTTGTTTTTATTAAGTAAAACGTGCCAAGTTTTATTAATCAGAGCCGATAGCATAATCAAGTGTACAATGTTTTGATGTTAAATTTTGATTCTGTTAATAAATGACCACATTTATTTTGATGGGTCAAAGAAAATTAACGTCTCATGTCACTGATTAAAACATCGACAACACAGTACCTCTGTCACATATCTGTCAAGTAGCTCGAAAAAGAGAGAACCCGTTATTAAAATATGACTGTAGCGGAGCTCGAAGCTAACCTAGCCTTTTAGCACACTACACCACGATCTTGTTATTTCAGTCACTACCCAGAGTTCATGACCATAGGTGAGGGTAGGAATGTAGGCTGACTGGTAAAGAGCTTTGTCTTACAGCTCAGCTCCCTCTTCACTACAGTGTACCAGTACACAGTTCACATTACTGCAGACGCTGCACCAATCCATCTGTCAATCTCATGCTCCATTCTTTTCTCACTCGTGAACAAAACCCTGAGATATTGAACTCCTCCACTTGAGGCAGAACCTCACCCTCGACCTGAAGAGAACAATCCACACTTTTCCGACTGAGGAGCATGGCCTCAGATTTGGAGGATACATACAGTAGATTCTAAAAATGCATACCTTCATTGGACAGGTAAACCATGAATTAAAAAAAATCCATGTACAGGTTGCACATAAGTTTAAACTTCTGGATTATTATTATTATTATTCAATTGTCTTGATTAAGTTTGACCCCACAAGTATATTCCCACTTGTATATTCACCCTTCGGCGGCAGGTGATGTTGAAAAGAGCAAACAAACGGAGTATCAGGTCCTACTTTCCCCATGTTATAGTGACAAACTTTGCAGTGTGAAAAAAAATCACAAAACAACCGTATCTACGACGTCAAAATGAAAGTTTTACATCAACTTCTTTGAGATTCCTTGAACACCATTAAAAATGATCATTATTTGTCAAATCTTGCCTACAGCAAACTGTCTAGTAATGACACCAAATACAAAGTACTAGCTGAAGAGTAGAAATGTTGTATCACTAATGTATTTTCTTACCTGATCAGTGATGATTCATTATCGACTTAACAAAACAAGCACCAGCTGTTTTTGGTTAATATGAAGCACTTCGAGTCATCGTGGTGTCTTGTGTAACCCAGTATTTTCCATTTCTGCCTCACCCAACTTGCCTGCCATTCATCCCACATTAGTTCTGCAGAGTGGGCTGAAATCCGATTGGACAGCAGCATAATCCTGACACAGTTGGGAAAAATATTAAATGCAGAGAAAACTGAAGGATTACACCATCTGTCTGCATCTATTAAACTCTTGTGTGAGTCTCTCTGCATGCTTCACGTATCAGGGAATATCCTGACTGATTTTCATTCAGGGGTTCCAGGGTTATGTTCAGTCACATCTGTTTTACATGCAGCGCTTGACACCTACATTTGCAACATTTAACCTGTTGCTAAATCAGGATAAATCGTTTTAGAAACCTCTGCAGCCAATGCATGAAGGGGGCACACTTTGTCTGTTGGTTCAGTAATCTTTATATATAAGTAATAACTGACTCTTTAAATTTAGAGTTCCAGAAATCGTGACTGCGTGTCACATTGGCTGCAACAGCCACATCTTGTGAAAAGTTTTCCCGTGCGCCGGTAAAAAAATAAAATAAAATAATTGGAAGTGGGCATTAGTAGCTACGGTTGAATAAAAATGACCACAGACAGTTGTAGAAGGCAGCAGGAAAGGAACCCCTCATAAATTTGTAAATGTGTTGTATTGCAGACAAGAACCAGACAAAGGTATGTTCTGCTTTACTCCCTTACTAAACTTCAAGCAGGTAGAACATACAGTTTTAATAGATCACCCCTCGTCTCCTCAAATCTCACTTCTAAAACTATGTCACAACAACACAGTGGCATGGCCACAGAATGAATATACGTAGAAACAACATCTGGTGATATACTGTGGTAGTTTTCTGACAGTTTTCTGGCGTGTTGCATTTAGGCCAGGGGTGCCCAAAATGGGGCCCACAGGCCAAAGTTGGCCCGCCAAGTCCTTTGAGTTGTCCCGCCAGGCTGTCCTCATTACTATATTAAAATTTCCTTTGAAGAGTCAGTGTGTTTACACTCAGTCATTCTGACTTTAATGTTAATGTTAGATGGAAAGTCAGTCCAATGACTACCTTAATGGCACTATACAGCTGAAGTAGCTATTTTGTGCATTACATTATTTAATTTTACCAATTTATATTTTATTTTGACAGACTTCCTACAGCTTCCTGACACTGAAAAACATTTGCCTTTTATCCTGCACTAATACACTTATAAATGACATAAAGCATTTAGAAATAGCCTAAATTATAAATCTGAACTGGCTTCAGTAGTGATTTTAGCCTTTTTGGGGCTGCTCAAGTACCATTAAATTTAAACTCAGCACCCCTGAAAAATAAAACATTGTTAGGATTCTGTAAGGAAACATTTCTCAAACCTTAGATTCACCAAAAATATTGAATATGGAATAAATGATGGCAATCTCAAACGGGCCAGTAAAATCTATGATTTTTTTTGCATGAGTCACGCCACCTGTCAATCAATCCAGAGGCATGGCAGCAACTGACCAATCAGCAACCTCGATTTGTCGTGAAGTGAACGCCCCTTACCTGCAGAGCTGCAGCTTTGCAGTCAGAGAGATTTCAATAATTGAGTTTACATCTTTTTTTTTCATGTTAATCTACTGTAATAAACCTTTGTAAAATACACCAAAATGCAGGAAATGGCATCTACTTTATTCAAAATTCTCTGGGGGAGGACCCCAGACCCCTCACCACCACAAACGCAGCCGTTCTGTAATTTTCTTTATACAGAAATGAAGGTTAAATAACTGTTTAATAAATAAATGGACTTTACTTAAAGAAGTATTTGCATTTCATGTACAGCTCTGATTAGTCTTTGTACAGTTCTAGTACTTTGTAGAGTGCTGTATGAATGGGTAAATGAGGGCACAGATTATAAAGTGCTTTGTGTATCTTGATAAGATGGAAAGAAAGGCGCTATATAAGTACAGTACATCTACCATTTACTTTTTGTTGGTCATCAGGCCATCACTTTCTAGTAAAAGATTTTCTCCAAGATCATCTGAATAAATAAAATTTGAGTTTAAAAGGGCCATGGTGTCTCATGAAAAGGTTCTGTTTGGATGTTTTCCAATTCTGCATGTTTTTGTTCATCACCTGATTTAAAGTTACAGATTCACAGGTCTCTAGGAGATCATTGTAACCAAAGCATGTAAAATAGAGCACAGACCAGAAAGAAACTAAATGTTTCTTTTACAAAAGGGAGAATATTTTTTTCTAAATTATTAGGAGAGGAATAGCATAATAAGATTTAGGGAAAAAAAGCTGTGAAACATCCATCCATAATATTCCACTTGTTCTGAAGTTGTATCGCGGGGGCAGCAGCTTGAGCAAGGAGGTCCAGATATCTCTTTCCACAGCTACCACTTCCAGCTCTTCTGGGAGGACCACAAGGTGTTCCCAGGCCAACTGAGAGACATACTCTCTCCAGCGTGTCCTGAGTCTTCCCCGGGGTCTCCTCCCAGTCGGACATGCTTGAACCACCTTCCTAGGGAGGCAGCATGGAGCATCAGGTATTTCTTTTAAATGAGTCCCCGAGGCTCAATGGGACTAACCTGTATAAATAAAGGTTGAATGAATCCTTACCAGATGCCCGAACCACCTCAACTGGCTCCTCTCGATGTGGAGGAGCAGCGGTTCTACTCCGAGTCTCTCCTGATAACTGAACTTCTCACCCTGTCTCTAAGGGAGAGTTCAGCTCCCCTGCAGAGGAAACTGATTTCAACCACCTGTATCCACAGTCTTATACTTTTGGTCACTACCCAGAGTTTGTGACCATGAGGGTAGGAATGTAGACTGACTGGTAAAGAGCTTTGCCTTACAGCTCATCTCCCTCTTCACCAAAATGGACCGGTACAGAGTCCACAATACTGCAGATGCTGCACCAATCCGTCTGTCAATCTCACGCTCCATTCTTCTCTCACTCGTGAACAAAACCCCGAGATACTTGAACTCCTCCACTTGAGGCAGAACCTCACCTTCGACCTGAAGAGAACAATCCACCCTTTTCCAACTGAGGACCACGACCTCAGAGTTGGAGGTGCTGATTCTCTGTGTAAATCTGTGGAACATTCTAAAAATGGTTCTTTGTTTTTTTAAGAGAAAGTAATGTAAAGTAACAGTAAATAAGACATTTATTAAACCTATTGTTGATCTAAATACAATAAATAAAACAATAGAGGTCAGCAACTTTGCTCTTAAAAGGAAACACTGCACAGAATTTTTTTTTGACAATATCACAAACACCTTGAAATTACAAACAGAAAAAAACTCAAGATTGTCTACTGCCAACTTTTGTGAAGCAGTTTATTATTGCACATCATGTCCTTTTGTCAGCACAAACTAAGCATGACATCTTGCAATGTCGTGCATAATAGTAGTTTTAAAGTTTGACCAAAATGGCAGCAACTTTGTCATTTCTCATCAAAACAATTATCTTAATCTAAAACTTTGGTATGAAAGGCAGTAGGCTAGAGGGTTCAAGAAATGATAGGCATTTAAATTATAAATGCTGTTGTCATCATTGTATGTTCCCATACAATGAAATCAGTTCTCTGCATTTAACCCATCACACCTGAGATACACCCAGGTGGAGCAGTGGGCAGCTATGTGAGCACCCGGGGAGCAAATAGGGATTAGGTGTCTTGCTCAGAGATACCACGACATGTGGGAATGGCTGGGAGTCGAACTGCGACCTTCTGGTTCCAGGTTGGCTGCTCTACCTCTACCCCATCCCGGCCCCCTAAATTTAAATTAAATCAATAAAACGAAGACGGAGGCCCTTGAATGTAACAAGAAAGCTGGGATGTTGACCCCAAGCCTTTCAGTATTTTTCCTCCACAGTTATTTCCACACCAGAGGGCGCCAGAGATCCCACACCTGTCCCCCATGAGGCCTGATGAGCCTCTGGACCATATATAGCAGTGGCTGGCAATTGTCAGATGCTGCTGCATTGACTTTCTTCTGGTAGTGTGCTCCTGGCCTGATAATTTTTCTTGGTGTGTTTAAAGACTAACATTTTCTCCCATGCCTCAGTGCTGGCTGCTGTGTTTTCTCCTGTGCTCTGGATCTTCCTGGAAACATTCTTGTGTTCCTCATCAGCTGATAGTGATGGCAAGATGAAGCTTTGTGAAGCACTGAGGCTTTCCATCAAACAGCTTGACTCATGATCCGACATGCCACGGTGCTTCATTTGCTCTACTGCGCCATCAGGCGGACTATAAATGTAAAACAGGTAGACAGATGATAACTGGTTTGTGAAGCTTGAAGTCGAATAAAAGAAATCATGTTTGTGAGGACCTCAAATAAAGTCTAAGTTTGATCTGCAAATGATCTTAATCTGTCATCATGATAATGGTGATGATGGATTTTTCTGTCTGACCTTTATATTTTGAATCTTGCGCAGAAACAAACGAGCTAGTTCCTGAATCGGTCATGTGGTACGGCCCGCTAGCGAGGCCTCGAACGTCACTACATCATCATCAGTACACGCCTCGATAAACGGTCCACATAAATCCTCCTGGATGACTCGACATACACTTCGAAACCTCAACACAGAAGGACAGATCACTACTCCTTGCCCTCCACCACTACTCCATCCATCTATCCATCCATTATCTTTTACCAGCTTCTTCCATTTTGGGACACGAGGGTTGCCGGTGCCCATGTCCTATCACTGTGCAAGGAGCGGGGTACACCCTGGACAGGTCTCAAGTCCATCACAGGGCCACATAGAGACAAACAACCATTCACTCTCTCACTCACACCTAGAGACAATTTAGAGTTACCAATCAGTCTAACATGCATGTTTTTGGTCTGTGGGAGGAAACCGGAGTCCCAGGAGAAAACCCACGCATGCACGGAGAGAACATGCAAACTCCACCCAGAAAGGCCCCTGGACCATGATTTGAACCGGGGACCTGCTCGCTGAGAGGCAGCAGCTCTATCAGTTGTGCCACCTTGCTGCTCCCACCACTACTCCTCCTGTGCAGTACCGTCCTGGAGCCATTGGGACCCTCCACCCCAACTACCAACTACTAAAACATACAGTAAGAGCTGGGGTTTTTTAAATATATTTTTGGACATGTTACTCTCTCTATGCCTTGAAGACATTTCCCTATTTAGCTCTGCTCTTTGCTCATCAGGGTTACAGCCCCTCACTGTGGATTCACCTAGATGCTGCATTTAATATTCACTTTTGTAAATGAACACTGTTAACTTTCCTTTGGTCTCGGAGTTGTTTTTTGGTCATTAACTATGTGGGAACTAGTAAGATCATAACAATTAAAGCCAGAGTCAAAAAGACATGAGGATGACAGACAAAACCAAACAGAGTATAGAAAGAAGAATCAGAATAAGCTTTATTATCATTGTATGTATGTATGTATGTATGTTTTATTTATTCATTTCATTTCATCCAAACAACAAATATAATACAATTTAAAGAAAAGAAAAAAGATATACAATCACAGAAATAAAATGAAAGGCAGCAGAAGAAGAATGAGTTCTTATAATATCTGCCCCTTGTGCCCAAAATATATTCCAAACAAAATTACTATACAAAAGCAAGATGAATTAATAAAAAAAATAAAATAAAAATAAAATAAAAAACTTAGCTAAAATATAAGATCAACTGTAAACAATTTTTATGAACTCACATTATACTTAATATTTAAAAAAATATATATATATATCATCTTCTTGAATATGTACATAGTTTTGGCATTTTTAATATCAACCTCCAGA
>NC_056517.1:5838717-5852277 GCF_014905685.2 Nematolebias whitei | reverse complement strand
GTGTGACGAGACAAAGGTGGCAACAATTAAACTGACGAGGAAACACTAGGGAAACACAGACACAAACAGAAACAGCAAATGGTACCATCCTTACACAGAGATTATGTTTGCTTTGTTTGCCAGAGTGGAGTGAAACTCAGCAGACGTGCTCATCGGCTCTGTGTTCGAGTTGTTCATGAGAATATGATTCTTCATATCCTGATTCATGCTCAGTAATCCAGGTAAGAATAATCCAACAAAGTCAGGATTAACCGTCCAGAGGACCTGATTTAGCTGTGTTGGATAATTCTTCATAAATTATTTTGTTTATTACTTTGATTTCGTTTTCAGAAATACATTTAACAATGATTTTTGTCAGTTTCTAATCAAGACCAAAACCAAAAGTGTAATCTCCTCAGTGTATGCAAAATGTAGGAAGAAAAAAATACATTGGTTGCCGTCATGTTTGTGATGATTTCTAAAAGAGCTTGGTTTAGGGCTTGACTTTTGGCTGGCAGGCAGCTGTGGCTCAGTGGTTAGAGCAGTCGTCCTCCAACGCAAGAGTTGTGGGTTCGAGTCCACCATCAGTCACATGCCGAAGTGTCCCTGGTCAAGACACTGAACCCCCCATCGCCTCCGATGTGTGTCCCATCAGTGCATGAATGTGATGAAGTTCTGATTATACTTTAGATCTAGTAGAGTGCTGTATGAAGGGATAAATGAGGCAAAGATTGTGTTGTAAAGAGCTTTGGGTGTCTTGCTAAGATAGAAATGTGATATATAAGTACAGTCCATTTACAGTTTTGTCAGCCAGTGGAGCGTTTGGCTCAATGACACAAGCAATTAGCATTGAGACAGGAAGTGTGACTAAAGATTGATCAAATTTTTTCACTTCCAATTCTTTTGTTGCTCTCTAACTTTTAAAAAAGCTCATTTTTGGAAGAATTACAATGTTGTCTTTTGTTTTCCTCACTATTTTACTTGCTACCTCTTTTCATTTAATTCAGTTACATTTGTGTCACATGGTTTTTGATGACTAAATGATTGTCATAGGTTCTTTTTCTAGGAGAATTTAACCATGACACTTTGTTCACTATTTTTCTTTACGCTCGTCATTTACAAATCTTAGGACTATATGCTTTGGCCTTGCTTGCATTTACCACAAGTTTTCTTTTTGATAATGAAGTTTATTATTATTATTATTATTATTATTATTATTAATATTATATCTGTAGTATATCTAATTGTTCTGTCTGTATTTGTCAGTCTGTTATTCTTTTTTTCCAAGTACAAGCAAACAGAACACATTACAGTGAAATCCAAGTTAAAAAGTGTTACATTTTGTGACTTGCTTTCTCCATCCTGTCAGCAAAGGACAGGACCTAATGTGGATGAGATGTGTTGAACCTGGTGGAAGGTGAAACCCAGTCATCCTGAACTGTACAATTAAATGACTGTGGCACAAGAATGAGCTGCTCCCTGAAGGAGGAAATGAAGCATCGTAGCTGCTTTGCTCAAAAAAGGCCTGTGACTTATGGAGGTTTTACAAAGCATGGAGAAGAAAGAGGCAGATAGAGTCATGCTGCCCTTCCTTTAATTTTACCATCTCAATGTTATTTTGTATATGAGCAATACTTGTGTTGCCAATATAATATTTAAAAAAAACTTAGAGCAAATTGTCTAATTAACATTGTTGTGCTGCTTTAGGGTTCATTTAATGATGTCCATGTCTTTTTCCATTTGGATCTATGTATTTTTTGCTATGTGCTTTGCTTTCTGGTTTCTGCTGTACAGCACTTTGGTTGGCCTTGCTGCTGTTTTAAGTGCTTTATAAATAAAGTGGTATGGTATGGTGTTTTATGGTATGGTATGTCACCAAGGCTGAGTTTCTGGCATTATGGTCAGTAATTTGCAGTCCATTGCCTACAGCTACTTGCATTAACATACCTTTTGTACTCATAGTTGATTGCGTAGTTGTTATTCAGAAAATGCTAAGCCAAAACTGTTGCACCACACTAGACTTGGAGTTCTCAGCTTTCAGTCTGGACATTGGGTCATTAGGACACTCTTATATCGAACATTTAAGCGTGACTTATCATCAAACCTCAGACCAGGGTCCTCACATATGAAAGTTCGTTGAAAGAACAACTTGACCTGACTGAAAATTGGTGGATTTTACACCTGGATTATAGAGCATGGACTTCTTTGGTTTTGAACCAGTTTGACATGACTGTCGACGAGGAAGAGGGACGGCTCCAGAGGAGGGGGTGTGCCAAAGACACCATCTTAGCACCAACATAACTGGTTTGTTCCACTTTGGAGTAAGCTGTTTGGGGGAAGAATCAGTTTTGTGTTGTGTGTTTCCTTGACTGATGAAGCCTTTTGGATGGAAGGTGAAACGTTTTAGCAAAAAAAAAAAACTGTCCAGATGACCTGACTGAAAATTGTTGGATTGTTGAAAGAAGTTGGCGTGGGGACAAAATGCGAAAAGTGCAGAAATGTTTAGATTTGTAAAATGGTGTGCATGCCTGGAGGGGATGGTGGCGCAAAAGCTTAAAAAAGGTTAGTCAGTGATCGGGATGTTGCAAGTTAGAATCCCCAGAAGGACAAAAAACATCCATTTTCTTCTGCTTTTCCGGGGTCGGGTCGCGGGGGTAGCAGCCTAAGTAGGGAGGCCCAGACTTCCCTCTCCCCGGCCACTTGGTCCAGCTCCTCCAGGGGAATCCCGAGGCGTTCCCAGGCGAGCCGAGAAACATAGTCCCTCCAGCGTGTCCTGGGTCTTCCTCTGGGTCTCCTCCCGGTGGGACGTGTCCAGAACACCTCACCAGGGAGGTGTCAAGAAGGCATCCTAAACAGATGCCCAAGCCACCTCAACTGGCTCCTCTCAACATGGAGAAGCAGCGGCTCTACTCTGAGTCTCTCCCAGATGATCGAGCTTCTCACCCTATCTCTAAGGGAGAGCCCAGACACCCTGCGGAGAAAACATCTCGGCCGCTTGTATCCAAGATCTCGTTTTTTCGGTCACAACCCAAAGTTCATGACCATGGACGAGGGTGGGAACGTAGATCGATCGGTAAAATTGAGAGCTTCACCTTTTGACTCAGCTCTTTCTTCACCATGACAGACCTGTACAGCACCCGCTTCACTGCAGACGCTGCACCTATCCGCCTATCGATCTCACATTCCATTTTTCCTTCATTCGTGAACAAGACCCCAAGATACTTGAACTCCTCTACTTGGGGCAGGACCCCCTCCCTGACCCGGAGAGGGCACTCTACCCTTTTCCGGCTCAAGACCATGGCCTCGGATTTGGAGGAACTGAACTTCATTCCAGCCATGTCGCACTCGGCTGCGAACCGCTCCAAGGAAAGCTGTAGATCACGATCTGGTGAAGCCAATAGGAACACATCATCTGCAAAAAGCAGAGATGCAATCCTAAGGCCACCAAAACGGATCCCCTCAACACCTTGGCTGCACCTAGAAATTCTGTCCATAAAAGTTATGAACAGAATTGGTGACAAAGGGCAACCTTGGCGGAGTCCAACTCTCACTGGCAACAAGCCCGACTTACTGCTGGCGATGCGGACCAGGCTCTGACACCAGTCATACAGGGACCTAACAGCCCGTATCAAAGGGCCCGGTACCCCATACTCCCAGAGTACCTCCCACAGGGTTCCCACAGGGTTCCCCCAAGGGATGCGGTCGAACATCTTCTCCGAGTCCACAAAGCACATGTAGACCAGTTGGGCAAACTCCCACGCACCCTCCAGGACCCTGCTGAGAGTGTAGAGCTGGTCCAGTGTTCCATGACCAGGATGAAAATCGCACTGCTACTCCTGAATCCGAGGTTTGACTTTCGACGGACAAAAAACATTTGAGTACCAAAGGTGAAGCACCCACAATACTCCCTGACATCTTGGATGACATCCCTCTGCTCCACACAGGTGGACTGTGGTAGCTCAGGGATCTGTGGTTGTTTCAGGAGGGGTGTCAGGCATAAACACACCTGCCAAAACTTTGTACAATTTCACTCACTATGACAACCCCTGAAGAATGGAACAGTCAAAAAACAAATAAATCAAACGTTGCACATGCCCAAACTCTCTAAAAAAATAAAAGTTTAAATACCCCTGAAGTTCAGAAAACCAAATGGTCATTTCTTGTTGTGTTTAAGTGAGTTTCAGTATTTTTAGTTTGATACTGTGGACTGAAAACATGTATGCAGTGGTAAGCACATTCTCACAGTAGGTTATCACAGTAGAATTGTGCTCATAATTATGTGCACTTTCACATTTTTTAATACATGGCAACGTGGGTGTGGAAACTGGTGCACTCAACCTGTTTGTGCGTATGCATTAGAGAAAACCTCTCTCACTAATGTTGTTCATCCAAAAGAACCAAATTCAACGGCAGGAGCAGGATTTCAATATGTAATACTGGATCATTTTCCTCAATAAATGAATGATCAAATACAATGATTTTGCCTCATTTGTTTAACTGGGTTCTCTTTATTTACTTTTAGGACTTGTGTGAAAATCTAATGATGGTTAGGTCATATTCATACAGAATTATAAACAGTTCTAAAGGGTTCAAAACCTTTTAAGCACCACTGTACGTTCTGTTTAGGCAAACACCAAAGAGAAATGAACACAAAGCAAGATACACATAGCACCATTTATTGATTAGGTCATGGGCAGGGCAACGTTATGCTGCTGTACAATGTGCACAAACCTGTTTAAACTTTAATAAACTTTATTTAAAACAAACTTTATTTGCAATGACAATTTCCCAGCCTGGCTAAATATCCATCCATCCATCCATCCATCCATCCATTATCTTTACCGGCTTCTTCCTTTTTGGGTCACAGCGGTCACTGATGCCCATGTCCAGCAGTCACTGTGTGGGAGGAGGTGGACAGGTCTCCAGTCCATCACAGGGACACATAGAGACAAACAACCATTCACTCTCACTCACACCTAGGGACAATTTAGAGTTACCAATCAGCCTCAACATGCATGTTTTTGGTCTGTGGGAGGAAACAGGAGTACATGCACGGAGAGAACATGCAAACTCCACCCAGAAAGGCCCCCGGCTGGGATTTGAACTGGTGACCTTCTCTCTGAGAGGCGACAGATCTACAAACTGTTCCACCATGCCACTCCCTGCCCAAGCATTTCCTTTTATATGCAAAATAAACAGATTTAACTAATTAAAGCTTGTATCATTGTGACACACTTAATGTTTTTACTAACCATATTTCAACATCATTAATGAAACAAAATTAATAAATTACAGCAAACAATATAACTAGCACATTTTAAACTGGGCTACATCTGTCTCTGTTACCATTTTCCTAAAGTTTTAAACAACCTTTAAAACATTGTATGAGTTATATTTATTGTTTGACATTTAGATTTGGAAGCTGTTTTAGATCTGCTTGACTCCAAAAACTAACCAGTTGTAGATGTTTGAAATAAATCATGCAAAACACCATTTAAGTTTAAATTTTGCCTTGTGGTTCCAGAGATGGTAACAGACTAGGCAGATTGACAAATAAACACAAGCAAAAACCGTATTGCTCTGCCTTCATCAGTAAATAATATCTCTGTTATAGTTAATGGAAAATTACAGCAACTGAAGCAACATAATTTCATCAGCACCCAATAAAACAAAGAGGCAAAAGATAGCATCGATATGAAAATATGTCACATTTCAATTTGTTGCATCTCATTCCAGTTAAAGTACTTAGACTTTCACTCTGGAGTTAGTATACTGTACATTTTTGCCTATTCTTCATCCATCTGAACACACGTACTCTCACACACACAGCGTTTAGTTTTTAAACAAATGTCAATGTTCCCTGTCACTACAGGATTTAAATAATGAATGTTTGTAGTATGTGGAATAGCTAAGTGTTTTTCTGGACAGTGATTGAATGGGGAATGCAAGGAAACCTTGATGTTTTTTTTTTTGGTTTAATATATTCAAGTGGGTACAAGTTAGACTGTGTAAAAAAATTGAGGTAGGCGCTTTTTTTTTCTTGTTCAAGGCAGTGTGTTATCCTGTCGAGTGTAGAGAGCAAGTTTGCCCACCACAAGGCACAATGGTGGAGCCAGGCGGTGGTCAAGGCCACCATCAATAAATCTCCGGGCACCCCAGTAATATGAGGAAACTGTACTCTTAAGCAATATAAAAACTAGAAAGCATTGTTTCCTCAAATGGTAGGAGTTGTCACTTTACATATATGGTGGTGGCCATCTTGGATTTTGATGTGACAACCAATTTTTTTTTTTTAAAGTGACCTTTCTTACCCTTAGATGCAGCCACAAACCAAATGTTGCTTATTTTTAAATTTACCCAGCTCGCAATGTTTACGTTTATACATATATGATTTCAGTCCTCTTGGATTCTGACCTGGCAACCCAGTTTTCAAATAGAACCTTTTTTTTATACAAAGGTGTAGCCGCACACCAAAATGGAAGTTGGTACCTCACTTATTGTTCAAGTAATTTTACTTACAACACAGATTGACATTTATGATATTTATAGCGTCAGACATTTTGAATTTTGACCTGACAACACAATTCTGAAAATGAATCTTTCTTACATCAAGATGCAGCCACATACCAAAGTAGAAGTTAAATGGACTGTACTTGTATATAGCACTTTTCTATCTTATCAAGAAACTCAACGCTCTACACTACAATCTGTGCCTCATTTACTCATTCATACAGCACTCTGCTACATCTATACAAAGAATAATCTATGTTTTATCACATTCATACAATGATGGGACACACATCCGAGGCAATGAGGGGTTTAGTGTCTTGCCCAGGGACACTTTGGCAGGTGACTGATGGTGGAATCGAACCCCCAACTCTGTCATTGGAGGACGACTGCTCTAACCACTCAGCCACAGCCACCCAGAAGTTGGTACTTCAAATAGTTTTCAAGTTATGCCGTAAACATGCATGTAAGGAAGGTTTTTCCAATTTGCTCATTTTTGCTCCACAATACAGTATGGGACAACAATAATTAGGTCTGTGTGTTTAAATACTTTCTAATTAAAACTTCACATTGCATAACACAGGCTCTTTATCTTCTATTAAGCACTTTGATAACAGTCTATCTGTTTTAAATTGTGCTCTATAAATAAATATGACTTGACTTGTCTTGACTATTATACCTTTCCATTTATGTTGTTTCATTTCCCTCTTCTTCGTGTATCTTTTTAAATTAAGCACTTTGGTAACAGCTGCTGTTTTAAATGTGCTTTATAAATAAAACTGACTTGACTATTTCCTGTTATTGAAATGATCTATGCTCCTCTTTCTCAGTACAGGCTTTTAAATGCAAAAGCTCAATGAACATTGTCATGCATTATAAATGATAGGCCTCTCATAGCTCTCTGTTTCCATCTGTACACAACTTGAGGACAGAAAAAAATGTTTGTATGCCCTTGAGTTAGTTTCCTGTCAAGTCAGTGAATAATACATGTAAGTACTAATATTGCTGCTTCAGTTAAGAGAACAGATGATAATGAGGAGAAGCTGATTGTAAATAACATTCATGTCTTCTGAAGGTTAGTGCAATAATTTGTTGAATTGTTGCTTAACTATTTTATAATAGTAGCACAGTTATGTAAAACAAAAACTGACTACATTTTGAAACAAAAACCTGAAAACCTGAAAAAGGTTTGCCATAATCTTGTGACTAAACAGACAGAGCAGAGACGTGATTTAGATTATTTCATAACAAACCTACCTGGACCTTTGAAAAGAGGAAAAGTCCCCTGTGAGTAAACTGGGCACTAAGAACACAGTGACAGAAAAAAAGAAGATGATAAACGAGAAAGAGTCTTCAGTTGAAGCTGTCAAGAGGAAATTTACAGTAGGCCTAACTTATACACCCAATTACAGTGACTGCAATAGTTCATACTCTGTACTACCAACAAAATGCTGAAGAAATTTTTTTTAATCATTTTTGCACATGTCTAAACAAGTTGGATCTGCAGTGTCTAGAATATATGAGATTTCAGAGTGATAGTGGTGCAGTGGTTAGTGCTATCACCTCACAGCAAAAAGCTTGCAGGATCATCTCCTGCCCGAGTCTTTTCTGCATGAAGTTTGCACGTTCTTCTTGAGTACTTGTGTATTGTCTCTACATACTCAGATTTCCTTCCATAAACCAAATAGCATGCAAATTAGGTTAACTGATATCAGCAACTAAAATGGCACTGGGTAAGAGTGATACTCCTAATAGTTGTCTGTGTCATTTATGTGGACTTGTGATGGACTGGAGACTGAAGACCTGTCCAGGCTGTACCCCATCAATCACACAGTGACTGCTGTAGACATGTACCAGCTCCCCCATGACCCTGAAGGGAAAAGTGGGCAAAGAAAATGGAAAAACTGACAAATTTGGTAAAACATCCAATCAAATTCATACCAAAATAAGGATATCACATTTTTTTCACTGAACATTGCTTTCTTCATCTTTATACTGTATATATAAATTACACAACAGGATGGTAAACCAACCACGTCAGAGCGCAAGTCAGAATATCTCTTGTGCCAGTCCCAAGTCCAGGTAAATGGTATGGTTGTGTCAATAAAGGCATTCAATTTAAAACATTTTTTACAAAATTAATATGCAAGTTTACTTAAGCGACACCACACCGGATCGTTGACACCCGGGTTAACAACAACCGCCACTGGTGCTGTTGACAAACAGGGTGCCGATGGAAATTGCGCTACTGTTAGTTGAAGACCACGAAGAGGGAAAACTGTCAGGAGACAGAGGGAGAAAAGGGAAGTCAAGAATGTAGGACTGAGGGTTACAACTCTAATTGTGGGGACAATGACAGGCAAAGGCAGAGAGCTGACTGACATGATGCAAAGAAGGAAGGTACAATAGATGTTTTATGTGTCCAAGAGGCCAAGGCAACAAGGGTTGCAGCATTGGAGCAGGGTTCTGACTGTTTTACCATGGTGTGGATAGAAAGAGAAATGGAGTAGGGGTGGTCCTGAAGGAGAAGTTGGCAAAGAATGTAGTAGAGGTGAAAAGAGTGTCAGATAAAGTGATGTGCTTGCAGGAAGAAGCAGAAGGTCCTATGCTAAATATTTTCAGCAGTTATGCTCCACAGGTTGGATATGATGATGAGGAAAAAGATACATATTGGAAATATCTGGATGAAGACAGAGCGTATTCCCAGGGAGGAGAGAGTGGTGATTGGAGCAGACGTGAATGGACATGTTGGTGAAGAAAACCGAGAGGATGAGGAAGTGATGGGTAGGTTTGATGTCAAGGAAAGAAACCAGGAAGGACAGAAGGTGGTTGATTTTGCCAAGAGAATGGAAATGGCTATAGTCAATACCTATTTCCAAAAGAGGGAGGAACATAGAGTGACCTATAAGTGGAGGAAGGAGTACGCAGGTCGACTACATTCTGTGTAGAAGAGGAAACCTGAGGGAGATTGAAGACTGTAAGATTGTGGCAGGGGAGAGCATGGCCAGACAGCATCAGATGGTTGTGTGTAGAATGACTGTTGTTGTGAAGAAGAGAAAAAGAGTAAAATCAGAGAAGAAGACCAAATGGTGGAAGCTGAGGAAGGAAGAAGGTTGTGAGGACTTCAGAGAGGAGCTGTTAAAGGCTCTGGATGATAAGAAAGAGCTTCCAAATGACTACAATACTACAGCAACAGTAATTAGAGAGACAGGTAGGAAGGTACTTGGTGTGTCATCTGGACAGAGAAAATATGATAAGAAAACCTGATGGTGTAAAAGTGAGGTGTAGGATGCCTTTCAAAGTAAGAGGTTAGTCAAGAAGAAATATTGTATGACAGTGAAAGGACTGAAGAGAGGAGACAGGAATATAAGGAGATGGGACATAGAACAAAGAGGGAGGTAGCTAAGGCAAAGCAAAAGGTGTTTGATGAGATGTATGATGAGAGGGTGAGAAGGACTTGTGCCGACTGGCAAGGCAGAGAGATTAGGCTGGAAAGGATGTGCAGCAGGTTAGGCTTGTTAAAGATAGGAATGGTAATATTCTAACATGCGAGGAGAGTGTGACGGGAAGATAGAAGGAGTACTTTGAGGAGCTAATGAATGAAGAGAATGAAAGAGAAAGAAGAGTAGAGGTCATAGAAACTGGGGACCAGGAAGTGGGAAAGATTAATGAGGGTAAAGTTTGAAAAACTCTGAAATGAATAAAAAGAGGAAGGCAGGGCAGTAGGACCTTATGAAAGACAGGGAAGTATGTTAGACTGGTACAGGACATGTATGAGGACAGCAGGACAGTGGTGAGATGTGCTGCAGGAGCGGCAGATATCTTCAAGGTGGATGTAAGACTGAATCAAGGATCGGCTCTGAGCCCCTTCTTGTTTGCTCTGGTGATGGACCGACTAACAGATGGGGTCAAGCAGGAATCCCCGTGGACTATGATGTTTGCAGATGACTGTGATCTGTGGTAAGAACAGATGGAAGTGATTCGAACAGTCTATACAAAGTGATGCATTTTGGATGAAAACTATCAATCTAAATTACATGAACCTTAACATCGTACAAAACATTTCACAACAGTATACATGCTGAGGATCAGTGTTAATAAGTATCAAACTAAATTTTAAAATAATATTTGTAATGTTGATTGAGTTGTAGCTGTTTTTATGGTCACTTGGCTGTGGTAACTGTCTTAAATCAGGTTAAAGCCAAATGCTTTTCAGTTGTAGATATACGTCCATTGATGTCTTTCTGGGAGTTCCATTAAAATTTGGTTCATAAGGTATTTTGATAACAGAAACACAGGTAAAAAGTATTATGGTTCTCGTTTGCCTTTTGGTGGCAGGCACTAAAATAGGGTACAATCACTTTGAAATATTGTCCTAAATAAAACCACTATAGCATATTAGTTGGGATTTAAATATGAACTAATGGTTGCTGGATTCACTATATTTTTGGACAGGTGGTTTTTAATAAACCCAACATGCACTCACAAAATAATGTGCAGATGATGGTCATCAAGTCTCTAACAAAAACTAAAAAGTTACCAGGAATGAGAACTAAACAGTCATATATACAACACTTCCAACTACACAAGTATAAGACATATATTTTGATATCATGAAATGCAGAATAGACAGAGCTGAGCAAACCACAAAAATACACTTCATTTACTCAACTTCAGTTTTTTATGTTTATTAAAAGGCACCTCCAAGATCCTAATTATTATAAGTTTTGCTCATAGTCTTTTCAATTTGGCAAAATATAAAGGCACAACTCAGAGATTATAACCAAAGTGTAGGGAATTAAACAGCTGACTGAAATATTGCAATTCTCCATCATATGCTGTGTAAGGAAGGGCAGTGGGTACATTACAGGTTATTAGAAATGCTACTGAAAAAGACAAAAAATGAGATATATGAATAAAGAGGACATGGAGGTAGTTGAAGTGGGGACAGTTGACACAGAGGACAGAGTGAGATGGAAAAGGCAGACATGCTGCGGTGACCCCTGAAGAAGAAGAACATGCAAAGCACAATTTTCTGTCAACAGACTAACATGCACGTCCTGCAACCTGAATGGCAAAAAGACCATGAGCGTTATTAGAACCTAAAGAATTCCCCGGGTGGGAAAATAATCTGACAGATAAGAAGCAGACTCAAAACAAACTGAGCTGACAAGTTTTTGGCTAATTAAGAACAAAAGTGTAAAAGAAAAGTAACAGAGAAGGAAGGAAGATGTCATAAAGGAGACTCAACCCAATGAAAAAAGACAAGAGCACAAAGCTAACATTCAAGTTAAAAATAATGAGGTGAAATGGGAGAAAACTAAAAAAGAAAAAAGCTATAGAAATAAAGGAAGAAATGATGCACTGAAAACAGCAAAATACTAAAAAGCAACACTGTAAATGTGCAGCATTCATCTGCAGTATATCTAATACATAGTATCTGCTAAGTACTGGTTATGTAACCGGGTACTCATCTGGTACTTACAGTACCTAAAAGCAGAGAAGGAACATAGCCAGTTATATGTACTCAAATTACTTTAATACAAATTACCATTGTTATTATTTTTTAATAATAGAGAATGAATTAGTTACTTTTTGAATAAATATTAAATCTATATTATTACGATTTGTTATATGTTTTCTTTTAAGTATTGCTACTATTTACATTTAAAATTCTCTGTTACGGAGTACAAGAATGTGAACATAAATGTAAAATAATAATAGGAACAACATAAATGCACACATCTGCAGTGACTGGATCTGTTTCTCATCCAGCTTCTAGGCAGTGCATTGAAGTGATGATGGTAAGAAGATTTTCCTTTGTTAAAATAAAAAAGAGATCAACCAAAAAAAAAATGTTTTTTGTTAAAACTTTGTTAAAAATGTAACTGCCACTGACGACTGTGCAATTCTGTGCACATTTTATCAAACACACCACCTATCTCATCTTACAACACCCTCACTCAACACATATGATGTTTTGGGTCAATATATAATATTTTTTAAGCAACTGTACAGCAATTCATTTCTAATTTGGCAACCGTGCCTGACATAGAAACTACAATAGATCCCTGTAAACAAGCTCTTTTTTTTTGTTTATTTGCCCCTGTAAACATTGAAAAAAACATTGTTTCCAAAAGTCATTCACATGTAAATGGCCATGGACATGGATACTGTCACGCTCAGCGGCCCCCGCTGCCCCCCCATCTGTTTAAGCCTCTGCTCCTCATACCACAGCCCCTGTTTTTAGATCATTCATGTTTTTTCCTGCTTTAGTTTTGAGTTCCCCTCTCATTCATTCAGCTCCTGTCACCCTGTGCCACGCCCCCTCCACCATCTACCGCAATCTACGTTCATGAGCAACGCCTGTTTCAGTTCACTATTTAAGCTCCCTGTTTCTCCTCAGTCGCTGCCAGATAATTAGATTATTTCCATAGATATCCAGCGTTCCCTCTTCATATCATAGTTCTTGACCATAGCTTCGCCCACGACCTTTCGCTCTCGCTTTTGCCCCGGGACTGGATTCCTTGCCTATATCTGACCATATTGACGACTGCTTTTCCTCCTTGACCACGATTTTTGGATTCCACTTTTGGTTCTTCTGCCTGGCTGCATTCCTCTCTGGTTTTGACCCTTGCCTGCCCCTGGATAAAGTTCTGCTGCCTAAACTCCTCAGCGTCACAGCTCGCCCATCCAGCCTCACTACCTGTTCACGCTGCACGCTGCTGCTCTGTGCGCATGTTACCGGCTCCTGAGATTCAAACCGGTATCGGGATCCACCTGGCCCACATCTCAGACTGGTTCCAGAGACAGAAGGTTAGCGGCTTTATTCTTGTTTACTCCGTTCTGCTTACAGCCACTAATCTGTCTGTCTCCCCCAGAGCGGTCCGGTACCAGAACCAGAACCTCCTGCCAGACGCCGCCGTTTAAAAAAAATAAACTTTTAAACCTTTTTCTGAGTCTGTGCTTGTCTGATCCACACCAATTCGTGACAGAATTATCTGGCCAAAATATGGATCCAGCTGCAGTGGTCCCACAGAGTCCCAGACCAGCTGCCGTGGTCCCACAGAGTCC
>NC_056517.1:5837792-5838707 GCF_014905685.2 Nematolebias whitei | reverse complement strand
TGCCGTGGTCCCACAGAGTCCCAGACCAGCTGCCGTGGTCCCACAGAATCCCAGACCAGCTGCCGTGGTCCCACAGCGTCCCAGACCAGCTGCCGTGGTCCCACAGAGTCCCAGACCAGCTCCCCAGGCCTCCACATCGCCTGCCCCAGCAGCTCCCCGAGCCTCCACATCGCCTGCTGCAGAAATCCAGGCTCTCTCTTCAGCTGCTGCAATCTCCCAAACCCCCATGACAGTATTGGCTTGGCCCCTTTTTCCAGCGGCTGCAGAATCCCAGATTCCACAGGTGGCAGCGCTGGCCACCATGTATGCGGCTGTCCTGGCCCCTGTGCTTGCTGTGATTTGGGCTCCCCCTGCACCGCCTCCAGTTGAGTTCCAGGCCTCCAAGTTGACTGCAGCACCCCTCCAGGTCTCCAAGTTGGCTGCAGCTTCCCTCCAGGCCTCCATGTCTGTTCCTCAGATCCCCTTGCCAGGTCCACAGTCCTCCATGTTGGCGGCAGCACGCTTCCATCTCTCCAAGTCTCCAGAGGGGCCGGTGCGTTCCAAGTCTCCAGAGGGGCCGGTGCGTTCCAAGTCTCCAGAGGGGCCGGTGCTCTCCAAGTCTCCAGAGGGGCCGGTGCACTCCAAGTCTCCAGAGGGGCTGATGCTCTCCAGAGGGGCCGGCGCTCTCCAAGTCTCCAGAGGGGCCGGCGCTCTCCACGTCTCCAGAGGGGCCAGCGCTCTCCACGTCTACAGAGGGGCCGCGCTTTCCATGCCTCCAGAGGGGCCGGCGCTCTCCACTACCGCAGAAGATTCCCCTCCTACCGCAGAAGATTAGCCTCCACGGCCCTCCATGTCGGCTGCAGCAGCTCCTCGGCCCTCCACGTCAGCTGCAGCAGCTCCTCGGCCCTCCACGTCGGCCGCAGCAGCTCCTCGGCC